>NC_143507.1:29440227-29743257 GCF_051622355.1 Phaseolus vulgaris
AGAAGTGTATGCCATGTCACCACAAAACCACCACCAGGCGTGCGCAAAGAGCGATTGGCGGTCAGGGAGACACAAGGCGCTCAGAGGATGGAGAACGCTGCAGTGGGGGGCTCCCAGGTGGCCCAAGTCGAGGAAGAGGAGGAAGGCACGATCACTCCACGCGAGTCAGGGATCGCGAGAGCGGTCATTGCCACTGAGAGGAGGCCCCACCCAGCTGAAGGATGGGTTGAGGTGGACATCAGGGGAAGAAAATTCAAGTTGGGGGGATCCCTCATTGAAGAAGAGCGAAGGCTGATCATGGGTGTCATTGAGAAGCATATGAATGCCTTTGCATGGTCATCATCCGACATGCCAGGAATCGACCCCGATTTCCTCTGCCACCGTCTATCAATGGACCCCATGGTTCGACCGGTGCGACAGAGAAGAAGGAAATTCAACGAGGAGAAGAGGAAGGTGATCCACGACGAAGCGCAGAAGCTCCTTGTCGCAGGGCATATCAGAGAAATCCAGTACCCCGAGTGGTTAGCGAATGTGGTACTGGTGCGGAAGGCAAGCGGCAAGTGGAGAATGTGCGTGGATTTCACTGACCTCAATAAGGCGTGCCCCAAGGATTCTTACCCCTTACCCAGTATAGATGCACTAGTCGATAGCGCCTCGGGGGGAAAGCTACTCAGCTTCTTGGACGCTTTCTCAAGGTATAATCAGATCAGGATGCACCCAATGGACGAATGCAAGACCGCGTTTATGACGGAACGGTCTTGCTACTGCTACAAGGTCATGCCATTTGGGTTGAAGAATGCGGGGGCTACCTACCAGCGGCTCATGGATAGGGTGCTCTCGCCCATGCTGGGAAGAAACGTACACGCCTATGTAGATGACATGGTGGTTACGTCCCAGGAGAAGAAGCATCATGCGGCTGATCTGGAAGAGCTATTCACCACCATTGCCAAGTATAGGTTGAAGCTCAACCCTGAGAAATGCATATTCGGTGTAGAGGCTGGGAAGTTCTTGGGTTTCCTCTTGACAGAGCGAGGAATCGAAGCTAACCCAGAGAAGTGTGCGGCGATCGTGGCGATGAGGAGCCCAACGACGGTGAAGGAGGTGCAGCAGCTCACCGGTCGCTTGGCAGCACTGTCCCGGTTTATGTTTGCTGGTGGGGAGAAAGGTCACCCATACTTCCAGTGTCTCAAGCGCAACAGCAGATTTCTCTGGACGCAGGAGTGCGAGGAGGCCTTCATTAAGTTGAAGGGATATCTGGCAAGCCCACCAGTCTTGCGAAAGCCCCAGGTAGGCATTCCTCTCCGTCTATACTTTGCTGTTACGGAGAGGGCAGTCAGTTCAGTCCTGGTGCAAGAGCAGGACCAGGCCCAGAGGCCTGTTTACTTCGTGAGTAAGGTGCTGCAAGGCCCTGAAACCAGGTACCAGGCCCTCGAGAAGGCTGCTCTAGCGGTGGTATTCTCATCCAGAAGACTCAGACATTATTTCCACAGCTTCACAGTGGTGGTGATGACTGATCTGCCTATCCAGAATGTATTGAAGAAACCTGATGTGGCAGGAAGGATGGTCAAGTGGGCAGTAGAATTGTCGGAATTCGATATTCAATACGAGCCCCGAGGACCGATCAAGGGGCAGGTGTTCGCGGACTTCGTAGTCGAGCTATCATCCATCGCGACACCTGCGGAAGGGCTAGATTTTCGATGGGTGTTATCGGTGGATGGCTCCTGTAATCAGCAGGGAAGCGGCGCTGGAGTCATCCTGGAAGGACCAAACGGAGTACTGATCGAGCAATCCCTCCGTTTCGCCTTCAAAGCTAGCAACAATCAGGCGGAGTACGAGGCCCTGATCGCGGGAATGTTGCTAGCAAGGGAAATGGGAGCAAGAAATCTGCTGGCCAAGAGCGATTCGTTATTGGTCACCGGGCAGGTTACCGGGGAGTTCCAAGCAAAGGACCCCCAGATGGCAGCCTACCTGGAGTATGTGCAGCTCCTGAAGACGTCTTTCGCCGAGTTTGAGTTAGTGCATGTACCAAGAGAGCAGAACGCCCGAGCAGACCTGCTTGCCAAGCTGGCCAGCTCAGGCAAAGGGGGGAAGCAGAGGACTGTCATTCAGGAGACCCTGAAGGTGCCGCGCGCGTTTGTATCAGACAACCAGGTGCTTCATGTATACAAGTCAATGGAGCGTCTAACGATCGGTCATCGGTCGTTGACTCAAGAGACGCTGAGAGCGCCGAGGGTGAGATCGCGACCCTCAAAGATCGGTCAGTCGATGGAGGTCCGCGCGGAGAAGGAACCCCACACCTGGATGACGCCATACCGGCTATACTTAGAAGACGGTGTACTCCCGCTCGATCTGGCAGAGGCAAAAAGAATAAAGAGGGGTTCAAGTAAGTTTACTCTCATAGATGGAAGCTTATTTAGATTTGGATTTTCTCACCCTGTGCAGATCTGTGTACACGGCGAGCAATGCACCAGACTCATGTCTGAGCTGCACGAGGGGGTGTGCGGAAGCCATGTGGGTGGTCGCGCTTTGGCAAGTAGAGTACTCCGCGCGGGGTACTACTGGCCAAAGCTGAAGGAAGATTGCATAAGGTTTGCTCAGCGATGCAAACAATGTCAGCTGCATGCAGATTGGCACAAGGCACCCCCTGAGGAGTTGAGGTCCATCCATAGCCCGTGGCCATTCCATACATGGGGGATTGACATCCTAGGACCTTTTCCCCTGGCGACAAGGCAGATGAAGTTCCTCATTGTGGCCATCGAATATTTCACTAAGTGGGTGGAGGCAGAGCCAGTTGCACACATCACCGCACAGAAAGTCGAACACTTCGTCTGGAAGAATATTGTCTGCCGCTTCGGAATACCCAAGAGGCTGGTCTCCGACAATGGCACCCAGTTCACCAGTCATCAGTTGAGGAAGATGTGTGAAGAGCTAAAGATACAACAGGTTTTCGCTTCAGTGGAGCACCCACAAACAAATGGGCAGGTGGAGTCAGCAAATCGAGTGCTGCTCAGGGGGCTGAAGCGAAGGCTAGACAAGGCCAAAGGAGGCTGGGCAGAGGAGGTCCCCAGGATTGTGTGGTCTTACCACACCACCCCACAGTCCAACACCCATGAGACACCCTTCAGCCTTGTCTATGGGACAGACGCCATGATTCCTGTAGAGATACAGGAGAGCTCCCCCAGATTTTTGAACTTCGTTGCTGAAGAGTCCAATGAAGAGCGTAAGGTGAATCTAGATCTGCTAGACGAAGTGCGAGAGGAGGCCAGAGTCAGTGCTGAAGCCGTGAAGAGAAGAGTAGAGCGGAGGCACAACTCTAAAGTGAGGCCCAGGCGCTTCCAGGAAGGTGATCTGGTGATGAGAAAGGCGCATCAGAATGATATGCAGAATAAGTTATCCCCGAAGTGGACAGGCCCGTACAGAGTGGTGGAGACATTAGAAAACGGAGCCTATCGCCTGGAGACTTTGGAAGGAGGAGCAATCCCCAGAACGTGGAATGCCACCCATTTAAAATTTTATTTCAGTTAAAATTGTACAGTAATGGCGTTCTCACGCTAAAAGGCACATGCTTTGTTTGTGGTGGAAACAGTTGAACAGACAAGGGGGCACTCTTTTCCCTAAAGAGGGTTTTTAACGAGGCCACCCAATTAAAGAAAAAATTCCAGCATATAAAGTGTGCTCAAGTATTAAAGTTAAAATCCTCCTTGCCCCAGGTGCAAGTGCAGGTGATTGGTTAGGCCCTACTTGCCCTAGGCGCAAGTACTGGCACCGATCTAAGTCTTCCTCACCCCAGGTGTGAGCGCAAGCAGAAAGGTTTGAAAAGCCAGGGGTGCTAGTAAGACCAAGAGAGGGAAAGGAAAGGTTTTGACAAAACGTCCTTACCCACTTGGCACGCACCAATATTGGCCCAGTAAGACTCTTAGTCAGAAAACCTTTCTCACCCCAGGAGTGAGACAGGGAGTGAGCGACTCAACCCGCCAAAGGGTGATGACCTCGGGGAAAGGGAAAGGGGTTAGCGAGAAACACTTCCTTTTCCCAATATGAGACCTCACTTTGAGCAGTCGATGTCAAGGTCCTTTATGCACTTAGCGCTAGAGCGACAGAGAAGCTAAGTAAGGACTAAAGAGCGATCACTGATGAGTTGTCGGTAAATGGCTAGTAGTACAAAGCGGCGCGCGAGGACCGTTAAACACCAAGCTGAGGGAATAGCCAGTCGAGATCAAGCAGATCGCGCTAAGCCTGAGTTGGTTAACACTTAGTCGCGCGCAAAGAGTAAGAGAAGCAGATCGCGCTAAGCCTGAGTTGGTTAACACTTAGTCGCGCGCATAGAGTAAGAGAAGCAGATCGCGCTAAGCCTAAGCTGGTTAACACTTAGTCGTGTGCGAAAGGAAAGGTAAAGCCCAAGATCGCGCTGAACTTAAACTAGCTAACAGTTAGTCGCGCACATAAAGATAAGTGGAGTCCAAAGAAAATACAAAGAGAAATTGAGCAATTGAAACCAAGGTATATCACCAGAGATGTTCATACAATTGTCAGTTACAAAGAGTTGAATGGTGCAGAAACATAAGGTTACAGAATGAAACTTTGTACAGAAGAAGTCAAAATTACAAAAAAGAAGAGATTCAGGGAGTAGGAGGCCTAAGTTTTCCATCTACCACCGAGTGATGAATGCTGAATTGCGCAAGGTCCAGTTCTGGGAGGACGCAGCGGACTTGCTCGAGCGCCAGCTCGAATCCATCAATGAGGGAATCGGCGCCCACGTTCATCAAGTCCTCTTTCTCCGCCTCCAGACTTCGCCTCGAAGCCTCTGCAGCATCCCTCTGCGTGGTAAGGGTAGCAAGGGAGGAGGCAGCCTCAGACAGCTTGCCCACTGCCTCCTCAAGCTTCTTTTCGGCAGCAGCAGTTGCCTCCTTGGCGGCCTTGAGCATATCCACCCGCTGAGAATCCTGTTGGCGTAGGGAGGCGTTCTCAGCCTGTAACTCCTCCACCATCTGACTCCGTTCGAGCAAAGAGGAATTCTCAGCCTGTAGCTCTGCCACCTTCCAGTCCAGAGGACCAACAGTCTGCCCCATCAAGATCTCCATCTTGATGGTCTCCTGGACCTGCAGCAAGTACTCCCTCCTGGCCTTCTCCACCATGCCTCGCATCAGCTCGACAGACCCCTGAGCGGCTTCAAGGTCACTGTGCAGCGACTCATTGTCGTGCTCAAGTTCCTTCACCCTTTTCTCCAGGGCTTTCTGCTTGCGATGCTGGGTGGAGAACTCCAGCGAGAGCACCACCTGCTTGGCAAGGTGTGCGTCTATCTCCTCCCTGCTCCAGTCGACGAGCTCCCCATTGCTGATGTGCTGTCGCACCATGGAGATAACTCTGCTGAAGTTCTCATGGTTGGCTCCAGTGTTGCTTGGGCGCGAGCCAGACCCACCATGTTCAGCATTGGCGGTGGAGATTGTTATTGGAGGCGGGGCACACTCGTTTTGAGCAGAAACACCCCCAGCAGGGTGAGCGGATGGACCAGGTGATTGGCCCGCTGGGGGGGAAGGTGGCGGTTGAGAGATTGGGGGCGATTTTTGGCCAGGAGAAAGCGGGCATGCGGGCTCTGGGGCAGGTCGAGTAGAGGGAGAGGGAGGTGGTGAACCTTCCTCTACCTCTACCACCTCTATCCCTCCAGGCTGGAGAGACGAGACCCCCTCAACCACTGCTTTCTTCCTCTGGCGGTGAATGAGGGGGGAGCCTGAGCTTTCCTCTTCCACTGAGGCAGCAGCAGCAGCAGGTACCAGCGAAGAAGCCTTCACCAGTCTTTTCCTTTTCTTCCCTTGCTCGGGGCCTTCGGCTGGCGCGACCGAGAGCGGAGGGGCTTCGATTGGCTCAGTGGTGGAAGAGGAAGTGATGAGAATCAAATAAAGGAGGCTTTTATTAATGGAGGAAGAGGACATCCACCCTCACATTTGAAGTTCTTCCTTCTAGTCTTCTCAAAATTAAAAGAAGACATAAAATAAAGATGAGGCCCAAGCCCAAAGCCCAAGCCCAAGCCCAAGAAGGCCAAAGCCCAAAGAGCCCAAATCCATCCCATGAGGGGCAAGGCCAAGCTTTGAAATACTCTTGTATAGTTTTAGGAGGTGTGGTTATTAAATAAAGGTGTGTGAAAATGTAAAATAAAGTCACATTGTCCATGTGACTTAGGAGAGTGGTGTTGGTGTAGTTTTTGGGAGGTGTCATAGTAGAAAAAGGTCACACCTCCCATGTGACTTGTTTTTGGTGGGAATTTCAAATGAGTTTATTTGAAATTTCCCACCTATTTTTCAGCACCTTAGGCTATAAATAGAGGTGCTTCCTTTGTAAAATTCAGATTTGAATTTTATCTAAAGAAACTATACTCAAAATTGGAGTGAGCATTTGGAGAGCTTTGAGCTTCTTCTCTAGTCTTATCTTGAAGGACCATGGTTTCCTCAAGTGGCGGCTTCCACACTCATCTAGGAGCATCCATACTTCTAGTGGCGTGATCATTCAACCTATCTTCCATCTTCATGAGCATTCTCTTCTCCTTCCTTTCTTCTTCTTCAATTTGTTCATGTAGCTTTGAGTTTTGAGTTGTAGTTGTTTCGGTTCCTTTAATTTTCCAGCACCTATTTTCTGTTTGCTTCTTAATTTCTGTTCGGTACTTTTGTTTTAAGTTCAATTCTGTTCGGTTTCTTCTTTTCCTTCTCCTTTGTTGATTCAATTTGACAATATTTGGTTCATCCAAATGAGTTTGGGATTTGGTACTTGTTATTGGTGAGTTCTTGATTTTAGAACCATGATCCAACTTCTAAGAAAGTGCCTCTATATTTTCCAGCTCAAGGTGATTCCTCAAAGTGTCAAGAATCTTGTTCTATGTGGCTATTGGAATCACATCAGGAAGAGCCAGTCCCTTTGGCCGCTCGGCGTTTAGCGAGCTCCAACACCGCCAACCTCCTATCAGTCATCGGGTGTACTGTCATCGGGGTCTCGTGTTACACGCAGTTAAACGGGGACTAAGGTTCCCATCGAGAGCGTTACGCATGGACCTCGCATGAGCACACCTCAAGGAATCATGCACGAGAGTGGCCTGAGGGAACTAGTAAGCCAGTCGGTGATTGGTGATTCCCTCAACCCATTACGTGCGTGGCATCGTGAAGGGTAAGTCGCCTACGTAGAGAGTAACGTTTGGTGAGTGTGCCTAGACCAGCCACACCCGACGTTCTCCTAAGAGTATGCAATTTACCCAGATAAGAGAAGCATCCTAAGTTACCTAAGTTACTCCGCAAGGGCGTAACTTAGGCAGACAACGAGAGGCGCTAGAGCCCTTCCAGTAAGTGACACGTGTGTGGTTAGATGTGAGTTGCAGGCCTCCACGTGTCATCATCTGAGAGGGGTGCGGTCCAGACAAAAGAGCACTCCGTACCACTAAAGGTACAGACAGGCGCAGCCAAGCGCAGACATGCGCAGACTCTCACGCTCCCCATTGCTGATTCTGAAGGTACGCTTTCTCTGAAAAGCATAACAGGGTTCTGACACATGCCAGAAAAGCATAACAGAATTCTGTTATGCCCAGAAGCAGGGAAAGAGAGATAAAGGGGAGAATCAGAGTGGGAGGGAGGGGGATAGACAAAAAAAGAGAGCGCAAGTTTTACACACACACATTTTATTAAGTTTCCAGTTTCTGGTGGTTCTGTTGAACTAACTTGATCGTCGGAGTGCAAACGGCCGCTAGAGGCGCCGTCTGTGTATTTTGCAGGTCACATTTTGAAGACATCTGAGAGAGAGTTTAGAAGGTGATTCTTCAGGAGACGCAGTCGCGAAGACAGGGCAGAAAGTGTTACGAAGCGATTCACCCACGTTCAAGTTGCCGGCAGGATCAAAACCTAAGACATGTTTAGGAATTCAAATAGGCACGGAAATGGAATGAGAAGATGGAGAAGAAAGAGGACTTATGTGGTTGTAGTTCTTGGTTGATGAACACGCCACTTGAAGTGTGAATGCTCCAAGATAAGTGTGCAATGCCGCCACTTGAGAGAACCAAGGCACTCAAGATGAGACTAGGAAGAGGAGAAGACAAGTTCTCACTACACTCAATCACCAATTTGGGAGAGTTTTGATACTACAAATTCCAAATCTGCATTATGAAGGACCTAAGCCCTCCTTTTATAAGAGCAAGGGCTGGTCATGAAGCTTACAAAACAAGCTAACCAAAAGTCCCTTGCATGCTACTCACTTCTAGCACCTAAAGTTAAGCATGAAGAGTCACCTTCTAGAAAATTCTAAACTAATGCCTAAAGATGCTTTTACAAAAGAGGTATCTAAGGTTTCCCTCTAAGCACCTTCCTAAAAACTATATATTTAAACATTCTACATTTTATAAAAGAAACTATAAAGAGAGATATTTATTTGAAGCCCATTCTTTGAAGGCTTGTAGACTTCTTTGGCTTTAGGCTTGATCCTCTCTTTATTTTATGTCTTCTTTTAATTTTGAAAAGACTAGAAGGAAGAACTTCAAATGTGTAGGTGAATGACCTCTCCCTTCATTAATAAAAGCCTCCTTTATGTGATTCTCATCAGGGGGTCCTCCATGAAATTTGGCACGGGGGCCTCAATCGCAGGTGGCGCAGTTGCCAGTGGAGTGGCTTGGACAGGTGAGGCAGGAGCTGGTGGAGATGGCAAAGTTGGAGGTGGAGCAGGCGTGGATGGCGGCGTTGATGTGGGAAGAGGAGGTGGTGCAGGTGGTGAAGAAGGTGCCACCCTCTTCCTCTTCGTGACAAGGCCATCCTCGGTGACCTCGTCGTCTTCTTCCTCCTCCTCATGGACTACTTGGGGAGCTTTCCTCTTGGGCCTTTTGAGGACAAGTTTTTTACGTTGGGCGGCGGGTTGGACATCGGAGGGAGCTGGGCCCTTAGGTGGCGATCGACCCTGTGCGGCGGCGATCTCCACCACCGAGTTTGGCACTGTTTGAGAGCCCGTTGCCAACCCGTGGGTTCGGGTGAGCGCCCTCAATTCAGCGAGTTTGCCTTGGCCCAACATATTATCTGCATAGAGCAAAAATGCATGGGTTAGTTCAGAGAGAAAATCAATGCATAAGGCAGTATGCAACAACAAAACAGATAAAGAGTGTAGAAAAATAAAACCAAAGTCTTGCGCGTAACGCACAAGACGCCCAGAAACAATTAACAGAAGCAGTATCAAAACAAAGGCTTAAATGTTCTAACCTATTCGAATTTCGAGTTAGTCCTCGAAGAATTCGAAGCAGATCAGGGTGGTGGTGAGGAAGGTGATGTTGGCACCCGCCACACTCTTCCAAAAGAGGCAGAGATCTCTGTCCAACGCACCCATGCTATCTGGACTTCTGGGTCTCCTGAAGCAGCTCTTGGACTCCTTGTTCCCCTTGTTCACCCAGTACAAGGGGAAACCGTCGAGTAGGGAAGCGTCCTTGTCGTTGGGGCGCACTTGGACGAACTTTCCCTTCCAGTCTTTATAGGATTGCTGGAAGATGGAGAAGATCGACCTCCCAACAATCCCATTTAAGCTAACCCACAGGCGGTCTCCTGGGTGCTTGGCTTCAAAGAGAAACAGAAATACATCTACGGATGCGAGCAACCGCAGATGGTCGCACATCACTTGGAACGCTCGCACAAACGCCCAGCTGTTGGGATGGAGCTGGGCGGCGGCGATGTTGAGCTCGGTGAGGAGCTCCCTCTCGAAACAAGTAAAGGGAAACTTCAGTTTCACCTTCTTGAATAGCGTTGTGTAGACGAAGCAGAAGGGCCCGTCATTGCTCGCCTTATCGTCGGCGCAAACTGGCAGGTTGGGGGGGCAAGGCAGCACTGTCATCTTCTCATCGTGCTCCTTGTGGAATGTTTGGTGAGGCTCATCCCCCTTAGTCAATCGCAAAACTGCCCCAGCAGTGTTCACGGAAGACGTTTCCTTCAACAGGGTCGAGTTGGCCCAGGGATAGAGTTTTTTGAAGCCTGGTGGGGGGACGGGGGCTCCTCCGGTGATAGGTGGAGTCGCCTGGGCCAGGTTGGGGCGGGAAGGTGCAGGCCTCTCAGCCTGGGAAGACGAAGCACCGCGTGCTCGCGGTGGGTTGAGTGCTTGAGAAAGAGGGGTTTCGCGATGAAGGAGGAGGATTCGGGGTGATCTTTGAGCGAGTCATTGTCGAAGCTGCAAAGGAAGAAGAAAAGGAAAAATGATCAGGGTTCGCAGAGGCTGACTCGATCATGGGAGAAGGGTGAAAAACGAACGAACGAAGGTTCGTTGCAACGATTGACGAAGCCCTAAGTTACGAGAAAGGAGAAATGGAAAAACAACCCACAACGTATGCACCAGACAGTTACAGGATGATGCGAATCGGTTAAAATGCAGGAAAAACCAGCAGAAGAAGGAAAGGAGGTACCTTTTGATGATCAGGAAGACGATGAAGGATGCTGGTGATTCAGAATGTTGAAGAACGCTGAGAGTTTTTTGCAGGAGAAAGTTAGAGCGTTTGAGAATGCGAAGAAAAGTGATGGAACAGTGGAGTGAAAATGGGTTTAAGGGTTTTTTCGAAATGGGTTTGGGAAGCGCAAACGGTAACTGAAGGTAACCGTTGATGAAGCCACGTGTCGAGTGATGGGTGAGGGGTTTGGTGGAGCGTCAGAGAAGCAGAAAGTACAACCGCTTGGAATTCTGCGTCAGTGCCACGTAGACCGGTGTTGACGTGACTCTTTCAGTCTTTTCGCTGGACAAGTCTTCGCTTAAGACTGGGGGGCTTGTGTACCGCCCTGGTAGTCGGAAGTAATGACGTGGCACCAAGCCACAGAGTAGGCGTGTGGACAAGGCGCCAGAGTTGCAGAAGGGAAGGAAGTCGGAGGGTTCGTGTAATCGCCAGTTATTAAGTTGGCGTGCTCCGATCTCCAGCATACCAGGCGATCGCCCAGTTGAAGATGAAATCGCCAGATGGTAAACTCAGGCGACCAAGTGATTGGAGATCGCCAGAACAAGCACATCGCCGAAGATGAAGGTGGTGCAGATTATGAAGGCGGCCGGCGAGACCACAGGGAAGGTGTATGAGAGCACCCTAACTCGCCAATTCCAGTAGAGATCGCGCTCCCAAGTTAGCTATGCACTGGGCAGTACCATGCATAAGTAACTTAGCCAAAAAGAGAGTCAGAAGCAGCGCCCAAGTCAAGGAGGCTCCAGATGGTGGCACGTGTACGACTGGATGCGAGCCACGTGTCCAGATCTGTAACTGCCAGGAGAGAGAAAGTGTCCAGGTACATAAGAGTTCTCAACGAACTTTCTGAGGTACGCACGTTCAGATTACACTCTTTACGCTTGCGAGTTCTAGAGCTTACTGTGAGAGAGAACATTGCACGGTTCCTTGAGAGTTCTTGAGTGTTCTTGCTCTTAGTATTTGGTGATTCGGTCACTGACTTGGGCGTTGGAGTGCGATCGGCCGCAGCGGCGCCGCTCTGTTCCTTTGCAGGTTCTTGAGGTGGATCTCGAAGAAGAACGGAGGTTTGAAGCGGTGCACACGTCGATTCTTTTACGAGGCAGTTTCCAGCGTTCTGGTCAACAGGCAGGATCACAAACCATAAACACAAGGGTGGTTTGTTTATTGAGGCACCTTCCCCAAACGGTAGTCTATCAGCCATTTTAAAAGATTTTAGGATCAACTTGAATGACTTACAAGAACCAAGCTCTTGATGCTAATTGTTAGAAAAGATGGCTTTAAACTAGAGGGGGGGTGAATTGTTTAAAGGGGTTTTCACAAACTTTTCAAAGCTAGAATGAATTTATTTCAGAAACCAATTGATTCAGCAATTCAGTTAGCCAAAACAGCAAGCAAAAACTGTAATACTAGAAAAAACAATCGGATGTTTCTTCGAAACAATAGGTTGTTTATACCAGCAAACAACAAACAAACTGAAATTAAAGAGTTAGGGATAGAAAGATTGTACACAGTTGTTTATACTGGTTCACTCCAAACTAGAGCTACATCCAGTCTTCTCAGAAACCCTGAGGATATCCACTAAGCAATCACCACTTGATCACTTACACCACAACCAAGAGAATGACCTTGAACACCTCAAGAAACACACTCTCCTTGGCCAACACTAAGATTGTTGATCTTGAACACTTCAAGAACACACAACCAATCTCAGCAAAACACACAAACAAATGGTTCAGCAGTTTACAAAGATTACACTTGTTACAGATGAATATCTGAAATCAATACAAGTAGAATCCTATTCCAGCACTTTGATCAATCTCTCAACTCTTAAGCAATCTCAGAACTCTTTGAAAAACTCTAAGTTGTTATTCTTAAACTTTGTCTCAAGATTCTTAAACCTTAAAAACAGTTTTTCAGAATATATTCAAGAATATAGTTTGTTATCAAATCTTAACAAACTCTTAATTGCATTTAAAATAGATTGGTCAAAGCATTTAATGACTGGAGCGTATTCAGTTAAAGCATTTAAAGCTCAGTCAAAGAAAACAGTTTTTCTGTTATGGTTTCAAAACAATCAATCGATTGTTTCCTCGAATCAATCGGTTGTTTTGTTACTTAACAAATTTCACCATTTAAAAACAGTTTTCAAACTTTCTCAAAACACCTAAGTGTAAACAATCGGTTGTTTCGACAAAACAATCGGTTGTTTCAACTTAGTTTGAAAAACATTTTACTTTGATAAAGATTGAGATGCTAATTGCTTGAGATTTAATCTAAGGGTGGATTACAACATTAAACTACCCCAGAACAAAGCTTAAACCAGCACAGTAAAACACAGGAAAGCAGAGGCTTCAACATCCTCCAAAGGATTTGGATTCTTCAAAACATTGAACACCACTTGGTTCAATAATTTCCAGTCATTTCTAAGAAGTTTTTCAGCTTTTGATGCTTGAGCAGAGTTTTTGCTTCAGTCAGATTTTCTTCCCTCAACCAAGAAAATTCCAGCACCTTGGGCGTATTGACTTGCTTTCTGCTTGTCTCATGGATGAACTTAGTCATGGCTTCAGAATCTCCAACAAACCATTTTTCCAGAATGCCTTGGCTGCTGTTAGATTGTTCTTTGGATTTCTTCTTTCTGTGTGAGGAGGATGCCATTGCTTAGTCTGTTGTTGCCTGCACCTATTCACCAATAGACAATTCCAACTAGAAATAGAATAAGTTTGCAGTTCATATTATCAATACTAACAGAAACGAAACAAGTAAAGAATCAGATTTGAACCTGGACAGCTTATAGCATAGATGAGAAGGTGTGGGAAAAAAATTGATTAGTGCCTGGTTTATATAGAGTCTTTAAATCAGATTTTAAAAATCACAAATTTTAAAGAAAAACAATTTGATCAGATATCAAGAATTATGGGTTTTGAAAAAAAATCAAATCTAACAGATATGCTTCAGATTTTATTCTTATGGTGCAGCAGGTTCAGGTGTTGATTTACGGAAGAATATATTGGAACCAGATTTTGGCAAATCAAATCTGTTGCACCTACACAATATCCAATCAGTTAGGATACCCACACGCTAATTGGCATAGACCTGCTGGTTAATGATCCTGCGTGTTGACTAGAACGCTGGAACCTGCCTCGTCAAAGGATCGACGTGTGCACCGCTTTTAACCTCCGTCCTTTTTCAGGATCCACCTCAAGAACCTGCAAAAGAACAGAGCGGCGCCGCTGCGGCCGATCGCACTCCAACGCCCAAGTCAGTGACAGAACCACCAAATACTAAGAGCAAGAACACTCAAGAAATCTCAAGGAACCGTGCAATGTTCTCTCTCACAGTAAGCTCTAGAACTCGCAAGCGTAAAGAGTATAATCTGAACGTGCGTACCTCAGAAAGTTCGTTAAGAACTCTTATATACCTGGTCACTTTCTCTCTCCTGGCAGTTACAGACCTGGACACGTGGCTCGCATCCAGTCGTACACGTGCCATCATCTGGAGCCTCCTTGACTTCGGCGCTGCTTCTGACTCTCTTTTTGGCTAAGTTACTTATGCATGGTACTGCCCAGTGCATAGCTAACTTGGGAGCGCGATCTCTACTGGAATTGGCGAGTTAGGGTGCTCTCGTACACCTTCCCTGTGGTCTCGCCGGCCGCCTTCATAATCTGCACCACCTTCATCTTCGGCGATGTGCTTGCTCTGGCGATCTCCAATCACTTGGTCGCCTGAGTTTATCATCTGGCGACTTTATCTTCAACTAGGCGATCGCCTGGTATGCTGGAGATCGGAGCACCCCAACTTAATAACTGGCGATTACACGAATCCCCCAACTTCCTTCCCTTCTGCAAATCTGGCGCCTTGTCAACACGCCTACACTGTGGCTTGGTGCCACGTCATCACTTCCGACTACCAGGGTGGTACACAAGCCCCCCAGTCTTAAGTGAAGACTTGTCCAGCGAAAAGACTGAAAGAGTCACGTCGACACCGATCTACGTGGCACTGACGCAGAATTCCAAGCGGTTGTACTTTCTGCTTCTCTGACGCTCCACCAAACCCCTTACCCATCGCTCGACACGTGGCTTCATCAACGGTTACCTTCAGTTACCGTTTGCGCTTCCCAAACCCATTTCGAAAAACCCTTAAACCCATTTTCGCTCCACTGTTCCATCACTTTTCACTTCGCTTTCACAAACGCTCTAACTTTCTTCTGCAAAAAAGCTCTCGGCGTTCTTCAACATTCTGAATCACCAACATCCTTCATCGTCTTCCTGATCATCAAAAGGTACCTCCTTTCCTTCTTCTGCTGGTTTTTCCTGCATTTTAACCGATTCGCATCATCCTGTAACTGTCTGGTGCATACGTTGTGGGTTGTCTTTGCTATTTCCCCTTCTTCGTAACTTAGGGCTTTGTCTTTGTTGCAACGAACCTTCGTTTGTTCGTTTTTTCACCCTTTGTTCATGATTAGAGTCAGCCCCTACGAGTCCTGATTGCCTTTTCCTTTCTTCTTCCTTTGCAGCTTCCACCATGACTCGCTCCAAGATCACCCCGAATCCTCCTCCTTCATCGCGAAACCCCTCTTCTCAAGCACTCAACCCACCGCGAGCACGCGGTGCTTTGTCTTCCCAGGCTGAGAGGCCTGCACCTTTCCGCCCCAACCCGGCCCAGGCTACTCCGCCTGCCATCGGAGGAGCCTCCATTCCCCCACCAGACTTCAAAAACCTGTATCCCTGGGCCAACTCGACCCTCTTAAGGGAAACATCTTCTGTGAACACTGCTGGGGCAGTTCTGCGGTTGACTAAGGGGGATGAGCCTCACCAAACATTCCACAAGGAGCACGACGAGAAGATGACAGTGCTGCCTTGCCCCCCCGAGCTGCCAGTTTGCGCCGACGACAAGGCGAGCAATGACGGGCCCTTCTGCTTCGTTTACACAACGCTACTCAAGAAGGTGAAGCTCAAGTTTCCCTTTACTCGTTTCGAGAGGGAGCTTCTAACCGAGCTCAACATCGCCGCCGCCCAGCTCCATCCCAACAGCTGGGCGTTTGTGCGGGCGTTCCAAGTTATGTGCGACCATCTGGGGTTGCCAGCATCCGTAGATGTATTCTTATTTCTCTTTGAAGCCAAGCACCCAGGAGACCGCCTATGGGTAAGCTTGAATGGGATTGCTGGGAGGTCGATCCTCTCCATCTTCCAGCAATCCTATAAAGACTGGAAGGGAAAGTTCGTCCAAGTGCGCCCCAACGACAAGGACGCTTCCCTACTCGACGGTTTCCCCTTGTACTGGGTAAACAAGGGGAACAAAGAGTCCAAGAGCAGCTTCAGGAGGCCAAGAAGTCCTGATAGCATGGGCGCATTGGACAGAGATCTCTGCTTCTTTTGGAAGAGTGTGGCGGATGCCAACATCACCTTCCTCACCACCACCCTGATCTGCTTCGAATTCTTCGAGGACCAACTCGAAATTCGAATAGGTTAGAACATTTAAGCTTTTGTTTTAATACTGCTTCTGTTAACTGTTTCTGGGCGTCTTGCGCGTTATGCGCAAGACTTTGGTTTTATTTTTCTGCACTGCTCATCTGCTTTGCTGCATATTGCCTTATGCCTTGATTTTCTCTCTTAGCTAACCCATGCATTTTGGCTCTATGCAGATAACATGCTGGGCAAGGGCAAGCTCGCTGAATTGAGGGCGCTCGCCCGAACCCACGGGTTGGCAACGGGCTCTTAAACAGTGCCAAACTCTGTGGTGGAGATCGCCGCTGCTCAAGGCAGATCGCCACCCAAGGGTGCAGCTCCCTCCGATGTCCAACCCGCCAACCAAAGGAAAAAGCTTGTCCTCAGGAAACCCAAGAGGAAAGCCCCCCAGGTAATCCACGAGGAGGAAGAGGAAGATGACGAGGCAACTGAAGATGGCCTTGTCACGAAGAGGAAGAGGGTGGCACCTTCTTCACCATCTGCACCACCCCCTCTTCCAACATCAACGCCGCCGTCTACACCTGCTCCTCCTCCATCATCGCCACCCCCCGCAGCTCCTGCTTCACCAGTCCAAGCCATTCCATTGGCAACTGCGCCACCTGCGGTCGAGGCCCCCGAGCCAAACTTCATGGAGGACCCCCCGAGCGCCTCCACGCCGTATGTATCAGCTGGAGGGGGTCCTCCTTCAAATGCCTCAGTCGCAGACGTTGCTCCAATCGGGGATGAGGTTGCCCATACCTCTCCAATTCTGATTACCGAATCCCCGACGTCGCCACCACGCCCAGAAGCGCCTACTGAAGAACCAACTAAAGAAGGTGGCGACGAAAACCAACAACAGGCCCACCCGGTGCCTCTACAAGCAGCAAACCTCCCTCTTGAGGTCACAAGGATGTGGGAGCCTTTATCTGCCAAGCTGAAGACGATGGCAGAAGACATCCCCACCATCATAACTAGAGTTGTGGAGAGCTCCACCAGGAAGCTCCAGGATGACCTCTTCAACCTTAGAACTGAGAATAGCACCATGAGGGTTGAGGTGGAGAAGTTGTCCTTCAATCTGACACTCGCGGAGATTGAACACTCCCGAGTAGAAGACGCAATGAGCACCGAGCTCAGGATGGCGCGCAAGGAGGCCACTGAACTCCGCCATAAGGTGCAGCAACTGGCTCAAGAAAAGATCGAGCTAGAGAGCAAGATTGTGCCTTATCGCGTCAAGGTGGCTGACCTGGAGGCTCTCATAAAAACCGACGCCGCCAAGGTGAAGAAACTGGAGCAAAGGTCATCCGACCGGGAGATCTTCCTTGGTAAGGTGGAGAAGGCGAGGGATGACGCCATGGCTGGGCTCGACGAAGCCAACAAGGAAAAAGGGGAGCTTGCTGCTGAACTGGGCAAGGTGCAAGCAGAATCCAAGAAGGTTGCTGAAGACCTTCTCCAGGCTCAAGAAACCAACGAACAACTCAAGAAGCAAGTTGAAGAGCTGGAGCAGCAGAATAAGGGGCTGAAGGAACAAACTGAAGAACTTAAGAAGCAGATTGAAGAACTTAATCTGAGTTCTGCCCAAATTCTGGCTGCTGGATTCGAAGCTGCACGGGAACAGTTCGCCTGCTTGTTCCCCGATCTGGACCTCAGCATGGTGTCCCTTGACAACGAGGTAGTGGATGGGAAAGTGGTTCCCGCTGAAAACTGATCAGTTTACTCCATCCACTGCCTTTATACTTTCCTTTTGTGTATAACTTGTAATAAACTTTATATCTTCCTGTACATATGTTCTGAACTGATATTTACTTTTAATGACAAAGTCTGTGTATTTCCTCTTATGACTTCTTCAACTGCTTTAACTTTCCTTGCACAGTTTGCTTCAAGAAATTAACTTAGCGATTTTGTAAGCGCGAGCATATACTTAACTGCTTAGAACCACTTCGACTTCAAATAATAATCGCTTTAAAACTTGTAATCTCAAGGCAATTAACCTTAGCGCAAAATCACTCCTCAAGCAACGACCTTTAACTCAACTACTGGCTTAAAACATCGCTTCACCCGATCTGCTTCATCAAAACGGGTCTTTAACTTTCTCGCCACTGTTCGAACTTTTCCTGGTCGCCAAAGACTCTTGGCGATATCAGCTTCTTTCTGGCTTCATGCCTTGGCCATTGTTCTTTTATATAGGGGTAGAGGCGCCTTTCGGATCCTTCTCTACCTTCCTGAACTTCCGAACAAAGACCGGGTGGCTAGGCGCTCTCTTCGAACCTACCTTAGCCACCTTCCAAACTTCGTCCACCCTTAACACCATACCTGAACTCGTTCGAGACGAGAAGGATTTTATCTTGCCTGAACTCGCTCATAGGCGAGAAGGTCTTTTAACTCGCCTGAACTCGCTCAGAGGCGAGAAGGTCTCTTACTTGCCTCTACATTGCTCCGGGGGTTACATCTTCTCGCCCCCAGAAACACTGAGGACTTTTTACTGGTGCCTCTACATTGCCCCAGGGGTTAAATCTTCTCGCCCCCAGAAACACTGAGGACTTTTCACTGGTGCTTCTACATTGCCCCAGGGGTTACATCTTCTCGCCCCCAGAAACACTGAGGACTTTTCACTCTTCCTCGCCTGCGCTCGCTCGACGGCGAGGAGGTCTTTATCTTGCCTCAGAACGCGCGAGGGCGTTGAGGTCTTTTAACTGGTGCCTCCGATCGCTGAAAGACGATGAGGACTTTAACGTTAACCTGTGCCTCCGATCGCCGAAAGACGACGAGGACTTAAAACTTTAACTGATGCCTCCGATCGCCGAAAAACGATGAGGACTTAAAACTTTAACTGATGCCTCCGATCGTCGAAAAACGATGAGGACTTAAAACTTTAACTGATGCCTCCGATCGCCGAAAAACGATGAGGACTTAAAACCTTTTAGAAAGCATGCAATATATCTTTAACTTGCCTCAAGTCACATACAAGTGACAAGGTCTTTCTTCAAAACTTTCTGAAAACAACAGGCACGCAATCTAAAACAACTTGTACTTTGAAAACTTCTCTTTATTGGGTGGCCTCATTAAAAACCCTCCTTAGGGAAAAAAGAGTGCCCCCTTCAAACTGTTTTAACAGAGACATTGTAAAGTAACTTCGTGTTTATCTTTACTTACAAAGTTCTCAACTGTAATACAACTTCAGGTGCGTGGCGTTCCAAGTGCGAGGAATCGCCCCTCCTTCCAATGTCTCTAAGCGGTAGGCGCCGTTCCCGAGCGCCTCGGTTATTCTGAACGGTCCAGTCCACTTGGGCGACAGTTTATTCTCCATCTCGTACTGGTGGGCTTTCCTCATTACCAGGTCGCCTTCTCTAAACTGTCTCGGCATCACCTTCGAGTTATATCTTCGTTCAATCCTTCTCTTCACCGCTTCAGCCTTCAATCTCGCCTCTTCCCTGACCTCATCCAGTAGATCCAGGTTCAGCCTTCTCTCTTCATTCGAGTCTTCCTCTACGAAGTTCTGGAATCTCGGCGAGCTCTCCTGGATCTCTACTGGAATCATGGCATCACACCCATAGACCAAGCTGAACGGGGTCTCATGGGTTCCTGACTGCTCGGTGGTGTGGTACGCCCAGACTATACGGGGTACCTCCTCAGCCCAGCTTCCCTTGGCTTTCTCGAGCCTTCTCTTCAATCCTCTCAGCAACACCCGATTAGCTGACTCTAGTTGGCCATTTGTCTGAGGGTGCTCGACGGATGCAAACACTTGTTGGATTCCCACCCCTTCACACAGCTTCTTCAACAGATGACTTGCAAACTGAGTCCCGTTGTCCAACACCAGGCGCTTAGGCACACCAAACCGGCACACAATGTTCTTCCACACGAAACCTTCGATCTTGTGTGCGGTGATCTGGGCCACTGGTTCTGCTTCGATCCACTTGGTGAAATACTCAATCGCCACCACCAAGTACTTCATCTGCCTGATCGCCAGCGGGAAAGGTCCCAGGATGTCGATTCCCCAAGTATGAAACGGCCAAGGGCTGTAGATCGACTTCAACTCCTCGGGAGGCGACTTGTGCCAATCGGCGTGCTGCTAGCATTGTTTGCAACACTGCGCATACTTCTTGCAGTCTTCTCTCATCGTTGGCCAGTAGTAACCTGCACGGAGAGTCCTCGCGGCCAGAGCTCGACCCCCGACGTGGCTTCCGCATATACCTTCGTGGAGCTCTGCCATGATTCTCGTGCACTTCTCGCCATGTGCGCATTCCAGGAGTGGGTGAGTGAACCCAAACCTGTACAGATCGCCATCAATCAACGTGTACTTGCTAGAATTTTTCTTTACCTTCCTTGCCTCTCTCGGATCCAGTGGGAGAAGGCCATCTGCCAGGCACCGCTTGTACTGTGTTATCCAGGTGTCTGGCTCATGGATAGCGCAGACCTGCGTCATGCTCACCTTCTCTCCTCGACATGCTCTAATTCTTTGCGATCTCAAAGTTTCTTGCGTCAGGGACTTATGACTTCTCGCTGCTTTCTCCGTCGACTTGCTTATCTGAAGAACCAGGTGATCTGCCACAAATGCTCTCGGCGTCTTCAGAGTTTCTTGAATCACCGTCCTCTGTCTACCCCCCTTGCCTGAACTGGCGAGCTTAGCTAGCAAGTCAGCTCGGGCATTCTGTTCTCTGGGCACGTGCACTATTTCAAAGGAGGCAAAGGAACTCTTCAATTCCTGCACATACTCCAAGTAAGCCGCCATTTGTGGATCTTTAGCCTGGAACTCGTCTGTTACTTGCCCTGTGACTAGCAGCGAGTCACTCTTAGCCATTAACACCCTGGCTCCCATCTCTTTGGCCAGCAAAATCCCGGCGATCAGCACCTCATACTCTGCTTGATTGTTACTGGCTTTGAAGGCAAATCTCAAAGATTGTTCGATCAGCACGCCGTTGGGTCCTTCCAAAATGACTCCAGCACCGCTACCCTGCTGGTTCGACGATCCATCCACCGAGAGTACCCAACGGAAGTCGTCCCCTTCAACTCGTGTCGCCTCAGATGAGAGCTCGACCACGAAATCTGCAAAGATTTGCCCCTTGATCGGGCCTCGGGGCTCATACTTAATATCAAACTCTGACAATTCTACTGCCCACTTCACCATCCTTCCCGCAACGTCAGGCTTCTTCAAGACCTTCTGGATGGGCAGGTCAGTCATCACCAGTATGGTGAAGCTATGAAAATAATGGCGCAACCTTCTCGCCGAAAATACCACAGCCAGCGCAGCCTTTTCCAGGGCCTGATATCTCGTTTCGGGGCCCTGCAACACCTTACTAACAAAATAAATAGGCTTCTGAGCCTGATCTTGATCCTGGGCGAGCACCGCACTCACCGCCCTCTCAGTTACAGCAAAATACAACCTGAGAGGGGTTCCCACCAGCGGTTTGCACAAAACCGGCGGGCTCGCCAGATACTCCTTCAGCTTGACGAAGGCTTCCTCGCACTCCTTCGTCCAAACAAACTTGTTATTGCGCCTCAAGCACTGAAAATAGGGATGGCCCTTTTCTCCGCTAGCTAACACGAAGCGAGACAAGGCTGCCATCCGACCTGTTAGCTGTTGAACTTCCTTCACCGTAGCTGGGCTCCTCATCGCCAAGATGGCGGCACACTTATCAGGGTTGGCCTCTATGCCTCTTTAAGTTAAGAGGAAACCCAAAAACTTTCCAGCCTCCACGCCGAAAATGCATTTCTCTGGATTCAGCTTCAGTCTGAACTTGGCGATCGTCGTGAACAATTCTTCCAAGTCTGCAACGTGCTTGCTTTTTTCCGGCGAGATCACGACCATGTCATCGACGTACGCTTGCACGTTCCTTCCCAGCATCGGTGCCAGTACTCGATCCATCAGCCTCTGGTACGTGGCCCACGCGTTCTTCAGCCCAAACGGCATCACCTTATAGCAGTAGCACGATCTCTCCGTCATGAAGGTTGTCTTCTCTTCATCCATGGGATGCATCTTGATCTGACTATCTACCAGGGCGTCTATGCTTGGTAAAGGATATGAATCCTTTGGGCAAGCCTTGTTCAGGTTAGTGAAATCGACGCACATGCGCCATTTCCCGTTACTCTTCTTCACCAGTACGACATTTGCCAGCCATTCAGGGTACTGGACTTCCCTGATGTGGCCTGCAGCGAGGAGTTTCTGTGTTTCGTCCCTGATCGCCTGCCTCCTCTCCTCGTTGAACTTCCTTCTTCTTTGTCGCACTGGTCTCACCAAGCTGTCCATCGCGAGATGATGGCACAAGAAGTCGGGATCGATCCAGGGCATGTCCGAAGCGGACCATGCAAACGCGTCCAGATGCCGCTCAATCACCTTGGCGATCTGGTCCTGGAGCTCAACCTCCAGGGATCTTCCCAGCTTGAAGATCTTTCCCCCGATTTCTCTCTCGAGCCACTGCTCGACGGGTTTTGGTTTGGTTTCTCTGGCGATCACCGCCCTGGCGATTCCCAGCTCTCTCGCTTCTTCAGGGCGATTCCTTGCCTCTTCCTCCTCCAGACCAACGTTCCCCTCCCCCAGCTCAGCGTCCACCATCTCCACGTCCCTTCCGGCGATCTCTTCTGTTACCGTCGATCTGGGCTTCACGCCAGGAGGTGGGGTGGTTGTTACGTAACTCACCGATCTCTTGTTTTTCAGGCTATTCTCATAGCCCTTCTTCGCTTCCTTCTGATCGGATTTGATGGTGATAACCACCCCCTCCATAGACGGCAACTTCACCTTCATGTGCCGGGTCGACGGTATGGCACCTATCCTGTTGAGCGTAGGTCTTCCCAACAGGATGTTGTATGCTGAAGGAGCGTTTACAACGAGGTATTTGCTTTTTTCCGTTCTTGAACCCGCCACATCTGTAAACGTTGTCCTCAATTCTATGTACCCCCTGACCTCCACCTGGTCACCAGCGAAACCATACAAACACCCTCCATAGGACCTCAGCTGGTCAAGGGGCAGCTCCAGCTGCGTGAAAGTCGGCCAGAACATCACGTCTGCCGAGCTTCCATGGTCCACCAACACCCTGTGGACCTTTCTTCCTGCCGTTATCAGTGAAATTACTATGGGATCGTTGTCATGAGGCACAACATCCCGGAGATCTTGCTTGGTGAATGTAATATCCACTTCCGGCGAGTGGTCTTCAAACATATCCACCGTCATCACAGACCTCGCGTACCTCTTCCTCTGTGATGCGGTGCATCCACCTTCTGAGAAACCCCCTGCAATGGTGTGGATTTCTCCGTGCGTAGGCATCTCGTGCTGCTGAGCTTCAGCACCTGCTGGTTGGGAGCTCGACGCGCCCCCCGTCCTTCTGTCCAGCAAATAGTCGTTTAGGAACCCGCTCTTTACCAGATCGTCGAGCTGGTATCCTAACGCCAAGCACGAGTCCACTGTATGGCCAAAGCCCTGGTGAAACTCACACCAGGCGTCTGGCTTTGGTCCCAGCACCTTGTCGCCCACCTTTTATGGCGCCTTCAACCTAGCGGATATATTGGGAATGGCGATCAGATCCGCCAATCCCATGACAAACTTGTGCTTAGGCGGGCGATTGTATTCCCGGCGTGCTGGTTGCTGGCGTCCTTGGCCCCTGCCCTTGTTCTTCCTTGGATCATAAGGACGGCGAGTCCTCTGATCCCTCCTGGCCGCCGCTGTCTCCAGCACCCTCTGTGGCTGGATCCTGGTCTGGGCGCGTGGCCTAGTGGGGGCCACGCTCCCTCTCTTCTCGGCGACTTCGCTCTCGTCGGCGATGTGGGCCACCGCAAGTCGCCTGACCTCAACAAACGTAGCGGGGTGTGCCCTGATCAATGCCTCGCAGAATGGTCCCGGCAGCACGCCCTTCTTAAATGCATAGACTAGCATTTCTTCATCTTTGGCCGGCGATCGGACCATCTGCGCCCCAAAGCGATTTAGGTAGTCCCTGAGGGACTCTCCCTGGTACTGCCTTATATCAAACAGGTCGTAAGACACCCTGGGCGGTGCCTTATTCACGATGTACTGCTCGACGAAAATCTTCGAGAACTGTTGGAAGTTGGTTATGTGACCGTTAGGCAGGCTCACAAACCATTCCAGCTCCGTTCCCTGGAGCGTGCTCACGAACATCTTGCAGTACACGGCGTCTGATCCCCCTGACAGCATCATCTGCGTATGGAACGTGGTGAGATGAGCTTCAGGATCCTCCACGCCGGTGAAAACAGCCTTAACAGGAACCACACTCGCAGGAATAGGCGTGTCAGTAATCGCCTGATCGAAAGGCATAGGGAAAACACGAGGTGGCGACGACGGCGCGACCTCTTCAGCGATAGAGCGCCCTTGCTGCTCCTGAAGAGCTTGACGCAACTCCTCAGTCACCTTGCTAAGCTCATCATTCCTGGCCCGAGAGGCGGCCAGGTCCTCGTGCATTCTCGCCTGTTCTATGCGCGAGGCTTCCACTGTTGCCTGCAACGAGCGCATGATCTCTACCATCTGCGCCATGGCCATGGCAGCGGCGCCTTCAGCAGCGACGAGCGCAACTGGACTTGAACGATTGCTTCTCATTTTTCTCATGAAACTTGGCGAATCACAGAATGCAGCCAATAACACTTACTTCAGCTACGATCAACTCAGCGATCAATCGGAAAAAACTACGCGAGACTCTGCAAGAAAACTCAAGAACACCGCGAACCTCCAAAGAAACCTGCAACTCCACCAGAAATCACCGCTTCTCCTACGGATAACCAAACGAGCGAAAGAACTCAAAATCCACCGAACAAATCACGCGTAAACAGCAGAAAACCTCACTTCACCGAACAAATATCCACACGAACGGTGGAAAACGAGAAATCACCGAACAATCTCAAACGAACAGCGAACGATGGTTGCACCAGCACACAACCACGCAGAAAACTACGAAAACCTCCAAGAACTCACGCTGTGGGTGGGAACAGGTTTTACACGGCCCCACGGTGGGCGCCTGATGATCCTGCCTGTTGACCAGAACGTTGGAACCTGCCTCGTCAAAGGATCGACGTGTGCACCGCTTCAAACGTCCGTCCTTCTTCAAGATCCACCTCAAGAACCTGCAAAAGAACAGAGCGGCGCCGCTGCGGCCGATCGCACTCCAACGCCCAAGTCAGTGACCGAACCACCAAATACTAAGAGCAAGAACACTCAAGAACTCTCAAGGAACCGTGCAATGTTCTCTCTCACAGTAAGCTCTAGAACTCGCAAGCGTAAAGAGTTTAATCTGAACGTGCGTACCTCAGAAAGTTCGTTGAGAACTCTTATATACCTGGTCACTTTCTCTCTCCTGGCAGTTACAGACCTGGACACGTGGCTCGCATCCAGTCGTACACGTGCCATCATCTGGAGCCTCCTTGACTTGGGCGCTGCTTCTGACTCTCTTTTTGGCTAAGTTACTTATGCATGGTACTGCCCAGTGCATAGCTAACTTGGGAGCGCGATCTCTACTGGAATTGGCGAGTTAGGGTGCTCTCGTACACCTTCCCTGTGGTCTCGCCGGCCGCCTTCATAATCTGCACCACCTTCATCTTCGGCGATGTGCTTGCTCTGGCGATGTCCAATCACTTGGTCGCCTGAGTTTATCATCTGGCGACTTTATCTTCAACTGGACGATCGCCTGGTATGCTGGAGATCGGAGCACGCCAACTTAATAACTGGCGATTACACAAATCCCCCGACTTCCTTCCCTTCTGCAAATCTGGCGCCTTGTCAACACGCCTACACTGTGGCTTGGTGCCACGTCATCACTTCCGACTACCAGGGTGGTACAATCTTCGAACCCTGGAGGCTGAGATACAAACACCTCTTCATTAATGTAACCATTTAAGAATGCACTCTTGACATCCATTTGGAATAGCTTGAAACCTTGTATGCTGGAAAATGCTAAGAGTAATCTGACAGCTTCAAGACGTGCTACTGGTGCATAGGTTTCACCAAAATCAATTCCCTTTTCTTGGTTATAACCTTTAGCAACCAACCTTGCTTTATTCCTAGTGATAGCCCCATGTTCATCCATCTTGTTCCTGTACACCCACTTGGTTCCTATGATATTCATCTCATGCTTTCTTGGAACCAAAGTCCACACTTCATTGTGTTTAAACTGATTCAGTTCTTCCTGCATTGCTGTTATCCAATTGTTGTCTTGCAGTGCTTCTTCCAGACTTTTGGGCTCAATCTGTGAAACAAAGGCCACTGTTCTGCAGAAATTATTAAGTGAATTCCTTGTTGAGACTCCTTTCTCAATTTTACCAATTACATTGTCTAGTGTAAGATCCCTGGGTGTCTTCCATTCCTTAGGCAATCCTGCATTCACAGTAGATTCTTTGACAGAATTTTGATTAGCTGCATCAAGCTCACTAGATTGATTCTTTTGCAAAATGGTTCTTAAATCATCCATACCAGGTTCATCCAGAACAGATTTGGGCACAGAAAAATCTGTTTCATCAAATACAACATGTATAGATTCTTCTACTGCAAGCAATATTTTGTTACACACTCTATAAGCATGACCATTTATAGCATATCCAATATGTATTCCCTCATCTGATTTAGGATCAAATTTCCCCAGATTTTCTTTACCATTATTTAGAACAAAACATTTGCAGCCAAAGACCCTAAGATGACTAATGCTAGGCTTCCTTCCTTTATACAATTCATAGGGAGTTTTCTTAAGAATTAGTCTAATCAATGTTCTGTTAAGCACATAAGAAGCGGTGTATACTGCATCTGCCCAAAAATATTTAGGTAAATCAGATTCATTTAACATTGTCCTAGCTAACTCCTCTAGTGACCTATTCTTCCTTTCAACTACACCATTTTGTTGGGGTGTCCTAGGAGCAGAATAACTATGTGTGATCCCATGTTTTTCACAATATCTATCAAATTTTGCATTTTAAAATTCTCCCCCATGATCACTACGAATCTGTTTTATCCTATTTTCATTTTCATTATGCAGAACCTTAGCAAGTTTCTTAAAGGCTTTATATGCATCATTTTTAGAAGCAAGAAACAAAGTCCATGTATATCTTGAAAAGTCATCAACAATCACCATTTCCAGCTAAGCTAGCAGTCCTAGATGGTCCAAAAAAGTCCATATGTAAAACATCCAAGGCTTTATTTGTAGAAACCACATCTTTAGATTTAAATGAAGTTCTTATCTGTTTTCCCTTTACACAAGCATCACACAATTTATTATTCTGAAATTTTATGTTTGGTAAACCAAAAACTAGTTCCTTAGACTTTAGCTTATTCAAGTGATTTGTGTGAATATGAGCTAGCCTCCTATACCACAGCCATGACTCATCACTTTTAGATGACAAACACTCATTTTCAGAACAGCTCTTTATAATATCTAAGAGAAAGATGTTGTTTACCCTTTTTCCAGTGAACAACACCTTACCAGAAATTTCATTTGACATTGTACAAGTGTTGGCTTCGAAATTGACCGTGTATCCCTTGTCACACAGCTGGCTAATGCTTAGAAGACTATGTTTTAGCCCTTCAACGTACAGTACATCCTCAATAGTGGTTGACTCTTTAGTACCAACATGATGGCAAATTCATGGAGCTCTTCTCGGAATCATGTGTAAAATGGTGCGGAAGCCATGGATGTAAATGTGCAAGATCCTCCTAGGAGCTATGGTGATCTTGAAGGTGCATGATGTGTATGGAAGTAGGGAGGTTCGGCCAGCCCTATGGTAGGTGATGAAGGTGAAGATTAGATCCTAGAAACTAGGTTGAAGCAAAGTATGGCACAATGTTGGCAGCATAACTTTACTCTCATTAATCTTGAAAATACAAGAGCTAGGCATCTCCTTTTATAGGCTAAGGAGGCCGTAAATCCTAAGCTAATTCCACATGAAATGTGAGCAAAATGAAATGTAAATATGAGGCACATGGGCACACGGAGCACATGGGTTCACATGGCTACCAAAACCGTCCCTTGATTAGTGAAGGCTTCTAGAAACCTTTGCTAATCAAGGTTAACTCCTCCTTAATTCTAATATGCAGAAAAATAAACATTTGTCCACATGGCTATGCTATTTACACCCCAATTAAAGCTAAAATACACTTGTTGGGCCTTCACGGAATTTGTGCAAGAAAGCCACTCTCCCATTCAAAGCTTGATCCAAGTCTTCTTGTCCTAGACGCTCCTAGCTTGGTCTTCTTGTCCTAGATGCTTCCTAGCTTGGTCTTCTACGCCTAGACGCTCCTAGCTTGGTCTTGGACGTTCTTGACTTGGTTCTTACCTTTCATGAAAGGTTGTGCTTGGCCCTTGTTCCGTCCGGTTTACCTGGGACGTCTTCGTGCGCGACCTCAACCGTCAGCTAGGGACTCCTTCCCACTGGTTACCTGTGGATTCCTGCAAAGAAGAAGGACAAAAGGGCGCCCTAGCGGCCGTTTGCACTCCGACGCTCAAGTCAACCAGCAAGAAACACCAAAAACTATGCACCTCCGTATCGGAGCACCGCGTATAGCACTCTGAAGGTGGTAAAAGGAAACTGTGTCTAGTGTATATTTTCTCCTTCTGGCCAAAATCCTTCCCTAGTCCCTTGTGCAAAACCTCAAGGCTCGAGCAAGCAACTAGAGTGTTTTTGGGAAGTTAGCCAGAAGTTCCAACCCCATTTCCAACATTCCCTGCGCTATTTAAACTGCCCAAGCATTTAAAGCGCCTTAAAGCGCTTTTAATCATAAAACGTAACGCACTTAATTAACGCGTCTAATTAGAAAACGTAGCGCATTTAAGACGTTGAAAAGCTTGGGAGCCTTTATAGTACCTGAAACGCTCAAAACAGAAACTGTATTGAATGACTTTAATTACCTGGTACCTGACTAAAGGGTGTTTCTATTCTGACCTGGCTGCCATGCACGTGGAGGGCCTCACAACGCCATGACCCCATCTGGGGACGTTTTTGCCCATCTGGGGACGTTTCTACGTGTGAGTCCTCCTGCTTGGGAGTGCTACTGCGCAAGGGGTGACTTTTTGGGTGCCAACTCATGCCCCCAATCATCTAGTCACTCACTTTGAGAGCGTATCTGCCTTCCTCTCGTACCCTGCACCTGGCTACCCTGGGCGTGACCCTCCCCTTGAGTCGTATCTGTCCCAAAGGCGTCTCCGAGGCGGCAGGGATACTTCACGAGTCAGGCTGCTCTACACTGGTGCTATCACTATGGCCTTGAAGCCACCTTTTCCTTCTCTTTATCATTGACACGGATTATCGGGACCTGAGGCCTTCCCACGGCGTCGCTCCCTCCATGGGCTTTCCTACCCATGGGTATCGGGGAACCGTGCTGTGACTGCCTTGACTTAATGATGTTTGCTCTTGGCGACGCCCTGGTTGGGCGACGCCTTGCCATGGCGACGCTTCCTCTTGGCGAAGCTGGCACTTGGCGTCTCTTCACTTAGGCGACGCCTTATGTTGACTTTGACTTCAGGCGTTGACTTTGACTTTGACTTTGTCAACGCCCGGATACGGGACGGTACACAAGCCCCCCAGTCTTAAGCCGAAGACTTGTCTTCAGCGCAAAGACTAAGGCCTCGCCAACGCCGTCCACGTGTCACCCTGATGACGTGTCATTCCCTGCTGACTCAACAATTCGCGAATTGTTGACGTGACACTCTCTGAACCCCAGGGGCACTCTTAATGGTTGATTGGACATCCTCTGAAGCGGGGAGAAACACCTTTTGGGCCACGCTTAATCGCGCGCCGCGTGGCTCATCGCACGGCCAGCCTCTGGGGTCCCTTGCGCTTCCCTTGGGCGCTTAATCCTTTGACACGCGGCATGGTCTAACGGCTCCTGATTAGCGCCTCTTGGGTTGCAAATGTAACGTTTGACACCCACTGTTTCATCCATTCTCTCTGCATCTCCGCACTGTTCATCACCTTCAAGCCTTTCTCTGCAACTTCTGCTCTTTCCTTCGTGCTTTCCTTCCTCCCCACTTCGACATCAAAGGTATGATTTTCGCATCTCCACGACTCTTCTTCTTTGTCGCATTGCATCATTGTATATTGAACTGCTTGGGACTGTTTATGTTTACGCTGTGTTCTTCCGCTCCTCCGTTCTTCTCTGTTCCCTTCTCCTTCTTTCTGGGTTTTCTCGCGTGGGTAGTATTTCCTGGGGTTTTTCCCCCCTTTCTGTCTTGGCATCGCTTTGTTAAAACCTTTTTTCCTTTCTTCTTTCTCCAGCTATTTATTCACACCATGACGCGCCCGAACGCAAAGTCTGGTTCTCCTCCCAAGACCCCCAAGTCCAATTATAAAGCTTTCTATACCTGGGCCCCCGACGAGCTTTTGAACGAGTGCACCAGCCTGACATCCTTTTAGGACCTGGAGAATCATCGAGGGGATCCCCACTTGTATAATTTTAATGCCTTCTGCCGCACTTATGACGCGCACATCTCCGTTCGTCCTGGCCGACCGGGGGAACCTGTGTGTGTGGATGACAGACCTAGAAAAGGGGATCCTTTCTTCTTCATGTACCAGACGGTATTTAAACGCGTCGGGGTGCGTCTCCCCTTCACGCCCTTTGAGAGGGAACTCCTCACTGAGATTAACACAGCCCCCGCCCAACTCCACCCCAACAGCTGGGCATTTGTAAGGGGTTTCCAAATTCTATGCGGGTACCTGGGCATCCTTCCTTCTATGGATGTCTTCTTGCATTTCTTCGAAGTGAAGAAACAGGGGAAGAGTTTTTGGGTAAGCTTCTCCGGCATCGCGGGCAGGATCATCCTCACCCTCTTCCAGAACTCCTACTAAAATTGGAAAGGTAAATTCTTTAGGGTGTGCTGCGCCAAACATGACCCCACGACCTTAGACGGCTTTCCCCTATACTGGACGAAGCACCCCAAATTGCTCAAACCTAAGACCCTGGATTAGCTATCCCCCGCTGATAGGGAGATATGCAAAGCCCTGGCTGGTATGGGAATCGTCTTCGATACGCTGAAGCTTATCGCGAGCGAATACAACGCCCACTCCTTGACCACCTACTTTGGTAGGGAGATTCCTCCCTCATTATCTTTCGTTATCTGTATTTTGCTGCTTCATGTTTGTTCTTCTGGCTTCTTTAACCTGTTTTCCATTGTACCATGTGATTCGCGTCTCTCGTTTCTACACGTTTTGTGATTTTGCATCATTGCTTTGGCTTTGACTTCTGCTGCTTGGTTTATCTGAGTGTAGGATCGGTGATGGGCGCCTCCAAAAGGATGATGCTGGCGAAGGCGATAAAGGACGCTCGTGCGGCCAAAGCGGGCGCCTCTTCTGCCCCTGCTGCTGACCCGAACCCCCCATCGACCCTGCCTCTGCCACCACCGACCCCTACTGACGCTCCACTAGGCTCATCTTCACCGTCCCCACATAGCCCTGAGGCGCTTCAGACTCCTGGCTCTCCTCTGCCCATCGTCGTCGTTCCTCTGGCCATGGCCTCATCGCCGGCCCCAACCCCCCTCGACAAAGAGAAACGGGTCTTGGAGATCATATCCGATGATGAGGACTCGGATGGCGTGGCACCCTTCAAGAGGAGGAAATCTGCAAGGGTTCGCCTCCTACCAGCGGCGTCGCCCCAGGGAGAGGACTCTTTCAGGAACAACCCTCCCAGCGCTACTTCCCTTCCCCCCACAACCGTCCAAGAGGATATAGGCGAAGGCGCCGAATCTGCTCCCCCTCCGCCACCGGCAGAGGTCTCTGCTTCTCCTGCCCCCGTCGCTGCCGCCCCCGATTTTATCGCCGTCCCTCCACCAATCATGCATCTGATGAGGGGCTTCAGCGGTGGAACAATGCCAGAGGGCTCCGACAGGAAGGAGGGCATGCCTTTCTACTTGGGGGCCTTCTTGGCGGTGGCCCTCGAATGGAGCGCCCAGGCCAGAAACGCTGTTCTGCAAGCTCAAACCCTCCAAGCCTTGGAAGCAAGGGTATCTGCCCTGGAGGAGGAAAAGAAGACTCTGGGACGCCAAAACGAAACTTACCAAACCACCCTGAAGCAGGCGCAAGAGTCCAAAGCAGAGGCTGAGGAACAACTGGCAGAGGCAGTGGAGCTCCAGGCCGACTTCTACGCTCGGAAAGTCGCCCTCAAAGTTCAGGTAACGAGCCTTCAAGACATAGTCGAAGCTTACGAAGAAGTTCAAAAGGACTTGAAGGCCCGCTGCTGTGAGCAAGCTGATGAAAAGGAGCGGATGGAAGGGGAAATGGCTACCCAGGCCAAAGCTATGGGCCTTCTCCAGGTTGACTACGACAAACTGCAAGTCGAGGTCAGCCGACTCCGCGTGGAGAAGGAGGCTGTGGAGAAGCAGGTAGCTTCCGGGGACGCCACCATTGAGGAGCTAGAGAAGGAAAAAAAGACCCTCATCCAGGACATGGCGGGCACTTTCGAGGAGGGATTCCAGGAAGCTCTAGCCCAAGCTGTCTGCATGAATCCGGGGATCGACATTTCCAACTGCGATTCCACTCACCACATTGTTGATGGAAAGGTCGTGCCCCTGGAAATGGACGATTGAACCGCCACCCTCGATCATCACTTTATTCCTTTACTCTTGTTCTAACCTTCTTTGATAAACTTGTAATTCTTTGAATCGTCTGCACATTTGTTACAACTTTGGGTTTTTGCATGATTACTTTCGTGCCATTGCGATACGGAATTCCGCCTGTGTGATTTTACTTTTGTTCTTTGCCTTCACGTGCTTTGGTTGTTTTGCCTGTACTATACCCGTTTCTTTCACTTCGTTGGGCGGCCTTGTATGCCCGGGGAAGGTCACGCGTCGATGCCCACGCCCATGGAGAGGCTTACCTAGTGGGGCCGTATCGTCCACGGGGTGTCTCTAACACCAAAGCGATCTGTCCCTTGATTCTTAATGCCCGGCGCCCACGCCTAAGGAGAGGCCTGCTACAACAGCGCCGTATCGTCCCCGGGTGTCTAAAACGCCGAGTGCTCTGGGGGGGGTCGTTCCCTCCATGGTCTTTCCTTCCCATAGGTATCGGGGAACACCCTGCCAGTGATTCGCTGGCGTTTGGCGATCTCGTCTCCCTCCACAGTATTTTCTACCTGTGGGTATCGGGGAGGCGACACCAGTAACTAGCTTTGCCTTCTTCGATTTCGTCTCCCTCCACAGTCTTTCCTACCTGTGGGTATCGGGGAGGCGGCACTACTGATATTTGGGTTGGCGACGCCCGCAACGTCTCATGCTAGCGTCGCCCTTTGCGTCTTTCCTGGCGACGCCACAGGCGTCTCGTGCTGGTGTCGCCTCGGGCGTTATCTTTCCCTTGGCATTGACTTTGACTTTGGCCCTAGTTGACGCCTGAGGACAGCGAAGAGCTCAAGGTTTCGCCTGTGCCATCCACGTGGCGCTTCTTGTATGGCTGACGGGACGTTCAGTCATTCGACTTGGTCCTGACTCCTACTGTGCCCCTGACCCACTCTCGACGGCGCATCGTACCATTGGGCATTCTGTCGATACGACGTTTTCTGAGTTTAACCAGTGGTGCCAGGGCCATCCTTCCATCTTCTGCCACGTGGCTCGATCGTGCGGTGCATCCATTCGCGTCGTTTAGCGCTGTAACTGCAATACTTCCATTTGCGTCGTTTGGCGCTCTAACGACAATATTTAATTCTTCAAAACTTTGAAACTGCCCTCATCATTTCTGCGCTTTTCGTAACCTACTTGCACCCTTTCTGCTTGCACCCCTTCTCTTCTCGCGAAGAGTTCTTCCAGTGTTCGTTCCCATCAGCGTTTTACCCTTGCCAAAACTTCAAACCTCCCTAATTCTGTTCAAGAATGTCTTCTCGTGCTACTCCCTCCAGGGTCAACCCCAAGGACCTGTATCCTTGGGCTTCGAGGGAGCTTCTTGACGAATGCTCCTGCTTACTCTCCACCAGGGCCATAAGGGAACACAAAGGGGATCCCTGTTCCTATGATCACCGTGCCTTCGCGAGGAGGCATGACGACGACATTGCTGTGCTCCCTTGCACTCTAGGGGAGCCAGTATGTGGAGATGAACGGGCCAACGACGGGGTCCCCTTCTTTTACTGTTATTAGGTGGTTTTCAAAACCATCGGCGTGCGCCTGCCCTTCTCCAGGTTTGAGAAGGAACTGCTGACGGAGATCGATGCCGCTCCGGCCCAGCTATATCCCAACAGCTGGGCTTTTGTCAAGGCCTTTGACATCCTTTTCGGGTTTCTGGGTTGTGCACCCTCGGTTGACATCTTTCTCCACTTCTTTGAGGTGAAGAGGCAGAGGAACAACCTCTGGGTAACTCTCAGTAACGTTCCTGGTAAAGTTCTCCTGACCCCCTTCCAAAACTCGTTCACTGGGTGGAAAGGTCGGTTCTTCAAGATCTGCTGTTCTGACCTCGTTCCCTCCGCTCTGGATGGTTTCCCACTGTACTGGGTGAGGGAGACGAGGGCCCTTAAATCCAAACCCTTCAAGAAGCTGGCCCCAAATGACCAAGTGGTTTGCCGGATTCTCGCTGAGGCGGGAGGTTTTGACTCTGCCACTTTGATCAGTTTGGAGTTCAACGCTGGAACTCTCGAAAAGTATATAGGTATGAGTCGCTGCCCTAGAAACTTCCGCCTTTATCGTTCTCTATCTGGGGGCGTTTTGCTTCATGGTGTCTCTGACACGTTCACCTTCTTTGGTGCAGGTTCGAAAATAAACCAAGAGCGGAGGACACGACTTACCCGAGCTCTGCGGGCTGAGAGCGGGGCTTCGTCTTCTTCCCGTGCTGACTCCGATGGCCACTGAGAAGTGGTTTGTTTGTGCTTTTGTATGAGTTGTAATGTTTGCCCTATTCGCATTACTCCCATTTGTATCGAACACTGCTTGTAATATCAATTTTACTGTACCATACTTGGTTTTTGTAACGCCGTTTTACTTTGCATACGCCTCATATATTGTGCGCTTTTCCTCCGTCGTGTTTCTTAGCGGCGCCTACACTCAGGCGACACCTTTCTTCTGGGCGACGCCTTCCTTCTTGGCGACGCCTTCTTTCTTGGCGACGCCTTCTTTCTTGGCGACGCCCCTTCACTAGCGACGCCTCACGCTACTTCAAATGGAGAAAAATAAAGACTAAGAACCAAGGCACGGTTTTTCTCAAACTTGTTTTCTTTTCTTCTTTTATTTGGGTGACCTCATTAAAAAACCCCGGAAAGGGAAAAAGAGTGTCCCCTTTAACAAGACTGTTACATAGCTGCTTTACATAAGTCAACTAAAATAAAACTTCAGGTTGGCTGCATTCCAACTGCGCGGGATGGGACCTCCTTCCAAGGTCTCTAAGCTGTATGAACCGTTGCCCTTAGCCTCGGTAACTCTGAAGGGTCCGGTCCACTTGGGAGACAGCTTATTCTCCAGCTCATATGGGTGGGCTTTCCTCACAACTAGGTCGCCAATCTGAAACTGTCGCGGCTTTACCTCAGAGCTATATTGTCGCTCCACTCTTCTCTTCACCGCTTCAGCTTTTATTCTGGCTTCTTCCCTGGCTTCGTGTAGTAGATCCAGGTTTACCCGCCTCTCTTCGTTGGATTCCTCCACCACAAAGTTCTGAAAACGTGGTGAGCTTTCATGTATTTCTACTGGGATCATCGCGTCCGACCCGTACACCAAACTGAAAGGCGTCTCCATGGTAGAAGATTGGGGCGTGGTGTGGTATGCCCATACGATCCTTGGAACTTCCTCCGCCCACGCCCCTTTGGCCTTCTCTAACCTTCTCTTTAACCCCCTCAGCAAGACTCTGTTGGCGGACTCCACTTGGCCGTTGGTCTGGGGGTGTTCGACTGACGCGAACACTTGCTTGATGTCTATCTCAGCGCACAGATTTCTCAACTGCTGACTGACAAACTGGGTCCCGTTATCGGATATCAAGCGCCTAGGTACGCCAAAGCGGCACACAATGTTCTTCCACACAATGTGTTGTACCTTGTGCGCAGTAATCTGTGCCACGGGCTCTGCCTCTATCCACTTGGTGAAGTACTCGATGGCAACGATCAAATACTTCATCTGCCTTATCGCCAGCGGGAACGGGCCCAGGATGTCGATTCCCCATGTATGAAAAGGCCACGGGCTATATATGGATCGCAGTTCTTCTGGCGGCGCCTTGTGCCAGTCAGCGTGCTTTTGGCATTGCCTGCAGCGCTGGGCGTGTCGCGCGCAGTCCTCTTTTACTGTTGGCCAGAAGAACCCTGCGCGTATCACCTTGGAGGCTAAGGACCTTCCCCCTACGTGGCTCCCGCAAATGCCTTCGTGGAGCTCCGCCATTATCCTGGTACACTCGTCGCCACTTACACACGTTAGGATAGGGTGAGTGAACCCATGCCTCAACAACACTCCATCCACTAGAGTATATCTTGCGGCATTTCTTTTGACCTTCTTACCCTCTTCCGGCTCCACTGGGAGAGTCCTATCCGCCAGGTACCGTTTGTATGGCGTCATCCAGGTGTCTCCTTCGGCTAGGACACATACTTGCCTTTGCCTTCCTTCTTCAGGCATACCCGCGTACGTGCTGATGCGGGGCGTCTTCAGCGTATCTTGGGTCAGAGAGCGATGATTCCTTGGACTCTCTCTTGTTGTACAGATCTGGAGGACATCCACCCTGTTATCTTCCACGAATTTACGCGGAGCTTTGAGGGTCTCTTGGATCACTGTCCTCTGCCTACCCCCCTTGCCTGAGCTGGCCAGCTTGGCAAGCAGGTCGGCTCTGGCATTCTGCTCCCTTGGGACATGTATCAGCTCAAGAGCGTTAAATGCTCCCCTCAATAGTTGGACGTATCTTAGATACGCCGCCATCTGTGGGTCCTTTGCCTGGAACTCACCCGACACCTGCCCCGTAATCAGCTGGGAATCGCTTTTCACCAGGAGGTTCTGCGCGCCCATCTCCTTGGCCAGGAGCATTCCTGCTATCAGGGCTTCATATTCTGCCTGATTGTTACTTGCCTTGAAGGCGAAGCGCAGAGCTTGCTCAATCAGTACGCCGTAGGGTCCCTCCAAGACTATTCCCGCACCACTCCCTTGTTGGTTGGAAGAGCCATCAACCGAGAGCAACCACTGCGAGCCCACCTCCACCTCCTGTTCACCTCCGGGCGAAAGTTCTGCTACAAAATCTGCATACACTTGCCATTTGATGGATCCTCTAGGCTCGTATTGGATGTCGAATTCTGACAGCTCCACCGCCCAACGCACCATTCTCCTAGCCACGTCAGGCTTCTGCAGCACCTTCTGTATAGGGAGGTTTGTCATCACTACCATCGTAAAGCTGTGGAAGTAATGACGGAGCATCCTGGCTGAAAACACCACTGCCAGCGCTTCCTTCTCCAACGCCTGGTATCTCGTCTCCGCGCCTTGTATGGCCTTGCTTACAAAATAGATGGGCTTTTGACTCTGGTCCTGCTCCTGGACTAACACAGAGCTGATAGCCCGCTCCGTTACCGTAAAATATAGCCGAAGGGGCACACCTGCTACCGGTTTGCAGAGGACCGGTGGCGTCGCCAGGTATTCCTTTAACTTAATGAAAGCCGCTTCGCATTCGTCAGTCCATGCAAAGCGACTATTTCTCTTGAGGCACTGGAAATATGGGTGCCCCTTCTCTCCCCCGGCGGAAACAAACCTTGAGAGTGCCGCCATCCGCCCTGTCAGCTGCTGCACTTCCTTTACCGACATCGGGCTTCGCATGGCGATAATCGCTGCGCATTTGTCGGGGTTCGCTTCTATCCCCCTCTCTGTGAGCATAAAACCCAAGAACATACCGGCCTCTACCCCGAAGACACACTTCTCCGAGTTTAACTTGAGGCGGTACTTGGATATTGTGACAAACAACTCCTCCAGGTCTGCCATGTGCTGTGCCCTATCCTGCGACGCCACCACAATGTCATCTACATAGGCGTACACATTCCTCCCTAGCATGGGCGCCAAGACCTTGTCCATTAACCTTCGGTATGTGGCGCCCGCGTTTTTCAGCCCAAAAGGCATCACCTTATAACAATAACTGCAAGTGTCAGTCATGAATGCAGTTTTACTCTCATCTCTCGGGTGCATCTTGATCTAGTTGTACCCTGAGAATGCGTCCAGGAAGCTCAGCACCTTGCTGCCGGATGCACTATCCACCAACGCGTTGATGCTGGGCAGTGGGTACGAGTCCTTCGGGCACGCCTTATTCAAGTCCGTGAAGTCCACGCACATCCTCCACTTCCCATTCGCCTTTTTCACCAAGACGACGTTGGCCAGCCACTCGGGGTATTGAATCTCCCTAATGTGGCCAGCACTCAACAGCTTCTGCGTTTCATCCTTTACCACCTGCTGTCTCTCCTCATTAAATTTTCTCCTTCTTTGGCGCACGGGGCGGACCGTGGCGTCCATGCTGAGGTGATGACACAGGAAATCCGGGTCGATACCGGGCATATCCGAGGCGGACCACGCGAAAGCATCCAGGTGGCATGAAATCACTTCTGCCACCCCTTCCTGTTCTTCTGGGCTCAGCAAACTTCCTAACTTGAATGTTTTGCCGCCAATCTCCCTCTCCACGGCGTTAGCCGCCGGTTGTTCCCTGCTATCCTCCTCGACGGGCGCCGCCTCTTCCACGAGCACCGCGTCGTCAGGGCCTTCCTCCATGTGTGCATCTGTCTCTGGCGTCGCCCTCGCGGGTACGGCCTCGTTAGGCGTCGACGCGGCGAGCGTCGCCTCAATCATCATCGTGTCTGCGCACGGCGGATGCTCATACACCATGAACACGCCTCTCTTCGTTTTCAGGCTGTTCTCATAGCATTTTCATGCCTCCTCCTGATCTGACTTGATGACTATCACCTTGCCACTGAGGTCCGGCAGCTTCATCTTCATATGGCGTGTGGAGGCCACTGCGTTCAACCGGTTCCACGCCGGCCTGCCCAACAAGATGTTGTAAGCGGAGCTGGCGGTCACGACCAAGTACCGAATACTTTCGGTACGCGAGGCCTCTCCGTCCGTGAACGTAGTCCTCAACTCCAGGTAGCCTCGGACTTCCACCTGGTTGTCCGCAAACCCATACAGGCACCCTGTGTAGGGCCTCAAAAGGTCGGGGGATAACCGCAACTTATTGAATGTTGACCAGAACATGACGTCTGCTGAACTTCCCTGGTCGACAAGAACTCTGTGCACCTTTCTCCCCGCTGTGACAATTGAAATGACCACGGGGTCATTGTCGTGCGGCACCACGTCTCGGAGATCCCCTCTCGTGAATACGAGGTCCAACTCCCACGGCGCACCCGAGATTCTTTCTTCGATCGAGTTGACCCCCCTCGCGTATTTCTTTCGCTGGGAGGTGGTGGGTCCTCCGCCGGAAAATCCTCCAGCTATGGTATGGACCTCGCCGAGAACCGGCGTCTCGTGTGCTTGTTCTTCCGCTGGCGGCGGGAAGGTGGCGGTCGTTGTGGGTTATGCGACATAATCCTTCAAAAACCTGGTTCTCACCAGCTCATCCAGCTGGTAACCCAACGACAGGCAGTTATCAATGTGGTGACCGAAAGCCTCGTGGAACTCACACCAAGAGTCTTTCCGGGGCCCCAACACCTTATCGGACTTCACCGGTCGCCTCAATCTCTCAGCTATATTAGGCACGGCGATCAGGTCCTTCAACTCCACCACAAAATTGCATCTCGTCGGCCTCGTTCTTTCTCTGGCCGGGCGATCACCTCCCGCTGGACCCCGGGGCTGGGGCTTTCTGGCCTCGTAGGGGCGTCTCCCATCTGGTTTCTTCCTTCCCGTCGTGGTCTCATTGACCCTGGCGGGTTGAGCTCGCGTCGGTCCCCTCGGGCGCGAGGGTACGACGCTGGTGCGCTTCACACACACCTCTCCCTCAGAAGCGATATGCTCTACCGCCCGACGCCGTAGTTCTGCAAAAGTCCTAGGGCGGTTGCGAATGATGGATTCCCCAAAAGGGCCGGGGCATACGCCTTTCACGAACGCGTACACAATCATAGGTTCTTTTGTCGTACCAACCTTTACTACCTGGGCCCCGAAGCAATTGATGTATTCCTTGAGGGTCTCCCCTTGATACTGTTTCACATCAAACAAATCGTAGGAGACCGGCAGCGGGGCCTTGTTTGCTAGGTATTGTTCCCTGAACAATCGTGACAGTTGTCGGAAAGAGGTGATATGACCGTCCGTTAGGCTGATGAACCAGTCCATAGCCATCCCAGTCAAGGTGCTCATAAAGAGCTTGCACTTGGCAGCGTTAGAACCGCCTACCAGGACCATCTGTGTGTGAAATGCAGCGAGGTGCGTCTCAGGGTCCTCCATCCCGATGAAGATCAACTTGGGCCCCACGAACGTGTTCGGGATCACTGCATCCAAAATTTCCTGCGAGAAGGGAGTGGAAAACTCCCTTGGCGGGGACTGGTTTTCCATCTCGTCGTGTTCACGTTGCCCCCAATTATTTCTCAGACCCCGGCACAACTCCTCATTTACGCAGTTCCTGCTCCAGTTTCGACTCCGCCATATCCTCCTGCAGCCCCGCATTATCTCCAGGACCTGTTGCATGGATAGTTCTGCTGGGGCCGCGCGTGCTGTACCTCGTCTGGTGGGGCCATTGTCACGGTCTCTTCCAACCTCCTCCAACGTTACTGTAACTTGGTAGATCTTCTCAAACTTGTGATGGGACTGATGTTTTATATCTGCCCCACGGTGGGCGCCAAATGTTCCGTCCGGTTGACCTGGGACGTCTTCGTGCGCGACCTCAACCGTCAGCTAGGGACTCCTTCCCACTGGTTACCTGTGGATTCCTGCAAAGAAGAAGGACAAAAGGGCGCCCTAGCGGCCGTTTCCACTCCGACGCTCAAGTCAGCCAGCAAGAAACACCAAAAACTATGCACCTCCGTATCGGAGCACCGCGTATGGTACTCTGAAGGTGGTAAAAGGAAACTGTGTCTAGTGTATATTTTCTCCTTCTGGCCAAAATCCTTCCCTAGTCCCTTGTGCAAAACCTCAAGGCTCGAGCAAGCAACTAGAGTTGTACCGCCCTGGTAGTCGGAAGTGATGACGTGGCAACAAGCTATTATGTAGGCGTGTTGAGCAGGGCCCATGGCTGGCAGAAGGGAAGGAAGTTGGGGGGCTCGTGTGGTCGCCAGTTATTAAGTTGGCGTGCTCCGATCTCTAGCATACCTAAACCGGTGGTCACCAGGTTTGAGATGAAGTCGCCGGATTCGAACCCAGACGACCTAGTGGTTAGAGATCGCCGAAACAAGGACATCGCCAAAGATGAAGTCGTCAGATAGTCATTTCCTAGCTGGCCAGAGGCTGAGGTCGGGTAACGGCTTACCTGAACATGCACGGTGAAGCAAGAGAAGTAGATCATGAAGGCGGCCGGCGAGACCACAGGGAAGGTGTGTATGAAGGCACCCGTACTCGCCACGCAGAAGAGATCACGCTCCAAGGCAGCTATGCATTGAGTTGTTTCATGCATAAGTAACTTAGCCAAAAGCCAGAAGAGTAAGAAGTGGCGCCCAAGTCAAGGATGCTCTAGATGGTGACACGTGTACAGCTGGATGCGAGCCACGTGTCCAGATGTGTAACTGTCAGGAGAGAGAAAGTGCACAGGTATATAAGAGATTCTAACGAACTTCTGAGGTACACACGTTTAGATTACTTCTTTACGCTTGCGAGAACTTGAGTACGCTGAGAGAGAATTTTGCACGGTTCCTTAGAGTTCTTGAGTTTTCTCTTAGTATTTGGTGGTTCAGTCGCTGACTTGGGCGTCGGAGCGTGATCGGCCGCAGCGGCGCCGTTCTGTCTTTTGCAGGTTCTTGAGGTGAATCAAAGCGAAGGATCGAAGCTAACACGGTGCAGAAGCCGATCCAGATTTGACGAGGCAAGGCTCCAGCGTCTTGGTCAACAGGCAGGATCAAGAGTGTTTCTGGGAAGTTAGCCAGAAGTTCCAACCCCATTTCCAACATTCCCTGCGCTATTTAAACTGCCCAAGCATTTAAAGCGCCTTAAAGCGCTTTTAATCATAAAACGTAACGCACTTAATTAACGCGTCTAATTAGAAAACGTAGCGCATTTAAGACGTTGAAACGCTTGGGAGCCTTTATAGTACCTGAAACGCTCGAAACAGAAACTGTATTGAATGACTATAATTACCTGGTACCTGACTAAAGGGTGTTTCTATTCTGACCTTGCTGCCGTACACGTGGAGGGCCTCACTACGCCATGACCCCATCTGGGGACGTTTCTGCCCATCTGGAGACGTTTCTACATGTGAGTCCTCCTGCTTGAGAGTGCTACTGCGCAAGGGGTGACTTTTTGGGTGCCAACTCATGCCCCCAATCATCTAGTCACTCACTTTGAGAGCGTATCTGCCTTCTTCTGGTACCATGAACCTGGCTACCCTGGGCGTGACCCTCCCCTTGAGTCATATCTGTCCCAAAGGCGTCTCCGAGGCGGCAGGGATACTTCACGAGTCAGGCTGCTCTACACTGGTGCTATCACTATGGCCTTGAAGCCACCTTTTCCTTCTCTTTATCACTGCCTCGGATTATCGGGACCTGAGGCCTTCCCACGGCATCGCTCCCTCCATGGTCTTTCCTACCCATGGGTATCGGGGAACCGTGCTGTGACTGCCTTGACTTAATGATGTTTGCTCTTGGCGACGCCATGGTTGGGCGACGCCTTGGTTGGGCGACGCCTTCGCCTAGGCGACGCCTAGCCATGGCGACGCTTCCTCTTGGCGAAGCTGGCACTTGGCATCTCTTCACTTAGGCGACGCCTTATGTTGACTTTGACTCCAGGCGTTGACTTTGACTTTGACTTTGTGAACGCCCGGATACGGGACGGTACATCCCTCTTCCATAATCCCCTCCCTCTTGAAAAGGATTTGTCCTCAAATCCAATGCTTTTGCTTCTTAGGGGGATGGTTGTGGCTGGATGGTGTCCATCATCTTCTCCTTCTTGAGAAGATCTATCCTCAGATCTTCAGACTGGATCTCGGATAGAAGCCTCTTGGTTTGAGAACTAGGATTGCCCTCCCGGGTCAAACGTGTACCTACGGAAATCATCAAATAAAGCAGAGGTGTTAGTTTGAAAATTTATTTCACTAAGTTGCCATTTTTGTTTTTCCTTTGTTTTTGGCAAATTTTCACAATATTTCTCTCTTGATGGTTGTATGTGTTCTATAATCATCTCATTTATTTGAAAATGTTCATTTGTGGTTACTTTCTCTTTAGGCATAAATCCTATAGAGGATGGTAACAACTTAAAAGGAGAAAGATGATTTAGCCCACATATGACCTCAAAAGTAGAAATATAAGTAGCTTTGTGAACTACTTTATGGTATGTATGCTCATCTCTAGAGTTGTGTTTGTCTTTTATGATTATTCTCGGCATGGTAGGAAGAGCTAGATTTTTAAATGTATTTTGACCATGGCTTTGAGGATTTAAAGTGTACAACTTAGTTGCAAGTTTTCCAAAGAGGATCCTCAAATCATGGTTTGCGAAATTTGGAGCTTTATCCCACACTATGCTTGAGGATAAACCATGAAGATGTAGCACTTCTCTAGAGAAGAGTTTATCCATGAAAATCGAATCAAAACCTTTTGTTGTCCTAGGAAGTTCTAATATGAAATGTGTGTCTTCCCAAGGATCATTTACAAAAGGTGAAGGAGTATAGAGTTCTTGAGACGTTTGCTTTAGGTATAGTTTGAAAACAAGAATTGTACCTAAAGTAATGTCTTTGAACCTCTTTTCTCATTGGTGACAAAAGTTTTCCTTTTAAAAGCTCTAGAGTTTTATCAACTCTAATTTGACCCATGAGTTCTCCTTCATGTAGACTTTTTCTCTCATGTGTAAAGAGAGTCTCGTTGGTACAACCATTGTTTATGAAAATTTGTACACTTTGCAATGGTTGTCTCAATAAGACATGACAAGTTGTTCTAGGCACTACTTCACACAAAAATTGGTTTTTGTAGATGCTTATAGATAACTTGACATTCTCTTGGGGATATCCTAACATATTTGAGAAATAGTCTTTATCTATGCAAGCTTCTTTTAAAGACTCTCCTTTTGTGCTCATGCTTGCAAGTGTTCCTTTACAAAAGGTAAGGCTAGGTTGTTCAACAAGAAGCATGTTTTCAAGGGTATTTTCAATGTGCTTGACTTGTTGAATGACCTTGTGGGAAGGAACACTCTTCTCCCACGCCTTTTGTTTCCCAAAAGTTTTCTCTTTTTCTATTTTCTCTTCATCCCTTTTATGTTTCATTTGTATTTGGTCTTTTACCACTTGGGAATGTGGTAAAGGGCTAAGTACAAACTTTTTGTGCTTGTGGATGAAAGAAATCTTGTTAGTTAGACCATCATGTAAGGTTTTCTTATCAAATTGTCATGGACTACCTAATAAGATGTGGCAAGCTTCCATAAGTACTACGTCAAATAAAACATTGTCTTGGTAGTTACCTATAGAAAACTTGATTTCCACTTGTTTGTCTACACGTAGTTCTCCATCCTCATTGATCCATTGTAAATTGTAAGGTTTTGGATGAGGAACTACTTGTAGATTTAGTTTCTCAATCAATCTAGTGCTACAGCAATTGCAACATGATCCACCATCCACAATAAGAGAGCATATATTTTCTAAAATATTGCATCTAGTATGAAAAATGTTCTCTCGTTGTGTCTCGATGGATGCACTAGGTTGATTGTGGAGGATTCTTTGAATCATCAGTAAGTCCCCCTCCAAAGGATTTATCCTCTCTTCTTCCCCCTTTTCTTGTGTACTAGGTTCATCCTTACCACTCGTGTACTCATCTTTTCCTTTAAAGAACAAAACCCTTTGGTTTGGACATTGCGCTTGCACATGCCCTCTTCCAAAACATTTAAAACACTTGGTGTCCCTAGCACGGATGGATGGGGTCGAGGCATCTTTCACTAAAGGTTTGGTAGTTTCTTTGATTTCGTCTCTAGATGTGCTACCCTCCCTTTTAAAGTCTTTCTTGGGATAAAAGTTGGAGTAAGAACCCACCTTTTGACTTGAAGTTTTGCGCAAATTTTGTTGTTCAACTTTAATGCAAAGTTGAACCAAGTCATTCAAGTCTTGGTAGGGTAGAAGTTCTACTCTATCCCTTATCTCAAGGTTGAGCCCACTTAGAAACCTAGATATGGTGGTGGTTTCTTCCTCTCTAATGGATGCTCTCATCATGTAAAGCTCCATTTTCTGCCTATACTCTTCCAAACTCATGTTCTTTTGTTGGAGTCTTTGGAGCTTGTCCATTAACTCCCTATGGTAATAGGAAGGTATGTGGCGACGTCTTAGGGCTCCCCTAAGGTCATTCCAATATTCTATGGGAGGTTCCCTATGAAGACGTCGGTGTCTCTCTAGAGAGGTCCACCAATACATGGCATTGCTTTGGAAACTAAGGGTTGCTAAGGGTACCTTCCTTTCTTCACTCACCCTATGGCAAGCAAAGAGTTGCTCTACTTTCATCTCCCAATCTAGGTAAACCTCTACATCTTCCTTACCATAGAAATGGGGTAGGTCTACCCTTACTTCCCTTGGGCTCTCTTCCTCTCTTTGCCTATTTCTTCTAGGGGGTGGTTGGTAGTAATCATGGATTCTAAGGCTCCCCTCCCCCTAGAGACTCATTACTTCTAGATGCATGAGTATGAGATTTTTTTGATTTTTTTGATTTTTGTGATTTCTCTTCTTGTGCTTTAGTCAATTCATTAATTTTATTCTCATTCTCCAATTGTCTACATGAAATCAATTGCACAGCTTGTGAAACTTCTTTCAAAAGAGTTTTTATAGATTTTACTTCACTTTCAATAGACTTTGCAGAATGAGAAGAAGAAGACATGACTAGAGCTTTGTGTATACAAGTATTTTACCTTGAGAAAATTTAGGAAAGTCAAAGAAGGTAGTTTTCCAGGTAAGGGAGGTGAGTCACAGAGGACTACTTAAGTACCAAGCCTTTGCCTTAGCCAAAAACTATCCCTCAATGTCTTCACACAAAGCTTTCTCTTAGTAACCCACTTAGAACACAATTAAGTTGAGAAATCAGATTTTAATGTAAGAAAACAATGTAAGCTAACTAATTAACCAAGAAAAACGAATTAACAAAGCTTAAACAAGGAAATCACACATGCAAAGCGTAGCTAATTAGGCAAGGAAAAGGAATTAAAAACAATTAACAATTGCTAATTAGAAAACTCTACACTAGTCGGCCCTAGGTGAGGCTTCTTGGACACTTGGAGACCTTGAAGACACACTCACCGTCTAATCACGTAATTAAGGAAGTAATTAACACAAGTTAAGTTGCAAAGAAAATTAAGAAAACTCCCTTTGTTGATCTTTTTTTGTTTTTGCTATTGGCACTTCCTTGGTTGTCTTTCCTTGTTGGGCCCTCTAAGTGTTTGTGGTGTTTTTGAGAAGTGTTTGATTCTGCCTTTGCCTTTGTTCCCCTTAGAATTAAGGACTTAATTCTCCAATTCCAGCACCTATCAAGAAGACTAGACCTTACGCAAGTCAAATTTCCACTCAAATAAGCACCAAATGAGAATAAATTTCAGCACCAAATTTAGAGGTCAAAGAATAAAAGCAAGAAACAATTTAATTGGAAAAAACAGTACCACACAAATGGAGTTAGATTGTGACAACTAGAAAGAGTTCCAAGAAATATTAGACAAGCAAATAAAGGTACTCAAATAAAGGTAGGCACACAAAATGAATCATGAGAATAGCACTAGAATTAGATTTCAAAATAAAAAACAGCACCACTGGAAAATTGTTGTGGGCCAGAGAACGTGATTTTCCCCAATTTATGCTGAGCTGCCCCATTAAGATTTGATTCTGAAATTTTATATGCAAAATATTCAAGATCTTAACTAAAATCTGGCGTTGGAATCACTCCAAACGCATGAACCTTTGTTTTTTAATAAATTTTTCAAATTCAGTGTTCAGTTACGCCAACTGTAGCGCCCAAATTTGCACACTGTTTTTAAAATATTTATCATTTTTTTTCTATTGACTCTTTTGAGCTGATTCTCTTTTTGTCTTTTCTGTAACACCTCAATCTTGCATAATCCAGAGAATCAAAAATTTCCTATGAGGGAAAATAATTTTCTGAAACAAAACAGCCAGCACAGAGAATGTAAAATAGGGGATTCTGTAAAACCTGGAAAAAAAACAGCAAGAGACCAAAAGATAAACACAATGGAATTAATGTAAAGGAATTTGTGTAGATCTAAACACAAATATGAACTCAAACTAAAAATAAAAGGCACCAAAAGATCAATATCACAGCAGTTTCAAATCAAGCAAAAATTACCCAAAATCAAGAAACAATCAAGCCAAACAAAGGACTACTATGAATTGATGACATTGTGGATGAACATGACTTGACAAAACATATATGGATTCAGAAATTAAAAGACTCAAAGAGCATAAAATGAACCAAATAAAAGTGCACTAAAGACTCAAATACCTAAAAGAAAAACAGCAACTCAAAGGTGTATGAAATCCTATCACAAATTGCACAAGGATTGTTCAAGATCAATTGAACAAAGTGCACTGGTTGGATCTTCCAAATAGCACACCAAAACAAAGTAAAAATTAAAAAAACAGCAAGACAATTATGGAAACAAGATGAACAACATGAAATAAAGAAGAACTCAAAATGAAAAGGCCAAGAACTACTCATCTTTGAAGAACCTATGCTCATGATACCAAATGATGGAAAATTCATGGAGCTCTTGTCGGAATCATGTGTAAAATGGTGCGGAAGCCATGGATGTAAATGTGCAAGATCCTCCTAGGAGCTATGGTGATCTTGAAGGTGCTTGACGTGTATGGAAGTAGGGAGGTTCGGCCAACCCTATGGTAGGTGATGAAGGTGAAGATTAGATCCTAGAAACTAGGTAGAAGCAAAGTATGGCACAATGTTGGCAGCATAACTTTAGTCTCATTAATCTTGAAAATACAAGAGCTAGGCATCTCCTTTTATAGGCTAAGGAGGCCGTAAATCCTAAGCTAATTCCACATGAAATGTGAGCAAAATGAAATGTAAATGTGAGGCACATGGGCACACGGAGCACATGGGTTCACATGGCTACCAAAACCGTCCCTTGATTAGTGAAGACTTCTAGAAACCTTTGCTAATCGAGGTTAACTCCTCCTTAATTCTAATGTGCAGAAAAATAAACATTTGTCCACATGGCTATGCTATTTACACCCCAATTAAAGCTAAACTACATTTGTTGGGCCTTCACGGAATTTGTGCTAGAAAGCCACTCTCCCATTCAAAGCTTGATCCAAGTCTTCTTGTCCTAGACGCTGCTAGCTTGGTCTTCTTGTCCTAGACGCTTCCTAGCTTGGTCTTCTTGGCCTAGACGCTCCTAGCTTGGTCTTGGACGTTCTTGACTTGGTTTTTGCCTTTCATGAAAGGTTGTGCTTGGCCCTCTTCCATCACAACATCTGCTTTTCCAAGAATTTTTCCTCTATTGTTGTCCCCATATGTGACATGCCCTTCAGCTTTGAGTTTCAGATTTATGAAGTGAGTCACATCACCAGTCATGTGCTTTCAGCAGCCACTGTCCAGGTACCACTAATTTTTCCTGTTGTTTTTCTGCAACAAAACAGATTTAGCATATATGGTACCCCTTTTAGTCTAGGGTCCAGCATGATTAATATCTTTCCTTAGGAAGCCATTTGGCCAATCCTTTAGGAACAAGGTACCTTCTAGCTTTACATGTTCTAGATATATGACCAGACTTCATACAGTAAAAACATGTTGCAGTATGCATTGCTTTTGAACAACTAAAAGAAGAAAAACTTGCTTTGGAAGGAACAAAAATACTAGACAGCTTTTTCACATTGCTTTTCATTTCAGAATTATATCCTAGACCATTTTTATTGAAAACAACATTTTGTGAACCTAATAAAGTTTCAAGATTTTCTCTTCCTTTGGTGAAATTTGAAAGTGTTTTTAACAAATATTCAACCTGTTTTTCCAGCTTCTTACAATTATCACAGGTTTTTATTGATGCATGCAAACAAGTTAATTCAAGGCTGACCAATTCAGTTTTAGCTTTGTGCAGCTCTTCTTCAAGAGCTTTGACCTTAGGTTCAAGTACCCTATTTACTCTATTCAATTTGTTACAAACTACAGCTAATCTGTTTGCTTCATCATGTGTTTCCTTAAATGCAATTAACAGCTAATCATAGTTTTCAAAATCAGTAGAAAAGTTACTTACTGAATCAGAGTTATATTCTTCCTCATTCACCATAAAGCACAGATTTGCTTCCTCACTTTTGGTTGAGGAATCACTAAATGAGGATACATCATTTTCTTCCCATGAGATGTATGCTCTTTTGCCTTTGCTTCTTTCACTCTTTTGCTTGCTGATTTTTCTTTCTTTTGATAATTTGGACAATCAACCTTTATATGACCTGGTTTACCACATCCAAAACAAGTGTAATTTGAAGAATTTGAATCACTGGATTTAGAATACCTCTTCCTTTGTTGAGTTCTGTCACGGTTTTTCTTTCTAAGAAATCTGCTGAATTTTCTGGTGAGCAGACTCAATGTCTCATCATGTTCAGGATTCTCTTCTTCCTCACTTGTATCATGTTCGATGGTAGTTTTCAAGGCAATTCCTTTGGCTTTCTTCTCCACAGTTTCTTGTTCATTCAATCTTTTCAGCTCTATTTCATGCTCCATCAGCTTTCCAAAAAGTGCAACAGTGGACATCTTGGATAAATCTCTGGATTCTGAGATTGCTGTTACCTTAGGCTGCCAGCTCCTATCAAGGCATTTCAACACCTTTATGTTGAGCTCTTCCTTGTCAAAGACTTTACCAAGGCCAGTGAGGTGATTTACAATATGTGTAAATCGTTTCTGCACATCTGCAATACTTTCTTCTGATTGCATTCTGAACCGTTCGTATTCCTGAATGAGTGAGTGCTTCCTTGCTCGTTTCACATCATCAGTCCCTTCATGAGTTACCTCTAGTACCTCCCACATCTTCTTAGCTGAGTTGCATTGAGAGACTCTAAAGAACTCATCCATATTCAGTGCAGAGGTGATGATGTTCTTGACTAAGGAGTCATATTGGGACTTCTTCTTCTCGGTTTCACTCCATTCAGACCAAGGCTTCTTTATTGTTTCTTCTTTGACAACCTGCATAGGTATAAAAGATCCATTGACCATTGCATCCCATATCCCCATGTCAATAGACTCCATAAAGATTTTCATCCTGATTTTCCAGAAAGCATAGTTAACACCACCAAACATAGGAGGTCTATTAATAGACGCACCTTCAGCAAAAGGCATTTTAAACTCAGACATCATGCATACACTTGAGCAAAATACAAGCCCTAGCTCTTGATACCAATTGTTAGAGTTAAGCAGTGTCTAAGATCAAGAGGGGAGGGGTGAATTGAGCTTATCAAATTTTCGCAGAAGAGGCTAGTTTATAGTGTAACAGAGGTGAAAAGAACAGATTGATATTAAAAACAATTAACAATTGCTAATTAGAAAACTCTACACTAGTCGGCCCTAGGTGAGGCTTCTTGGACACTTGGAGACCTTGAAGACACACTCACCGTCTAATCACGTAATTAAGGAAGTAATTAACACAAGTTAAGTTGCAAAGAAAATTAAGAAAACTCCCTTTGTTGATCTTTTTTTGTTTTTGCTATTGGCACTTCCTTGGTTGTCTTTCCTTGTTGGGCCCTCTAAGTGTTTGTGGTGTTTTTGAGAAGTGTTTGATTCTGCCTTTGCCTTTGTTCCCCTTAGAATTAAGGACTTAATTCTCCAATTCCAGCACCTATCAAGAAGACTAGACCTTACGCAAGTCAAATTTCCACTCAAATAAGCACCAAATGAGAATAAATTTCAGCACCAAATTTAGAGGTCAAAGAATAAAAGCAAGAAACAATTTAATTGGAAAAAACAGTACCACACAAATGGAGTTAGATTGTGACAACTAGAAAGAGTTCCAAGAAATATTAGACAAGCAAATAAAGGTACTCAAATAAAGGTAGGCACACAAAATGAATCATGAGAATAGCACTAGAATTAGATTTCAAAATAAAAAACAGCACCACTGGAAAATTGTTGTGGGCCAGAGAACGTGATTTTCCCCAATTTATGCTGAGCTGCCCCATTAAGATTTGATTCTGAAATTTTATATGCAAAATATTCAAGATCTTAACTAAAATCTGGCGTTGGAATCACTCCAAACGCATGAACCTTTGTTTTTTAATAAATTTTTCAAATTCAGTGTTCAGTTACGCCAACTGTAGCGCCCAAATTTGCACACTGTTTTTAAAATATTTATCATTTTTTTTCTATTGACTCTTTTGAGCTGATTCTCTTTTTGTCTTTTCTGTAACACCTCAATCTTGCATAATCCAGAGAATCAAAAATTTCCTATGAGGGAAAATAATTTTCTGAAACAAAACAGCCAGCACAGAGAATGTAAAATAGGGGATTCTGTAAAACCTGGAAAAAAAACAGCAAGAGACCAAAAGATAAACACAATGGAATTAATGTAAAGGAATTTGTGTAGATCTAAACACAAATGTGAACTCAAACTAAAAATAAAAGGCACCAAAAGATCAATATCACAGCAGTTTCAAATCAAGCAAAAATTACCCAAAATCAAGAAACAATCAAGCCAAACAAAGGACTACTATGAATTGATGACATTGTGGATGAACATGACTTGACAAAATATATATGGATTCAGAAATTAAAAGACTCAAAGAGCATAAAATGAACCAAATAAAAGTGCACTAAAGACTCAAATACCTAAAAGAAAAACAGCAACTCAAAGGTGTATGAAATCCTATCACAAATTGCACAAGGATTGTTCAAGATCAATTGAACAAAGTGCACTGGTTGGATCTTCCAAATAGCACACCAAAACAAAGTAAAAATTAAAAAAACAGCAAGACAATTATGGAAACAAGATGAACAACATGAAATAAAGAAGAACTCAAAATGAAAAGGCCAAGAACTACTCATCTTTGAAGAACCTATGCTCATGATACCAAATGATGGAAAATTCATGGAGCTCTTGTCGGAATCATGTGTAAAATGGTGCGGAAGCCATGGATGTAAATGTGCAAGATCCTCCTAGGAGCTATGGTGATCTTGAAGGTGCTTGACGTGTATGGAAGTAGGGAGGTTCGGCCAACCCTATGGTAGGTGATGAAGGTGAAGATTAGATCCTAGAAACTAGGTAGAAACAAAGTATGGCACAATGTTGGCAGCATAACTTTAGTCTCATTAATCTTGAAAATACAAGAGCTAGGCATCTCCTTTTATAGGCTAAGGAGGCCGTAAATCCTAAGCTAATTCCACATGAAATGTGAGCAAAATGAAATGTAAATGTGAGGCACATGGGCACACGGAGCACATGGGTTCACATGGCTACCAAAACCGTCCCTTGATTAGTGAAGACTTCTAGAAACCTTTGCTAATCGAGGTTAACTCCTCCTTAATTCTAATGTGCAGAAAAATAAACATTTGTCCACATGGCTATGCTATTTACACCCCAATTAAAGCTAAACTACATTTGTTGGGCCTTCACGGAATTTGTGCTAGAAAGCCACTCTCCCATTCAAAGCTTGATCCAAGTCTTCTTGTCCTAGACGCTGCTAGCTTGGTCTTCTTGTCCTAGACGCTTCCTAGCTTGGTCTTCTTGGCCTAGACGCTCCTAGCTTGGTCTTGGACGTTCTTGACTTGGTTTTTGCCTTTCATGAAAGGTTGTGCTTGGCCCTCTTCCATCACAACATCTGCTTTTCCAAGAATTTTTCCTCTATTGTTGTCCCCATATGTGACATGCCCTTCAGCTTTGAGTTTCAGATTTATGAAGTGAGTCACATCACCAGTCATGTGCTTTCAGCAGCCACTGTCCAGGTACCACTAATTTTTCCTGTTGTTTTTCTGCAACAAAACAGATTTAGCATATATGGTACCCCTTTTAGTCTAGGGTCCAGCATGATTAATATCTTTCCTTAGGAAGCCATTTGGCCAATCCTTTAGGAACAAGGTACCTTCTAGCTTTACATGTTCTAGATATATGACCAGACTTCATACAGTAAAAACATGTTGCAGTATGCATTGCTTTTGAACAACTAAAAGAAGAAAAACTTGCTTTGGAAGGAACAAAAATACTAGACAGCTTTTTCACATTGCTTTTCATTTCAGAATTATATCCTAGACCATTTTTATTGAAAACAACATTTTGTGAACCTAATAAAGTTTCAAGATTTTCTCTTCCTTTGGTGAAATTTGAAAGTGTTTTTAACAAATATTCAACCTGTTTTTCCAGCTTCTTACAATTATCACAGGTTTTTATTGATGCATGCAAACAAGTTAATTCAAGGCTGACCAATTCAGTTTTAGCTTTGTGCAGCTCTTCTTCAAGAGCTTTGACCTTAGGTTCAAGTACCCTATTTACTCTATTCAATTTGTTACAAACTACAGCTAATCTGTTTGCTTCATCATGTGTTTCCTTAAATGCAATTAACAGCTAATCATAGTTTTCAAAATCAGTAGAAAAGTTACTTACTGAATCAGAGTTATATTCTTCCTCATTCACCATAAAGCACAGATTTGCTTCCTCACTTTTGGTTGAGGAATCACTAAATGAGGATACATCATTTTCTTCCCATGAGATGTATGCTCTTTTGCCTTTGCTTCTTTCACTCTTTTGCTTGCTGATTTTTCTTTCTTTTGATAATTTGGACAATCAACCTTTATATGACCTGGTTTACCACATCCAAAACAAGTGTAATTTGAAGAATTTGAATCACTGGATTTAGAATACCTCTTCCTTTGTTGAGTTCTGTCACGGTTTTTCTTTCTAAGAAATCTGCTGAATTTTCTGGTGAGCAGACTCAATGTCTCATCATGTTCAGGATTCTCTTCTTCCTCACTTGTATCATGTTCGATGCTAGTTTTCAAGGCAATTCCTTTGGCTTTCTTCTCCACAGTTTCTTGTTCATTCAATATTTTCAGCTCTATTTCATGCTCCATCAGCTTTCCAAAAAGTGCAACAGTGGACATCTTGGATAAATCTCTGGATTCTGAGATTGCTGTTACCTTAGGCTGCCAGCTCCTATCAAGGCATTTCAACACCTTTATGTTGAGCTCTTCCTTGTCAAAGACTTTACCAAGGCCAGTGAGGTGATTTACAATATGTGTAAATCGTTTCTGCACATCTGCAATACTTTCTTCTGATTGCATTCTGAACCGTTCGTATTCCTGAATGAGTGAGTGCTTCCTTGCTCGTTTCACATCATCAGTCCCTTCATGAGTTACCTCTAGTACCTCCCACATCTTCTTAGCTGAGTTGCATTGAGAGACTCTAAAGAACTCATCCATATTCAGTGCAGAGGTGATGATGTTCTTGACTAAGGAGTCATATTGGGACTTCTTCTTCTCGGTTTCACTCCATTCAGACCAAGGCTTCTTTATTGTTTCTTCTTTGACAACCTGCATAGGTATAAAAGATCCATTGACCATTGCATCCCATATCCCCATGTCAATAGACTCCATAAAGATTTTCATCCTGATTTTCCAGAAAGCATAGTTAACACCACCAAACATAGGAGGTCTATTAATAGACGCACCTTCAGCAAAAGGCATTTTAAACTCAGACATCATGCATACACTTGAGCAAAATACAAGCCCTAGCTCTTGATACCAATTGTTAGAGTTAAGCAGTGTCTAAGATCAAGAGGGGAGGGGTGAATTGAGCTTATCAAATTTTCGCAGAAGAGGCTAGTTTATAGTGTAACAGAGGTGAAAAGAACAGATTGATATTAAAAACAATTAACAATTGCTAATTAGAAAACTCTACACTAGTCGGCCCTAGGTGAGGCTTCTTGGACACTTGGAGACCTTGAAGACACACTCACCGTCTAATCACGTAATTAAGGAAGTAATTAACACAAGTTAAGTTGCAAAGAAAATTAAGAAAACTCCCTTTGTTGATCTTTTTTTGTTTTTGCTATTGGCACTTCCTTGGTTGTCTTTCCTTGTTGGGCCCTCTAAGTGTTTGTGGTGTTTTTGAGAAGTGTTTGATTCTGCCTTTGCCTTTGTTCCCCTTAGAATTAAGGACTTAATTCTCCAATTCCAGCACCTATCAAGAAGACTAGACCTTACGCAAGTCAAATTTCCACTCAAATAAGCACCAAATGAGAATAAATTTCAGCACCAAATTTAGAGGTCAAAGAATAAAAGCAAGAAACAATTTAATTGGAAAAAACAGTACCACACAAATGGAGTTAGATTGTGACAACTAGAAAGAGTTCCAAGAAATATTAGACAAGCAAATAAAGGTACTCAAATAAAGGTAGGCACACAAAATGAATCATGAGAATAGCACTAGAATTAGATTTCAAAATAAAAAACAGCACCACTGGAAAATTGTTGTGGGCCAGAGAACGTGATTTTCCCCAATTTATGCTGAGCTGCCCCATTAAGATTTGATTCTGAAATTTTATATGCAAAATATTCAAGATCTTAACTAAAATCTGGCGTTGGAATCACTCCAAACGCATGAACCTTTGTTTTTTAATAAATTTTTCAAATTCAGTGTTCAGTTACGCCAACTGTAGCGCCCAAATTTGCACACTGTTTTTAAAATATTTATCATTTTTTTTCTATTGACTCTTTTGAGCTGATTCTCTTTTTGTCTTTTCTGTAACACCTCAATCTTGCATAATCCAGAGAATCAAAAATTTCCTATGAGGGAAAATAATTTTCTGAAACAAAACAGCCAGCACAGAGAATGTAAAATAGGGGATTCTGTAAAACCTGGAAAAAAAACAGCAAGAGACCAAAAGATAAACACAATGGAATTAATGTAAAGGAATTTGTGTAGATCTAAACACAAATATGAACTCAAACTAAAAATAAAAGGCACCAAAAGATCAATATCACAGCAGTTTCAAATCAAGCAAAAATTACCCAAAATCAAGAAACAATCAAGCCAAACAAAGGACTACTATGAATTGATGACATTGTGGATGAACATGACTTGACAAAACATATATGGATTCAGAAATTAAAAGACTCAAAGAGCATAAAATGAACCAAATAAAAGTGCACTAAAGACTCAAATACCTAAAAGAAAAACAGCAACTCAAAGGTGTATGAAATCCTATCACAAATTGCACAAGGATTGTTCAAGATCAATTGAACAAAGTGCACTGGTTGGATCTTCCAAATAGCACACCAAAACAAAGTAAAAATTAAAAAAACAGCAAGACAATTATGGAAACAAGATGAACAACATGAAATAAAGAAGAACTCAAAATGAAAAGGCCAAGAACTACTCATCTTTGAAGAACCTATGCTCATGATACCAAATGATGGAAAATTCATGGAGCTCTTGTCGGAATCATGTGTAAAATGGTGCGGAAGCCATGGATGTAAATGTGCAAGATCCTCCTAGGAGCTATGGTGATCTTGAAGGTGCTTGACGTGTATGGAAGTAGGGAGGTTCGGCCAACCCTATGGTAGGTGATGAAGGTGAAGATTAGATCCTAGAAACTAGGTAGAAGCAAAGTATGGCACAATGTTGGCAGCATAACTTTAGTCTCATTAATCTTGAAAATACAAGAGCTAGGCATCTCCTTTTATAGGCTAAGGAGGCCGTAAATCCTAAGCTAATTCCACATGAAATGTGAGCAAAATGAAATGTAAATGTGAGGCACATGGGCACACGGAGCACATGGGTTCACATGGCTACCAAAACCGTCCCTTGATTAGTGAAGACTTCTAGAAACCTTTGCTAATCGAGGTTAACTCCTCCTTAATTCTAATGTGCAGAAAAATAAACATTTGTCCACATGGCTATGCTATTTACACCCCAATTAAAGCTAAACTACATTTGTTGGGCCTTCACGGAATTTGTGCTAGAAAGCCACTCTCCCATTCAAAGCTTGATCCAAGTCTTCTTGTCCTAGACGCTGCTAGCTTGGTCTTCTTGTCCTAGACGCTTCCTAGCTTGGTCTTCTTGGCCTAGACGCTCCTAGCTTGGTCTTGGACGTTCTTGACTTGGTTTTTGCCTTTCATGAAAGGTTGTGCTTGGCCCTCTTCCATCACAACATCTGCTTTTCCAAGAATTTTTCCTCTATTGTTGTCCCCATATGTGACATGCCCTTCAGCTTTGAGTTTCAGATTTATGAAGTGAGTCACATCACCAGTCATGTGCTTTCAGCAGCCAATGTCCAGGTACCACTAATTTTTCCTGTTGTTTTTCTGCAACAAAACAGATTTAGCATATATGGTACCCCTTTTAGTCTAGGGTCCAGCATGATTAATATCTTTCCTTAGGAAGCCATTTGGCCAATCCTTTAGGAACAAGGTACCTTCTAGCTTTACATGTTCTAGATATATGACCAGACTTCATACAGTAAAAACATGTTGCAGTATGCATTGCTTTTGAACAACTAAAAGAAGAAAAACTTGCTTTGGAAGGAACAAAAATACTAGACAGCTTTTTCACATTGCTTTTCATTTCAGAATTATATCCTAGACCATTTTTATTGAAAACAACATTTTGTGAACCTAATAAAGTTTCAAGATTTTCTCTTCCTTTGGTGAAATTTGAAAGTGTTTTTAACAAATATTCAACCTGTTTTTCCAGCTTCTTACAATTATCACAGGTTTTTATTGATGCATGCAAACAAGTTAATTCAAGGCTGACCAATTCAGTTTTAGCTTTGTGCAGCTCTTCTTCAAGAGCTTTGACCTTAGGTTCAAGTACCCTATTTACTCTATTCAATTTGTTACAAACTACAGCTAATCTGTTTGCTTCATCATGTGTTTCCTTAAATGCAATTAACAGCTAATCATAGTTTTCAAAATCAGTAGAAAAGTTACTTACTGAATCAGAGTTATATTCTTCCTCATTCACCATAAAGCACAGATTTGCTTCCTCACTTTTGGTTGAGGAATCACTAAATGAGGATACATCATTTTCTTCCCATGAGATGTATGCTCTTTTGCCTTTGCTTCTTTCACTCTTTTGCTTGCTGATTTTTCTTTCTTTTGATAATTTGGACAATCAACCTTTATATGACCTGGTTTACCACATCCAAAACAAGTGTAATTTGAAGAATTTGAATCACTGGATTTAGAATACCTCTTCCTTTGTTGAGTTCTGTCACGGTTTTTCTTTCTAAGAAATCTGCTGAATTTTCTGGTGAGCAGACTCAATGTCTCATCATGTTCAGGATTCTCTTCTTCCTCACTTGTATCATGTTCGATGGTAGTTTTCAAGGCAATTCCTTTGGCTTTCTTCTCCACAGTTTCTTGTTCATTCAATCTTTTCAGCTCTATTTCATGCTCCATCAGCTTTCCAAAAAGTGCAACAGTGGACATCTTGGATAAATCTCTGGATTCTGAGATTGCTGTTACCTTAGGCTGCCAGCTCCTATCAAGGCATTTCAACACCTTTATGTTGAGCTCTTCCTTGTCAAAGACTTTACCAAGGCCAGTGAGGTGATTTACAATATGTGTAAATCGTTTCTGCACATCTGCAATACTTTCTTCTGATTGCATTCTGAACCGTTCGTATTCCTGAATGAGTGAGTGCTTCCTTGCTCGTTTCACATCATCAGTCCCTTCATGAGTTACCTCTAGTACCTCCCACATCTTCTTAGCTGAGTTGCATTGAGAGACTCTAAAGAACTCATCCATATTCAGTGCAGAGGTGATGATGTTCTTGACTAAGGAGTCATATTGGGACTTCTTCTTCTCGGTTTCACTCCATTCAGACCAAGGCTTCTTTATTGTTTCTTCTTTGACAACCTGCATAGGTATAAAAGATCCATTGACCATTGCATCCCATATCCCCATGTCAATAGACTCCATAAAGATTTTCATCCTGATTTTCCAGAAAGCATAGTTAACACCACCAAACATAGGAGGTCTATTAATAGACGCACCTTCAGCAAAAGGCATTTTAAACTCAGACATCATGCATACACTTGAGCAAAATACAAGCCCTAGCTCTTGATACCAATTGTTAGAGTTAAGCAGTGTCTAAGATCAAGAGGGGAGGGGTGAATTGAGCTTATCAAATTTTCGCAGAAGAGGCTAGTTTATAGTGTAACAGAGGTGAAAAGAACAGATTGATATTAAAAAGAACAGATTGTTTTTACAGATGAATCTGGCACAATTAAAACAAGATCAACACAGTTTAGATCAACCAGCAGCGATACAAGAACCAAATTGATTAACTGATCTAGTCGGTCATCGGTAGTTGGTGACGTCAACAACAGATAGCCACGTGGACTGTTCCGAGTGGGACATGTGGGCCAGGGAAGCAGATGTGTTGATGGAAGAGGCCCAAGCACAAGCCCACATGCAAGCCCACCAAAGGGTAGATTTGGGCCAACCATAGTGTTATGGCCAAGAGGATCCAAGAAGACGTTCTTTTACATGTTCAAATGCCATAAACTCTAGTGTAGAGTAGACTTTAATATCTTGTCAAAATTAGCATAGGAACTTTATTTGTAATTTTCTTAGAATTAATTTTGGCACCTAAAACACCAACCTAGGTAAACTTAGAGTTTCTAAAAAAACCTCTAAATTTACCAAGGCCGGTCTAGAAAGCCCATGGAGGGGGTGAGCATAAAAACTAGACGCACCCCTCCCCATGTGCTCATTTGTGCACCCATGTGCCATGTGCACCCATGTGCTTCACATTTACATTTGATTTGGCTAGCATTAGGGTTGCATTATGGTCCTCCTTAGCCTATAAAAGGAGGAGCCTCAACCTTGTATTTTCAAGTTTATTGTGAGTAAAGTTATGCTGCCATTTTGTGCCAAGCTTTGCTTCTCCCTAGAACTCTAGGCTCTAAACTTCACATCCTTCACCTTTCCTTGGGCTGGCCGAACCTCCCTATGTTCATACCGATCATGCACCTTCAAGATCAACATCACTCTTAGGAGGATCTTGCACACACACCTCCATAGCTTCCGCACCATTTTCTTACATGATTCAAGAAGACCTTCATGAAATTTGCCATCATTTGGTATCAGAGCTTGGGTTCTTCAAGATGAGTTCCTTTTGGTATTTTCATTTCTAGTTCTTCTTTATTTCGTGTTGTTCATCTTATTTCCATAATTGTCTTGCTTTTTTTTTGCATTTTAAATTGTTTTTGTGTGCTATTTGGAAGATCCAACCAAAGCACTTTTGTTCAATTGATCTTGAACAATTTCTTGTGCAAATTGTGATAGGATTCCATACACCTTTGAGTTGCTGTTTTCTTTTAGGCTTTTGAGTCTTTATTGAACTTTTAATTTGGTTCATATTATGCTTTTGAGTCTTTAATTTCATATATGTTTTGTCAAGTCATGTTCATCCACAATGTCAACAATTCTTAGTAGTCCTTTTATTTGGCTTGATTGTTTCTTGATTTTGGGTATCTTTAATTGCTTTGAATATGCTGTTCTTTGATCTTTCGGTGCCTTTTTAATTTTAGTTTGAGTTCATATTGTGTTTAGATCCTACACAATTCTATTTCACAAATTCCATTGTGTTTAAATTTTGGTATCTTGCTGTTTTTGTTTCCAGTTTCCAGAATCCCCTGTTTCAAATTTTCTGTGCTGGCTGTTTTGTTCCAGAAAAATATTTTCACTCATATGAAAATTTTGATTCTCTGGAATATGCAAGTTTGAAGTGTTATAGAAAGGACAAAAAAGAATTAGTTCAAAAGAATCAACAGAAAAAAATGATAAATCTTTTAAAATCAGTGTGCAAATCTGAGGCGCTACAGCTGGCGTAACTGAACACCAAAATTGCAAAATTTATTAAAACAAATTGGTGCATGCGTTTTGAGTGATTCCAAAGCCAGATTTTAGCTAAGATCTTGAATATCTTGCATATCAAATTTCAGAATCATATCTTAAAAACACAGCTTGTTTGAATTAAATTGTTTCTTGCTTTTGTTCTTTGACCTCTAATTTGGTGTTGGAAATTATTCTCCTTTGGTGCTTATTTGAATTGAAACTTGACTTGGGTAAGGTCTAGTCTTTTGATAGGTGCTGGAATTGGAGAATTAAAGCTTTCTTGAAAAACACTACAAACACTTGGAGGACCAACAAGCAAAGACAACAAGGAAGTGCATTTAGCAAAAAGAGGATCAACAAAGGGAGTTTTTCTTAATTTCCTTGCAACTTAATTTGTGTTAATTACCTCTTAATTACGTTTTAGACGGTGAGTGTGTCTTCAAGGGCTCAAAGTGTCCAAGAAGCCTCACCTAGGGCCGACTAGTATAGAATTCTTAATTAGCAATTGTTAATTGTTTGTAATTGTTTTTCTATTGCTTAGTTAGTGACGCTTTGCATGGTTATTTTGTTAAGTTTGTGTTAAACCGACTAGCTTTGTTGATTAGTAGCTTGCATTGTTTTCTTTCATTGAAAATTTGATTTCTCAACTTAATTGTGTTCTAAGTGGTTTACTAAGAGAAAGTTTTGTGTGAAGACATTGAGGGATAGTTTTTGGCTAAGGCAAAGGCTTGGTATTTAAGTAGTCCTTTGTGACTCAGCTCCCTTACTTGGAAAACTACCTTCTGATCCTGCCTGTTGACCAGAACGCTGGAAACTGCCTCGTCAAGGGATCGACGTGCGCACCGCTTCTCACCTCCGTTCCTCTTCGGGATCTATCTCAAGAACCTGCAAAGAAACAACACGGCGCCGCTGCGGCCGATCGCACTCCAACGCTCAAGTCAGTGACGGTATCACAAAATACTAAGAACAAGAACCGTGCAAATCCTCTCTCACAGTCAGCTCTATCACTCGCAAGCGTAAAGTGCATAAACTAAACGTGCGTACCTCAGAAAGTTTGTTAAGAACTCTTATATACCTGGTGGCTTTCTCTCTCCTGGCAGTTACAGACTCGGACACGTGGCTCGCATCTGACTGTACACGTGCCATCATCTGGAGGCTCCCTGACTTGGCGCTGCTTCTACTCTTATTTTGGCTAAGTTACTTATGCATGGTACTGCCCAGTGCATAGCTAACTTAGGAGTGCGATCTCTACTGGAACGGGCGAGTTGGGGGCCTTCATGCAGCTTCCCTGTGGTCTCGCCGGCCGCCTTCATAATCTGCTCCTCCTTCATCTTCGGCGATGTGTTTGCTCTGGCGATCTCCAATGACTAGGTCGCCTGAATCTACATCTGGCGACTTCATCTTCAACCTGGCGATCGCCTATTCTGGTAAGCTGGAAATCGGAACACGCCAACTTAACAATTGGCGACTTACACGTGCCCCCCGACTTCCTTCCCTTCTGCCAACCTGGCGCCTTGTCAACACGCCTATACTGTAGCAGGGTGCCACGTCATCACACCCGACCACCAGGGCGGTACACCTTCTTTGACTTTCCTAAGTTTTCTCAAGGTAAAATACTTGTATACACAAAGCTTTAGCCATGTCTTCTTCTTCTCATTCTACAAAGTCTATTGGAAGTGAATTAAAATCTTTAAGAACTCTTTTGAAAGAAGTTTCACAAACTGTGCAATCAATTGCTTATAGACAATTGGAGAGTGAGACTAAACTTAATGTTTTGACTAAAGCAAAGAATGAGAAGTCTCAATTTTCAAAAAAATTACATTCTCATGCATCTAGCTCTAAACATCATGATTATCTAGGGGAAGAAAGTCTTAGGAAAAATGAATATCATCAACAATTCCCTAGGAGAGCTAGGAAAGAGAGACAAGAAAACCTAACCAAGCATATCTCTCACACTCAAGCTAGAGAAATTCCATGTTGAGATAACCTTGGCAATGATCAATTAGCATCTCAATGTTTCAATGAAAAATCTATGATCTTAAGGGACAAAGATGAGAGTAGTAGCCAAGAAAAAGAAGCTAGTGAGAGTGAAGAAAATGTAAAAATAGAAAAGCAAGAGAAAACCCTTGGGAAACAAAAGGCGTGGGAGAAGAGTGTTCCTTCCCACAAGGTCATTCAACAAGAAGGAAAAGTTGAAAATACATTTAAAAATATACCTCTTGTTGAACAACCTAGCCTTACCTTTTGTAAAAGAACACTTGCAAGCCTAGAAAAAAAAAAAAGAATCCTTAAAAAAGGCTTGCATAGATAAAAATATAGTAGATTATTTTACATACATGCCAAGATATCACCAAGTGAAGGTCAAGTCATCTATAAGCATCTACAAAGACAATTTTTTATGTGAAGTAGTGCCTAAAGAAACTTGTCATGTCTTATTGAGACAACCTTTGCAAAGAATTGAAATTTCCATGAACAAAGGTTGTATCAACGAGACTACCTTCACACATAAAAGAGAAATTCTTCATGAAGGAGAACTCATGGGTCAAATTAGAGTTGATAAAACTCTAGAGCTTTTAAAAGGAAAATTATTGTCACCCATGAGAAAAGATGTTCAAAGACATTACCCTAGATACATTTCGTGTTTTAAAAATACATCTAAGGCGATGTCTCATGAACTCTATACTCCTTCACCTTTTGCAAATGATCCTTGGGAAGATATAAGCCTAAATTTCATATTAGATCTTCCTAGGACAACAAAAGGTTTTGATTCCATTTTCATGGACATGGATAAACTCTTCCTTAAAGAAGTGACAAGTCTTCATGATTTCTCTTCAAACTTAGTGTTAGATAGAGCTCCAAAATTTGAAAACCATCATTTGAGGATTCTCTTGGAAAAACTTGCAACTAAGTTGTCCTTTTCAAATTCTTATCATCCTCAAAAGAATGGTCAAAATAAAATTGAAAACATAGCTCTTGTTACTATGCCTAGAGAAATCATGAAAGACAACCACAATTCTTAGGATGAGTATCCTTTTTCTATTGAGCATGCATACAATAGAGTAGTCCACAAGACTACTAATATTTCTACATTTGAAGTTGTATGTGAACATAGTCCTCTTTCTCTTTTTGCGTTGTTACCACTTCCTAAAGGAATTATGCCTAAGGAACAAGTAACCACTATTGAAAACTTTACAAAGCATGAGAGGATTAGAGAACACATGCAACCATCAAAAGAGAAATATTGTAAAAAGTTGCCAAAAACAAAAGAAAAACAAAAATGGCAACTTCATAAAATTGATTTGTATATAACTGCTTCAACTAACTCATTTGCTTTATTTGATAATTCCCCTAGGTGGACGTTTGATCCGGGAGGGCAAGCATAGTTGAAGAAGCAAGAGGCTGCTATCCGAGATCAAATCTCTAGATCTGAGGATAGATCTTCTCAAGGAGAAGGAGATGATGGACACCATCCAGCCACATCCATTCCCCTAGCCATGAAGAAAAAGAAGCAATGGATTTGAGGACAAATCCTTTTCAAGAGGGAGGGGATGATGGAAGAGGCCCAAACACAAGCCCACATGCAAGCTCACCAAAGGGTAGATTTGGGCCAACCATAGAGTTATGGCCAAGAGGATCCAAGAAGACGTTCTTTTACATGTTCAAATGCCATAAACTCTAGTGTAGAGTAGACTTTAATTTCTTGTCAAAATTAGCTTAGGAACTTTATTTGTAATTTTCTTAGAATTAATTTTGGCACCTAAAACACCAACCTAGGTAAACTTAGAGTTTCTAAAAAAACCTCTAAATTTACCAATGTCAGTCTAGAAAGCCCATGGAGGGGGTGAGCATAAAAACTAGACACACCCCTCCCCATGTGCTCATTTGTGCACCCATGTGCTTCACATTTACATTTCATTTGGCTAGCATTAGGGTTGCATTATGGTCCTCCTTAGCCTATAAAAGGAGGACCTACACCTTGTATTTTCAAGTTTATTGTGAGTAAAGTTATGCTGCCATTTTGTGCCAAGCTTTGCTTCTCCCTAGAACTCTAGGCTCTAAACTTCACCTCCTTCACCTTTCCTTGGGCTGGCCGAACCTCCCTATGTTCATACCTATCATGCACCTTCAAGATCAACATCACTCTTAGGAGGATCTTGCACACACACCTCCATAGCTTCCGCACCATTTTCTTACATGATTCAAGAAGACCTTCATGAAATTTGCCATCATGTGTCCTTGAGAAAGTCACCCAGGGAATGATCGTCAGGGGGTGATCGGTGGTCCTAGAGGATGCACGATCAGCGCCTAGATAAGCGTCATCATGCAGAAGGCGTGGCGCTATGTGGCACCGATTGGGTCTTCGTGTTACGCGCAGTTAAGCTGGAGACGAGGGGTGATTCCGAGCGAGAGCGTTGTATACGAGCCTTGTGTGGCAGAGTATCAGAGAAAGGAGAAGTTATGCGCTTTGCTGTGTCGTGCATGAGGGTGGTCTAAGAGAGCTAGTAGCCAGTCGGTGATTGGTGCTCTCCTAGCCCATGACGCGCATGGTGCAAAGCAGAGGTGATCGTTCACACAGTAGGTGATGCCTAGTACGTGCGCTTAGCCAAGCCACACTTGGTACTCACGCTGAGGTTTGCACGAGACACCTAGTGAAAGAAACACGCTAAGTTACTTCATACTTGCAAGTTACTAGTTTACACACACAGAGAGAGAATCACAGAGTGCACACGAGTCTCGCTGAGATTCTTAGTTCTTAGTTCTTTGGTGGTTTTGCAAGGCTGACTTGAGCGTCAGAGTGCAATCGGCCGCTAGAGGCGCCGTTTGTTGTGTTTCGCAGGTTTGCTTGGAGTTCTTGTGGAGTGCTTGGAGCGTTCTTGCGGAAGATAGAGTTTGACGTGGCGAATCCTTCGATGTTCGAATCACCTGCGAGATCAAGTCAGCTCTAAAATACAAGCCCTAGCTCTTGATACAAATTGTTAGAGTTAAGCAGTGTCTAAGATCAAGAGGGGAAGGGTGAATTGAGCTTATCAAATTTTCGCAGAAGAGGCTAGTTTATAGTGTAACAGAGGTGAAAAGAACAGATTGATATTAAAAAGAACAGATTGTTTTTATAGATGAATCTGGCACAATTAAAACAAGATCAGCACAGTTTAGATCAACCAGCAGCAATACAAGAACCAAATTGATTAACCTTCACTGTTTATAGAGTTGCAGTTTAAGGTACATAATTAATCAATTTTTACTTAACATAAGCCATCTAGAGTAATGAACCAAATGTCACAGTTTAGTTAAAGGAACCAGTTTACCCTTCTTATCTTATTACAGATTGACACAACAACTTGATTTATGATTGGAGGATTGATTAACAAGTTAGAACAACAGATCTAACCAGGTCCAGAATTAACAGATTTAGTTTTAATGTAACAGATTCCTTTCTTGACAGATTATGTGAAATTCCATAATTAAGTGCAGGGATGAGAGAAAAACCACACAAGGATTTTTATACTGGTTCACTCATCAAGAGCTACGTCCAGTTCACCTCACTCCAAGGTGTAATCCACTAAAAACTGATACAATCAATTACAAACACACAGCAGTTCTTGAACCTTTGGTGCCCTAACAAAATTTTGAGAAGCCTTTTAACAGAGAAGAAATAAACCGATTGCTTCTCAATAAAACAGATTTATTTTTTGTACTGAATCAAACCATTTAAGAAAACTTTAAAAAGCTTTTCCAAAACCGTTTAACCACATCATGAGCTTGATCTTACTACCTTGATTTGGCATCTAGGATGGGTCATGCAGCAAAAGGCAACCTTGACAACACACAAGCCTAAACAACAGAATCATCTAAGACATATAGCAACCTACAAAGCAAACTAACTAACATCTACATCAAACACACTAAGACTAGGTAGAGATGAGCTTCATCAATCTTCAACCGTTCTCACATACTCCAATGCTTCTGAATCTAGCGGGTGTTGGTCGTTGAACAACTGTGACATTTGAAATTTTTTGAATTAGTTCATGAATAATAAACTCCAAATTTTAAAGTGTTTATTGTATTGAGGTATTACCTGATCCCAACCTTTATTAATTGCAGCTTGCAAAATAGTCAACATCCACTGCATAACATAATAACCGCACTCATAATTTCCAGATTGCCTGTTGGACTGCATGTGAACATAAATGTATTAAATGAATGAGTGAAACACATTAAATTGAATGAACAAATGTACTTTAAATACCTTAAGGTACATCCAAGTGAGTTTTTGTGCATTTGAACTTCCCCTCCCACACAACATATTATATCCAGAGTAAGCACTAAAATAATAAGATTTCATGTTAGAATGCATAACATTATATAATGTATAAGTCATAATAAATGTTAAATGAAACTGTCGTGCCTATCTATAATGTTTTTAAAATAGGTAGGAGGTTTTTATGCAAGGAGCAAAACCATGGAGCGGTATGATCTTGAACAAATATGATCAATAGTTGCCAATGATGCCTATATAACAAATCAGTTAATTAGTTTCTCTTATTTCAATAATTTATTATAACTTATTTAATAAATAAGGACTTACTCTTGGATGTTCGGAGCAAAATAAATTTGTTTTCCACCATTCTTTAAGGCAGTGGTGATGTATGTTTTTGTTTCCGACTTCTTGTTTCCAATTAATTGAATGACTTGAGGGTCTAAAAACCCATATATATTGTGTTTCCCTCATCGATGCATAATCCAAAAAGATACCTAAATTTCAATAAGTTAGTACTAATATATTTAATAAATCAAAAGTATAAAGATTTTAATATTTGAACTTACTTCATCCATAATTGCAGAATTGTTATGTTAATCTCTTGATCTCCGGATGCAAGGTCCAACAAATTAAACATGTGAACGTACAACGGTAGATTACTATGCCTTCCAAAAACATTGGCATCCCATGGAACCTCTAAGACGGTTGTATCTAAAGTTGTAGCAATTTCCACCAATGCCGCCACAGGATCATCAATGGAGAATATTTTCTTCTTTCATAGAGGTAGTTTTGTCTTAGGTTCCTGTTACTCATCAACAAACAAACAAATACTTAAATTAGTTAGAATGTAATATATTTGATATATAATTCTGTTAGTATTAGTCCAAAGATATACCATAGAGTCTATAGGTCTGACAAGATGTCTAGGCCAGGCAACGAAAGTATGTAATGCCTCTGCTACAATTGTGACCTCTGACGTCGACACAGGAACTGCAAGATCACCATAAAGGATCTTCTCCACCGTGACCTTCATGAAATTAGAAGGAAGAGGCTCATTGTGTAACATTGTGACCCCTTCATAACACTTACCCAAGGCAATGAATCGGGTCAAAGAATTACAGTCAACATATCGCATTGGCTAGTTGAGCCAAAGTCATCTCCCGATAGATCAAACATCGGACAACTCCCTTTAGTGCTGACTTTCTTAATAAGAGGTGGAGGTGGTTCATCTTATACCATAGTAGGTGGTTGCTGAGAGAGTCCTAAACCCTCCCATCGCTTTTTGAACTCCCTTTCCAATCGCACATTAAATTCCTCCATGAAGCTTTCTCTAAGCTCTTGAGTTACCTCAGCCTTTAACTGCTCACGTAATTGTAGTAAATACTCTTGGCTAGGTTGATTGAACGATTGTTCTTTGTTATGTGATGAAGGTCCAAAGTATGACCGAATCCCAACCCCATATCCAGCTACACGAACACATCCAGGGTGCTCAGGTCGTACGAGAGCAACATTAAGAATATCATTGCGACCACATGGATTAAAAGTCTCCTGTGTTGATTGCTCAGCAAGAGAATCCTAAAACAAATGAAAAGAAATTGTCAAACTTCAACACATTGAATTTAAAATAACACAAAGAAAACATATTTCTTACAATTCGTTCAACTGTTTGTTCTGTAGACTTAGAACTCCATGTCCCTGATGGGTTTATACGGGCACCCTTCCACATCTCATGTCGGGGTGGTGGGAATGGAGGCCTAAAAGAATCTACATTATTCATTTCCTCAATGGAAGTAGAACGTGCTTTAATATTTTCTTCAAGCATCTTCTGCTATAACAAATTATAACCACCATGGGACAATAAGTGTGGGGTATCATTTTGTGCCTGACTGACTTTTGCTTTGTTCTGAAACCTCCTATCATAGCATTCAAAATTTAATAATACGTTAATATAAACTATATTCAAATATAAAAGTGATATTAACCTGCCATTTTTAAGTTTGTCGAATCTGCACAAACTGCTGCTAAGTTTCTTCATCAAGGGATGCATATTTTGAACAAGGATTTTCTTCTTTCCTTTCACCATATATATAATTTGTTGTCAATTTTTGATTTGAACTGACGAAACTTGACACCCACATCAGAAAGAACCTTCACTTTCAAGGTTTCCACATTCGGGATCTTGTAATGTGTCTACATTATTTGAAAGAATTAGTTCACAAACAAAAACAAAGTATAAAAGTATTGATCAAGAGTGAATAGTATTGATCAAGAACAAATTTGAGTTTTTCAGTTGTGACAAAGTTGAATTCAAGATTTTAACATTCACATCAAGCTTTGGGTTTTCAAAGAGAGTGGAATAAGATTGTAGTTGTATTGATTTCAATTTGTACTGTAAACAAGTGTAATATCTTCTCAACCTACTGTATTTCCGGTGTTGTGTCGTCAAGGAGTGTTGTGTGCTCTTGAGGTGGTCAAGATCAATACTCTTGGTGTGTTTAGCCAAAGAGAGTGTGTTTCTTGAAGGGTTCAAGGTCACTACTTTGGTGGTTTGTGTGTTGTAATTTTGTTTGATTACTTAGTGGTACCTAGTGGTTTTCTGGGGACTAGATGTAGCTCTTGGATTAAGAGTGAACCAATATAAACTGTTGGTGTATCTCTCTCTTACCCTAAACACATTTAAATTCTGCTTTAAGCTTTTCTAGTATAAACAACTTATTGTTTTTCTGTTGCGTTGCTGTTTTAGTGCTTATATTCTTGACTAACCTGATTTCTGTTTTGGATTTACACAAAGAATTTTGTTAAACATTAAAAAGTTTTCAAAAACCTCTTTTAAACAATTCACCCCCCGCTCGTTTAAGGCCATATATTCTAACAATTGGTACCAGAGCTTGGTACTTGAAATATATTCAAGTTTGATCCTAAAACCTTTTTTCTATGGCTGAAAAACTACCTTTTGGGGAGTGTTCCGTCCGGTTGACCGGGACGTCTTCGTGCGCGACCTCAACCGTCAGCTAGGGACTCTGTTCCGTCCGGTTGACCGGGACGTCTTCGTGCACGACCTCAACAGTCAGCTAGGGGCTCCTTCCCGCTGGTTGCCCGTGGATTCCTGCAAAAAAAAGGACAAAGAGGCGCCTTAGCGGCCGTGTGCACTCCGACGCTCAAGTCAGCCAGCAAGAAACACCAAAAAACTGTCCACCCACGTATCTGAGCACCTCGTATGGCACTCTAAAGGTGGTAAAAGGGTTGAACTCGCGTGGGTCCCCTCGGGCGTGAGGGTACGACGCTGGTGCGCTTCACACATACCTCCCCTTCCGAAGCAATGTGCTCTACCGCCCTACGCCGTAATTCAGCGAAGGTCCTAGGGCGATTGCGGATAATAGATTCTCCAAAGGGGCCGGGGCATACGCCTTTTACAAATGCGTACACGATCATAGGCTCCTTTGTTGTACCAACCTTCACGACCTAGGCCCCGAAGCGATTGATATACTCCTTCAGGGTCTCCCCCTAATACTGCTTCACATCAAACAGGTCGTAGGAGACCGGCGGCGGGGCCTTGTTGGCTAAGTATTGTTCTCTGAATAACCGCGACAATGGGCGGAAAGATGTGATATGGCCCTCGGGGAGGCTAATGAACCAGTCCATAGCCATCCCGGTCAGGGTGCTCATGAAGAGCTTGCACTTGGCCGCATCAGAACCGCCTATCAGGACCATCTGTGTGTGAAATGCAGCAAGGTGCGTCTCTGGGTCCTCCATCCCAGTGAAGATTACCTTGGGTCCCGCGAACGTGTTCGGGATCGCTGCATCTAGGATCTCCTGCGAGAAAGGAGTGGAAAACTCCCTTGGTGGGGAATGGTTCTTCGTCTCGTCCTGTCCAGGCCGCCTCCGATTGTTTCTCAAGCCCTGGCGCAACTCCTCATTCACACGGTGGAGCTCTTCGTTGCGCTCATGCGAGGCGTCAAGGTCTGCCTGCATGCGTTCCTGCTCCATCTTCGAATCCGCCATGTCCTGCTGCAGCCCCCTCATTATTTCCAGGACCTGCTGCATGGATAGGTCTGCTGGGGCTGCGCGCGCTGCTCTTCTTCTGGTGGGGGCCATTGTCACTCCAACCTCCTTCAACGTTACTGTAACTTGGTAAATTTTTCTCGAACTTGTGATGGGACTGATGTTTTATATCGGCCCCACGGTGGGCGCCAAATGTTCCGTCCGGTTGAACGGGACGTCTTCGTGCACGACCTCAACAGTCAGCTGGGGGCTCCTTCCCGCTGGTTGCCCGTGGATTCCTGCAAAAAAGAGGACAAAGAGGCGCCCTAGCGGCCGTGTGCACTCCGACGCTCAAGTCAGCCAGCAAGAAACACCAAAAAACTGTCCACCCACGTATCTGAGCACCGCGTATGGCACTCTGAAGGTGGTAAAAGAAATGTGTATATGTGTGTGTGTTGTCTCCTTCTGGCAAAAATATTCTCCAGTCACTTGTACGTAACCTTCAAACACGGGCAAGCATTCAAAGAGTTTCTCGTAAATTTGCCAAAGGTTCCAACCCTTTTTCCGACATTCTCAGCGCTATTTAAACTGTCCCCAGCATTTAAAGCGCCTTTAATCTCAAACGTAACGCACTCATTAAAGCGCTTAATTACGAAACGTAGCGCATTTAAGACGTTGAAACGCTTGGGAGCCATAATAGTACCTGAATGCTCGAAAGGGAAACTGTATTGAATGTCTTTAATTACCTGGCACCTGACTAGACGGTGTTTCTATTCCGGTATGGCTGTCGTACACGTGGAGGGCCTCACGACGCCATGACCCCATCTGGGGGCGTTTCTGCCCATCTGGGGACGTTTCTACGTGTGGGTCCTCCTGCTTGGGAGTGCTACTGCGCTAGGGGTGGCTTTTTGGGTGCCAACTCATGCCCCCAAGTATCTAGCCACTTACTCTGAGAGCGTATCTGCCTTCCTCTCACACCCTGCACCCGGTTATCCTGGGCGTGACCTTCCTCTTGGGTCGTATCTGTCCCGAAGGCGTCTCTGGGGCAGCAGGGGTACTTCGCGAGTCAGGCTGCCCTTCACTGGTACTATCACTATGGCCTTGAAGCCACCTTTTCCTTCTCTTTATCACTTTCCCGAGACATCGAGACCTGAGGCTTTCCCACGACGTCGCTCCCTCCATGGTCTTTCCTACCCATGGGTATCGGGGAACCACACCGTGATTGCCTTGTTTTTACACTGTTTGATCTGGCGACGCCCTCACCTGGGCGACGCCTTCACCTAGGCGACGCCTTGCATTGACTTTGACTCTTCAGCCGTTGACTTTGACCTTAACTTAGTCAACCCCCCGATACGGGACGGTACAGACTCCTTCCCACTGGTTACCTGTGGATTCCTGTAAAAGAGAGGACAAAGAGGCGCCCTAGCGGCCGTTTGCACTCCGACGCTCAAGTCAGCCAGCAAGAAACACCAAAACTGTGCACCTCCGTCTCTGAGCACAGCGTATGGCACTCTGAAGGTGGTAAAAAGAACTGTGTATATGTGTGTGTGTTTTCTCCCTCAGGCAAAGATCGTTCCCCAGTCCCTTCTCCGTAGTCTCAAAGCACGAGCAAGCAACTAGAGAGTTCTGGTGAATTTGCCAAAAGTTCGAACCCTGTTTCCAACATTCTCAGCGCTATTTCAACTACCCAAGCATTTAAAGCGCCTTTAATTACAAATGTAACGCACTCAATCAGCGTATCTAATTAGAAAACGTAGCGCATTTAAGACGTTGAAACGTTTGGGAGCCATTATAGTACCTGAATGCTCGAAACGGAAACTGTATTGAATGACTTTAATTACCTGGCACCTGACTAAAGGGTGTTTCTATTCTGACATGGCTGTCGTACACGTGGAGGGCCTCACGACGCCGTGACCCCATCTGGGGGCGTTTCTGCCCATCTGGGGACGTTTCTACGTGTGAGTCCTCCTGCTTGGGAGTGCGACTGCGCTAGGGGTGACTTTTTGGGTGCCAACTCATGTCCCCAATCATCTAGTCACTTACTTTGAGAGCGTATCTGCCTTCCTCTCGTACCCTGCACCCGGCTACCCTAGGCGTGACCTTCCTCTTGAGTCGTATCTGTCCCAAAGGCGTCTCTGGGGCGGCAGGGGTACTTCACGAGTCAGGCTGCCCTACACTGGTGCTATCACTATGGCCTTGAAGCCACCTTTTCCTTCTCCTTATCGCTGCCCCGGGTTATCGGAACCTGAGGCCTTCCCACGGCGTCGCTCCCTCCATGGTCTTTCCTACCCATGGGTATTGGGGAACCACACTGTGATTGCCTTGCTTTAGTACTGTTTGATCTGGCGATGCCCTGGTTGGGCGACGCCTTCACCTAGGCGACGCCTTGCCTTGGCGACGCCTCTTCTTGGTGACGCCTGGTGTTGACTTTGACCTCTGGTGTTGACTTTAACCTTGACTTAGTCAACGCCCGGGTACGGGACGGTACAGGGAGGGTGCCTCAATTAACAGGCCACCTTTGTTTTGTTGTTTGAATTATCAGTTTTGGAAAGTTAGAATAAAAATCTTTGTTGTATCTCTTGATAAAGGAATTTGGGATGCAATTGAAAATGACCCTTTTATTCCTAAATTTGAAAAGGATGGATCTTCTATTGAAAAACCTTGGTCCCAATGGACTGATGATGAAAATAAAAAGGCCAAGTTTGGTTGTATTGCCAAGAATATCATAACCTATGCTTTGAATTCTGATGAATTTTTCAGGATATCACAATGTGCATCGGCTAAGGAAATGTGGGATACTCTAGAAGTCACCCATGAAGGTACAAATGATGTGAAGAGAGCTAGGAAACATACTCTAATACAAGAGTATGAGATATTTAGAATGCTCAAGGGAGAATCAATTTCTGAAATACAAAAGAGATTCACTCACATCATCAACCATCTAATGAGTCTTGGAAAAACCTTTGACAAGAGGAGCTAAACATCAAGATTCTCAAGTGTCTTGATAGATCTTGGCAACCTAAAGTTACGGAAATCTCTAAATCAAAGGACTTAACATCCTTGACTATGACCTCCTTGTTTGGAAAGCTTAGAGAACATGAGTTGGAGATGAATAGACTCAATGTTCAAGAAAGTGAGGACAAACATGTAAGGAACATTGCCTTGAAAGCTGCCAAGCACAAGAATAAGCAAGATTCAAGTGATGAAAGTGAGGAAGAAAACCTTAGCTAGCTGCCCAAAAAGTTCAGCAAATTCTTGAAGAGAAATTGCAACAAAGAATCCAACAAAGAAATGTATGGAAACAAGAAAACTAGTGATTTCACTTCTAACAATTATACTTGCTTTGGTTGTGGAGAACAGGGGCATATAAAATTTGATTGCCCAAATAAAGAAGGCAAGGATAAGAAGTCAAGAAATAAGGAAAAGAAAGGGAAATCAAAAAGAGCATATATTGCTTGGGATAAAAATGAAGTCTCTTCATCAAGCTCCTCATCAAGTGAAGATGAAAAAGCCAATCTATGTTTAATGGCAGAAAGAGAAGATGGTTCAAGTAGCTCAAGCAGTAGATACTGTTGAACCAAGTGGTGTTCAAGCTTTGAAGAATCCAAACCCTTTGAAGGATGTTGAAGGCTTGGCTGTGCTTGCTGCTGCTGAGCTGTCTTAGATAGCATCTGGGGTAGTTTGAGTTTTGTAATCCACTCTTTGATTGAATCCAAAGCATAGGCATTCTCAATCTTTTTAAAAGAAAAGTGTTTTTCAAACTAAGTGAAAAAACAACCGATTGTTTTGTCGAAACAACCGATTGTTTTATACTTAGATGTTTTTAAAAAAGGTTGAAAACTGTTTTTCAAATGGTTGAGCTATTAAAACTAAAACAACCGATTGATTCGTGGAAACAACCGATTGTTTGTTTTGGTACCATACAGAAAAACTGTTTTTGTTTTGACTGAGCTTTAAATGATTCTAACTGTTTATGCTCCAGGTTTTAGTGCTTTGACAAATCTTTAAATGCAATTAATAGTTTGTTAAGATTTGATAACAAACAATATCTTTCATATATTCACAAAAACAGATTTGAGTAATAAGATTTTAACACAAGTTTTTGAGTTTTCCAAAGAGTTGAGATTGCTTAGAGATTGAGATTGATCAAAGTGTGTGAGATAGGATTTCTGCTGGTATTGATTTCAAATTTGCTTCTGTAACAAGTGTAATCCTTGTATTTTGTTGAACAAGTTTATTTGTGTGTTTTGCTGAGAAGTGTTGTGTGTTCTTCAGGGGATCAAGATCAGCATTCTTAGTGTTGGTGTGTTGGCTAAGAGAAGTGTGTGTCTTGAGGGGATCAAGGTCACTTTCTTGGTTGTGTTGTAAGTGATCTAGGTTTGATTGCTTAGTGGAATTCCTCAGTGGTTTTTGAGAAGACTGGATGTAGCTCTGGGTTTAGAGTGAACCAGTATAAACATCTGTGTGCATTCTCTCTATCCTTAACTCTTTAAATTCAGTTTTGATTTTGTAAACTGGTATAAACAATCGATTGTTTCTGCGAAACAATCGATTGTTTTTCTGGTGCTGTTGTTTTTGCTTATTGTTTTGGAAAACTGGATTCCTTATCAATTGTTTCTTGAGATAATTTCATTCTTGACTTAAAAGTTTTCGAAATCCCTCTTTAAACCATTCACCCCCCCTCTAGTTTAAAGCCATCCATTCTAACAATTGGCATCAAGAGCTTGGTTCTTGAAATTTATTCAAGTGTGATCTTAAAACTGATTTTTTGATGGCTGAAAAGTTTTATTTTGGGGAAGATGCATGTTTAAACAAACCACCTTTGTTCTATGGTATGAAATATGATTTGTGGTGCATAAGAATGAAATTCTTTGTTGAATCTTTAGTTAGGAAAATTTGGAATGTCATTACAAAGAACTATCTTATGCCTATATCTGAAAATGATTCTTCTGAAACTGAACATCTTGATTGTATAGCTATGAACATCATGGTTAACCAAGTGGTGTTCAATGTTTTGAAGAATCCAAATCCTTTGAAGGATGATGAAGCCTCTGCTTTGCTTGATGCTGCTGTGCTGGTTTTAGCTTTGTTCTGGGGTAGTTCTTTATTGTAATCAACCCTTAGATTAAATCTCAAAGCAATTAGCATCTCATTTTTATCAAAGCAAAATGTTTTTCAAACTAAGTTGAAACAACCGATTGTTTTTTCGAAACAACCGATTGTTTACACCTAGGTGTTTTGAGAAAGTTTGAAAATTGTTTTTGAATGGTGTTTTTGTTAAGTGATCCTGCCTGTTGACCGAAACGCTGGAGAATGCCTCGTCAAAGGATCGACGTGCGCACCGCTTCTCACCTTCGTTCCTCTCCGGGATCTACTTCAAGAACCTGCAAAGAAACAGCACGGCGCCGCTGCGGCCGATCGCACTCCAACGCTCAAGTCAGTGACGGTATCACCAAAAACTAAGAGAACTAGAACCGTGCAAATCCTCTCTCACAGTCAGCTCTAACTCGCAAGCGTAAAGTGTATGAACTGAACGTGCGTACCTCAGAAAGTCTGTTAAGAACTCTTATATACGTGGTGGCTTTCTCTCTCCTGGCAGTTACAGACTTGGACACGTGGCTCGCATCCAACTGTACACATGCCATCATCTGGAGGCTCCCTGACTTGGCGCTGCTTCTGCTCTCATTTTGGCTAAGTTACTTATGCATGGTACTGCCCAGTGCATAGCTAACTTAGGAGTGCGATCTATACTGGAACTGGCGAGTTAGGGGCCTTCATACACCTTCCCTGTGGTCTCGCCGGCCGCCTTCATAATCTGCTTCTCCTTCATCTTCGGCGATGTCCGACTTCTTGGTTGCCTGGGTCTACATCTGGCGACTTCATCTTCAACCTGGCGATCGCCTATTCTGGTAAGCTGGAAGTCGGAACACGCCAGCTTAACAACTGGCGACTACACGTATCCCCCGACTTCCTTCCTTCTGCCAACCTGGCGCCTTGTCAACACGCCTACACTGTAGCAGGATGCCACGTCATCACACCCGACCACCAGGGCGGTACACAAGCCCCCCAGTCTTAAGCGAAGACTTGTCTAGCGAAAAGACTGAAAGAGCCTTCGTTAACACCGATCCACGTGGCCTTGACGCGGAATTCCAAGCGATTGTACTTTCTGCTGCTCTGATGCTCCACCAAACCCTTCACTCATCGTTGAACACGTGGCTTCATCAACGGCTCTCTTCATCTGCCGTTAGCGCTTCCTAAAACCATTTCGAAAAACCCTTAAACCCATTTCGTTCCACTGTTCCATCACTTTCTTCGTGCTTGCAAACGCTCTAACTTCCCTCTGCGAAAACTCTCAACGCTCTTCAACGCTCCAGATCACCATCTTCCTCCATCGTCTTCCTGATCATCGAAAGGTAATTACTTTCCTTCATCTGCTGGTTTTCCTTGCATTTTCACCGATTCGCATCATCCTGTAACTGCTTGGTGCATACGCTGTGGGTTGTTTTTCCATTTTTCTTTCTGCATAACTTAGGGCTTTGTCGATCGTCGCAACGAACCCACATTCGTTCGTCTTTCACCTTCCTTCTATGATCGAGTCAGCCTTCGTAACCCCCCTGATCATTTTTCCTTTCTTCTTCCTTTGCAGCTGCCATCATGACTCGCACCAAGATTACCCCGAACCCCCCTCCATCAGCACGAAACCTTCCTTCACAAGCACACGACTCAACACAAGTTCGTGGCGCTTCCTCTTCGCAGGCTGAGAGGCCTGCATCTTCCCAATCTGCCCTGGCCCAGGCGACTCCACCTAATGCTGGAGGAGCCCCCGTCCCTCTGCCAGACTTCAAAACATTATACCCCTGGGCTAACTCAACCCTTCTGAAAGAAATATCCTCTGTGAACACTGCGGGGGCAGTCTTGCGGCTGACTAAGGGGGACGAAATCTACCAGTCGTTTCACAAGGAGCACGACGAAAGGATGATGGTGCTGCCTTGCCCCGCCGACCTGCCCGTGTGTGCTGATGACAAAGTAAGCGCCGACGGGCCCTTCTGCTTTGTCTATACGACTCTGTTTAAGAAGGTCAGGCTCAGGTTCCCTCTTACCCGATTCGAGAGGAAACTTCTCACCGAGCTCAACATTGCAGCCGCCCAGCTTCATCCCAACAGCTGGGCGTTTGTTCGAGCCTTCCAAGTAACGTGCGCCCACCTGGGGTTGCCCGCGTCAGTGGACGTGTTTTTGTTCCTTTTCGAAGCCAAGCACCCAGGAGACCGCCTGTGGATCAGCTTGAATGCGATTGCTGGGAGATCCATCTTTACCATCTTCCAGCAATCGTATAAAGACTGGAAGGGGAAATTCGTCCAAGTACGTGCAAACGACAAGGACACCTCCCTTCTTGATGGCTTCCCCTTGTACTGGGTGGACAAGGGGAAAAAGGAGTCCAAGAGCTGCTTCAGGAGGCCCAGAAGTCCTGATAGCATGGGAGCATTGGACAGAGACCTTTGTCTCTTCTGGAAGAAGGTGGCGGACGCCAACATAACTTTCCTCACCACCTCCCTGATCAGCTTTGAATTCTTCGAAGATCAGCTAGAATTTCAAATAGGTTAGGTCATTTGAACCATTGCTTTAATACTGCTTCTGTTTAGCTGTCTCTGGGCGTTTTGTGCGTTATGCGCAAGACTTTGGCTTTACTTTTCCTGCACGTATTATCTGCTTTGCTGTTTATTACACTACGCACTTACCTGTTTTCCTTGAGTTAACCCACGCATCTCTGTCCCCTGCAGACAACATGTTGCCCAGGAACATGCTCGCTGAACTCAAATCGCTCGCCCGAAACCACGGGTTGGCAACCGGTTCCCAAACGGTGCCCAACTCGGTGGTGGAGGCCGCCATTGTCCAAGGGCGATCACCACCCAAGGAGCCCGCTCAACGCAAAAAATTGGTCCTTAAGAGACCCAGAAGGAAAGCCCCCCAAGTCGTCAAAGAGGAGGAAGAAGAGGACGACGAGGTCACCGAGGATGGCCTCGTTACGAAGAGGAAAAGGGTGGCACCATCTTCACCACCTGCCCCACCCCCTCTTCCGACCTCAACACCACCATCAACGCCTGCTCCTCCTCCCTTATCGCCAACACAACAAGCTCCTTCATCACCAGTCCAAGCGGTTCCACTGGCCACTGCGCCACCTGCAGCTGAGGCCCAAGAGCCAAATTTCCTGGAGGACCCCCCAAACGCCTCTACGCCACACATCTCAGCTGGAGGGGGCCCCCCTTCAAACGCTTCAGCTGCAGAAAATGCTCCAATCGGGGATGAGGTGGCTCATACATCTCCAATCCTGATTACCGAATCCCCGATTGCGTCGCCACGCCAGGAAGCAACCACTGAAGATATTGCCAAGGAAGGTGGCGGCGAGAACCCTCAACAAGCCCCCCTGGCGCCTCTCCAAGCAGCAAACCTTTCCCTTGAAGTCACAAGGATGTGGGAACCTCCAACTGCCAAGTTGAAAACCATAGCAGAGGATATCCCCGCGATCATAACAAGGGCTGTGGAGAGCTCCACCAGGAGGCTTCAAGACGATCTCTTCAACCTCAAGACTAAAAATAGCACTATGAAGGTCGAGGTGGAGAAGATGTCATTCAGCCTGACGCTCGCAAAAATCGAACACTCCCGAGTGGAGGATGCCCTGAATACCGAGCTCAGGCTGGCGCGCAAGGAAGCTGCTGACCTTCGCCGCAAAGTTGACGATCTTGCCCAAGAGAAGGTCGAGTTGGAAAGCAAAATCGTGCCTCTTCGCGCCAAGGCGAGCGACCTGGAAGCTCACATTCAAGCTGACGCCGCCAAGGTGCAAAAACTGGAGCAGAGGTCGATCGACCGCGAGAAGCTACTTGGGCAAGTAGAAAAAGCGAGGGACGACGCCATGGCTGATCTCGCCGAGGCAAACAAGGAGAAAGGAAAGATGGTTGCTGAGTTGGCCCAAGCTCAAACGGAATCCAAGAAGGTTACTGACGACCTTCTCCATGCTCAAGAGACCAACGAACAACTCTGAAAACAGGTTGAAGAGTTGGAGCAGCAGAACAAAGAGCTCAAGAAATAGGTTGAAGAACTTCAAGGGCAAATTGAAGAACTTAAGCTAAACTCTGCTCAGATTCTGGCTGCTGGATTCGAAGCCGCTCGGGAACAATTCGCATGCCTATTCCCCGATCTTGACCTCAGCATGGTGTCGTTGAACAACGAAGTAGTAGATGGAAAGGTCGTTCCTGCTGAAGACTAATCAACTCCACCTCATCTGCTACTTCATGATTTCCCTTGTATATATCTTGTAATAAACTCGCGCCTATGTATTCTTAACAGATACTCATTTCAATCACAAGGCTTGGATATTCTCTCCCCTGACTCCTTTTAAGCGCTTTAACTTTCTTTGCATGTTTAACTTTGTCGGATTTAACTTAGTGATTTTGCAAACGCGACTTTTGACGTAACTGCCTCGAGCCAATTCAAACTTAAGTAATAATCACTTTAAACAACTTGTACTCTTAAGGCAACTAACCTTATTGCAAGAATACCCTTCAAGCAACGAACTGTAACTCAATCATTGGCTCAAACAACGTCCCACTCGACCTGCTTTATCAAACAAGTCTTTCAACCTTCTCGCCGTCGTTTAAACTCTTCCCGATCGCCAAGACCTCTTGGTAACATCAGCTTTTCCTAGCCCCATGCTTTGGCAATCGTTTCTTTATTTGGGGTAGAAGCGCCCTTTGGGATCTTCCTTTGCCCCCCTAAACTTCAGAGCAAAAGACCGGCTGACTAGGCGTTCTCTTCGAACCTACCTTAGCCACCTTTCAAGCTTCTTCCACCCTCTTCGCCATACCTGAGCTCGTTCGAGACGAGAAGGGTTTTATCTTGCCTATGCTCGCACATAAGCGAGAAGGTCTTTTAACTCGCCTGAACTCGCTCAACGGCGAGAAGGACTTTATCTGGTGCCTCAACTTGCCCAGGGTGTACATCTCCTCCCCCCTGGATGCACTGAGGACCTTCTCTTTTTTCTCGCCTGCACTCGCTCGACGGCGAGGAGGTCTTTAACTGGCCTTAACTCGCTTGACGGCGAGAAGGACTTTATCTGGTGCCTCAACTTGCCCAGGGTGTACATCTCCTCCCCCCTGGATGCACTGAGGACCTTTCTCTTTCTCGCCTGCGCTCGCTCGACGACGAGGAGGTCTTTTAACTTGCCTCTACATTGCCCCAGGAGTTACATCTTCTCGCTCCCAGAAACACGGAGGACTTTTTCTCTTTCTCGCCTGCACTCGCTCGACGGCGAGGAGGTCTTTTACTTGCCTCAGGACGCGCGAGGGCGTTGAGGTCTTTCATCTGGTGCCTCCGATCGCCTAAAGACGATGAGGACTTTGAAAACTTAACTGGTGCCTCCAATCGCCGAAAAACGATGAGGACTTAAAACTTACCTGGTGCCTCCAATCGCCGAAAAACGATGAGGACTTAAAACCTTTTAGAAAGCACGAGATATATATTTTCTTGCCTTAAATCATGTACAAATGACAAGGTCTTTCTTCAAAACTTTTGAAAATAGCACACATGCAATCTGAAAACACCTTATACTTCGAAAACTCTTCTTTTATTGGGTGGCCTCATTAAAAACCCTCCTTAGGGAAAAAAGAGTGCCCCCTTCAAACTGTTTTAACAGAGACATTGTAATATAACATTGTGTTTGTCTTCACTTACAAAGCTCTTAACTATAGTACAACTTCAGGTGCGTGGCGTTCCAGGTGCGAGGGATCGCCCCTCCTTCCAACGTCTCTAAGCGGTAGGCCCCGTTCCCGAGCGCCTCGGTTATTCTGAACGGTCCAGTCCACTTGGGTGACAGTTTATTCTCCATCTCGTACTGGTGGGCCTTCCTCATCACCAGATCGCCCTCTCTAAACTGCCTTGGCATCACCTTAGAGTTGTATCTTCGTTCGACCCTTCTCTTCACCGCTTCAGCTTTCAACCTCACTTCTTCCCTGACCTCATCCAGCAGATCCAGGTTCAGCCTTCTCTCTTCATTCGAGTCTTCCTCTACGAAGTTCTGGAATCTCGGCGAGCTCTCCTGGATTTCCACTGGAATCATGGCATCACATCCATAGACCAAGCTGAACGGGGTCTCGTGGGTTCCTGACTGCTCGGTGGTGTGGTACGCCCAGACTATACGGGGCACCTCCTCAGCCCAACTTCCCTTGGCTTTCTCAAGCCTTCTCTTCAAACCTCTCAACAACACCCGATTAGCTGACTCCACCTGGCCATTTGTCTGAGGGTGCTCGACGGATGCAAACACTTGTTGAATTCCAACCCCTTCACAAAGTTTCTTCAACAGGTGGCTTGCAAACTGCGTCCCATTATCTGACACCAGGCGTTTAGGCACTCCAAACCGGCACACGATGTTCTTCCATACAAAACCTTCGATCTTGTGTGCGGTGATCTGGGCCACTGGTTCTGCTTCAATCCACTTGGTGAAATACTCAATCGCCACCACCAAGTACTTCATTTGCCTGATCGCCAGCGGGAAAGGTCCCAGGATGTCGATTCCCCAAGTATGAAACGGCCAAGGGCTATAGATCGACTTCAACTCCTCGGGAGGTGCCTTGTGCCAATCGGCGTGCTGCTGGCATTGTTTGCAGCACTGGGCATACTTCTTGCAATCTTCTCTCATAGATGGCCAATAGTAGCCTGCACGGAGAGTCCTCGCGGCCAGAGCTCGACCCCCGACGTGGCTTCCACATATACCTTCGTGGAGCTCTGCCATAATTCTCGTGCACTTCTCGCCGTGTATGCATTCCAGGAGTGGGTGAGTGAACCCAAACCTGTACAGATCGCCATCAATCAACGTATACTTGCTGGAATTTTTCTTTACCTTCCTAGCTTCTGTCGGATCCAGCGGGAGGAGGCCATCTGCCAGGCACCGTTTGTATTGCGTTATCCAAGTGTCTGGCTCATGGGCGGCGCAGACCTGCATCACATCCACCTTCTCTCCTCGACATGCTCTAACTCTCGGCGATCTCAGAGTGTCTTGCGTCAAGGACTTATGGCTTCTCGCTGCTCTCTCCGTCGACCTGCTTATCTGAAGGACCAGGTGATCTGCTACAAATGCCCTCGGCGTCTTCAGAGTTTCTTGAATCACCGTCCTCTGCCTACCCGCCTTGCCGGAGCTGGCGAGCTTAGCAAGCAAGTCAGCTCGGGCATTCTGCTCTCGGGGCACATGTACTACTTCAAAAGAGGCAAAGGAACTCTTCAATTCCTGCACGTACGCCAAGTAAGCCGCCATTTGTGGATCTTTAGCCTGGAACTCGCCTGTTACTTGCCCCGTGACTAGCAGCGAGTCACTCTTAGCCATCAGCACCCTAGCTCCCATCTCCTTGGCCAGCAAAATCCCGGCGATCAGCGCCTCGTACTCTGCTTGATTGTTGCTGGCTTTAAAGGCAAACCTCAAAGATTGTTCAATCAGCACCCCGTTGGGTCCTTCCAATATGACTCCAGCACCGCTGCCCTGCTGGTTCGACGATCCGTCCACCGAAAGTACCCAACGGAAATCGTCTCCTTCAACCCGCGCCGCCTCCGATGAGAGCTCGACCACGAAATCTGCAAAGACTTGCCCCTTGATCGGGCCTCGCGGCTCATATTTAATATCAAACTCTGACAACTCCACTGCCCACTTCACCATCCTTCCCGCAACGTCGGGTTTCTTCAAGACCTTCTGGATGGGCAGGTCAGTCATCACCAGTATTGTGAAACTATGGAAGTAGTGGCGCAACCTCCTCGCCGAAAACACCACAGCCAGCGCAGCCTTCTCCAGGGCCTGATATCTCGTTTCGGGGCCCTGCAACACCTTGCTCACAAAATAAATAGGCTTCTGAGCCTGATCTTGATCCTGGGCGAGCACCGCACTCACCGCCCTCTCAGTCACAGCAAAATACAGCCTGAGAGGGATTCCCGCCAGCGGTTTGCACAGAACCGGCGGGCTCGCCAGATACTCTTTTAGTTTGACGAAAGCCTCCTCGCACTCTTTCGTCCAAACGAACTTGTTATTGCGCCGCAGACATTGAAAATAGGGATGCCCCTTTTCTCCGCTAGCTGACACGAAGCGAGATAGGGCTGCCATCCGACCTGTTAGCTGCTGGACTTCTTTCACCGTAGCCGGGCTTCTCATCGCCAAGATGGCGGCACACTTGTCTGGGTTAGCTTCTATCCCCCTTTCAGTCAAGAGAAAACCCAAAAACTTTCCAGCCTCCACGCCGAAAATGCATTTCTCCGGGTTGAGCTTTAACTTGAACTTGGCGATCGTCGTGAAAAATTCTTCCAAATCCGCAACGTGCTTGCTCTTCTCCTGCGAGGTCACGACCATGTCATCGACGTAGGCTTGCACGTTCCTTCCCAGCATCGGTGCAAGTACTCGATCCATCAACCTCTGGTACGTGGCCCCCGCGTTCTTCAGCCCAAACGGCATCACCTTATAGCAGTAGCACGACCTCTCCGTCATGAAGGCTGTTTTTTCTTCATCCATGGGATGCATCTTGATCTGATTATAGCCCGAGAAGGCATCCAGGAAACTCAGCAGCTTGCACCCTGCAGCACTATCAACCAGGGCATCAATGCTTGGTAAAGGATATGAATCCTTTGGGCAAGCTTTGTTCAGATCGGTGAAATCGACGCACATGCGCCATTTCCCGTTACTCTTCTTCACCAGTACGACATTTGCCAACCATTCAGGGTACTGGACTTCCCTGATGTGGCCTGCAGCGAGGAGTTTCTGTGTTTCGTCCCTGATCGCCTGCCTCCTCTCCTCAATGAATTTTCTTCTCCTTTGTCGCACCGGTCTCACCATGTTGTCCATCGCCAGATGATGGCACAAGAAGTCGGGATCGATCCCGGGCATGTCCGAAGCGGACCAAGCAAACGCGTCCAGATGCCGCTCAATCACCTTGGCGATCTGGTCCTGGAGATCGACCTCCAGAGATCTTCCGAGCTTGAAGATTTTCCCTCCGATCTCCTTCTCGAGCCACCGCTCAACAGGTTTGGGCATGGATTCTCTGGCGATCACCGCCCTGGCGATTCCCTGTTCCCTTTCTTCCTCGGGGCGATTCCGCGCCTCTTCCTCCTCCAGGCCAGCATTCCTCTCCCCCAGCTCAGCATCCACCATTTCCACGTCTCTTCCGGCGGCCTCCTCTGTTACCGGCGGTCTGGGCTTCACACCGGGAGGTGGGGTGGTTGTTACATAACTCACTGATCTTTTGTTTTTCAGGCTATTCTCATAGCACCTTTTCGCTTCTTTCTGATCAGACTTGATCGTGATCACCACCCCTTCCATGGACGGCAACTTCACCTTCATGTGCCGAGTCGACGGAATGGCACCTATCCTGTTAAGAGTGGGCCTTCCCAACAGGATGTTATACGCTGAGGGGGCGTTTACGATGAGGTACTTGATTTTCTCCGTCCTCGACCCAGCCTCATCTGTAAACGTGGTTCTCAGCTCAATGTACCCCCTGACCTCCACCTGGTCGCCAGCGAACCCATATAAGCACCCTCCATAGGGCCTTAGCTGGTCAAGGGGCAATTCCAGTTGCGTGAAAGTCGGCCAGAACATCACGTCTGCCGAGCTTCCTTGGTCCACCAGAACTCTGTGGACCTTCCTTCCCGCCGTAACCAACGAAATAACTATGGGATCGTTGTCATGAGGCACAACGTCCCGAAGATCCTGCTTTGTGAACGTAATGTCCACTTCCGGCGAGTGATCTTCAAACATGTCCACTGTCATCACCGATCGCGCATACTTTTTCCTCTGCGATGCGGTGCATCCACCACCTGAGAAACCCCCTGCAATGGTGTGGATCTCCCCATGGATAGGCATCTCGTGTTGCTGGGCTTCTCCACCTGTTGGCTGGGAACTCGACGCTCCCCCCGTCCTTCTATCTAGCAGATAGTCATTTAGGAAACCGCTCTTAACCAGATCGTCGAGCCACGCTGCCTCTCTTCTCGGCGACTTCACTCTCGTCGGCGATGTGGGCCACCGCAAGTCGCCTGACTTCAGCAAACGTCGCTGGATGAGCCCTGATCAAGGCCTCGCAGAATGGCCCTGGCTGCACGCCCTTCTTAAAGGCATAGACCAGCATTTCTTCATCCTTGGCCGGCGATCTGACCATCTGAGCTCCGAAGCGATTGAGGTAGTCTCTGAGGGACTCCCCATGGTACTGCCTTATATCAAACAGATCATAAGACACCCTGGGCGGTGCCTTATTCACGATGTACTGTTCAACGAAGATCTTTGAGAATTGTTGAAAATTGGTTATGTGGCCGTTAGGCAGGCTCACAAACCACTCCATCGCCGTTCCCTGGAGTGTACTCACGAACATCTTGCAGTAGACGGCGTCTGACCCTCCCGACAGCATCATCTGCGTGTGGAACGTGGTCAGATGAGCCTCTGGATCCTCCACGCCGGTAAAGACAGCCTTAACCGGAACCACGCTCGTGGGAATAGGCGTGTCGGTAATCGCCTGAACAAAAGGCATTGGGAAAACACGAGGTGGCGTTGACGGCGCCACCTCTTCAGCAGAAGAACGTCCTTGCTGCTCCTGAAGAGCTCGACGCAGCTCCTCAGTCACCTTGCTGAGCTCCTCGTTCCTAGCGCGAGAGGCGACCAGGTCCTCATGTATCCTCGCTTGCTCCACGCGCGAGGCTTCCACAGTTGCCTGTAACGAGCGCATCATCTCTGCCATCTGCGCCATGGTCATGGCGGTGTCGCCTTCAGCAGCGACAGGCGCCACGGGACTGGAACGATTGCTTCTCATTTTTCTCATTAACTTCAGCGAATCACAGGAATGCAACAAACAACACTTCAGCCTCGATCGAATCAGTGATCAATCGGAGAAACAGTGCGAAACAGTGCAAGAAAACTCAAGAACACCGTAAGCCTTCAAAGAAAACCACGACTTCTCCAGAAACACCGCTTCCCTGCGAACAACCAAACAAGCGAAAGAACTCGAACTTCCACCAAACAGACTACGCGCAATCAGCAAAAAAAACCTTACTCCACCGATCGAAAAGCCAAACGAACGGTTCAAAACGCAGATTCACCAAACGAAACTCAAAGAAACTGCGAGCGACGGTTGCACCAGCACACAACCACGCAGAAAACCTCGAAAACTTCCACGAACTCGCGCTGTGGATGGGAGCAAGTTTTACACGGCCCCACGGTGGGCGCCTGATGATCCTGCCTGTTGACCGGAACGCTGGAGAATGCCTCGTCAAAGGATCGACGTGCGCACTGCTTCTCACCTTCGTTCCTCTCCGGGATCTACTTCAAGAACCTGCAAAGACACAGCACGGCGCCGCTGCGGCCGATCGCACTCCAACGCTCAAGTCAGTGACGGTATCACCAAAAACTAAGAGAACTAGAACCGTGCAAATCCTCTCTCACAGTCAGCTCTAACTCGCAAGCGTAAAGTGTATGAACTGAACGTGCGTACCTCAGAAAGTCTGTTAAGAACTCTTATATACCTGGTGGCTTTCTCTCTCCTGGCAGTTACAGACTTGGACACGTGGCTCGCATCCAACTGTACACGTGCCATCATCTGGAGGCTCCCTGACTTGGCGCTGCTTCTGCTCTCATTTTAGCTAAGTTACTTATGCATGGTACTGCCCAGTGCATAGCTAACTTAGGAGTGCGATCTATACTGGAACTGGCGAGTTAGGGGCCTTCATACACCTTCCCTGTGGTCTCGCCGGCCGCCTTCATAATCTGCTTCTCCTTCATCTTCGGCGATGTCCGACTGCTTGGTCGCCTGGGTCTACATCTGGCGACTTCATTTTCAACCTGGCGATCGCCTATTCTGGTAAGCTGGAAGTCGGAACACGCCAGCTTAACAACTGGCGACTACACGTGTCCCCCGACTTCCTTCCTTCTGCCAACCTGGCGCCTTGTCAACACGCCTACACTGTAGCAGGATGCCACGTCATCACACCCGACCACCAGGGCGGTACATTAAGTAACAAAACAACCGATTGATTCGAGGAAACAATCGATTGTTTGTTTTAAAACCATAACAGAAAAACTGTTTTCTTTGACTGAGCTTTAAATGCTCAATACGCTCCAGTCATTAAATGCTTTGACCAATCAACTTTAAATGCAATTAAGAGTTTGTTAAGATTTGATAACAAACTATATTCTTAAATATTTTCTGAAAAACTGTTTTTATGTTTTAAGAATCTTGAAACATAGTTTTTGATCTAAGAGTTTTTCGAAAGAGTTCTGAGATTGCTAAAGAGTTGAGAGATTGATGAAGGTGCTGAATAGGATTTTACTTGTATTGATTTCAGATATTCATCTCTAACAAGTGTAATCTTTGTAAACTGCTGAACAATTTGTTTGTGTGTGTTGCTGAGATTGGCTGTGTGTTCTTGAGGTGTTCAAGATCAGCAATCTTAGTGTTGGCCAAGGAGAGTGTGTGTCTTGAGGTTTTCAAGGTCATTCTCTTGGTTGTGGTGTAAGTGATCAAGTGGTGATTGCTTAGTGGATATCCTCAGAGTTTCTGAGAAGACTGGATGTAGCTCTAGTTTGGAGTGAACCAGTATAAACAACTGTGTACAATCTCTCTATCCTTAACTCTTTAAATTCAGTTTGTTTGTTGTTTGCTGGTATAAACAACCGATTGTTTCGAAGAAACAACCGATTGTTTCGAAGAAACAACCGATTGTTTTTTCTAGTATAACAGTTTTGCTTGCTGTTTTGGCTAACTGAATTGCTGAATCAATTGGTTTCTGAAATAAGTTCATTCTAGCTTCGAAAAGTTTGCGAAAACCTCTTTAAACAATTAACCCCCCCTCTAGTTTAAAGCCATCTTTTCTAACACATCATTGTATCTTCACTTGATTCTAATGAACTGCTCAAGGTTTCAGAATGTAGGTCTGCCAAAGAAATGTGGAATACCCTTGAAGAGTATCACAAGAATCCAAGGAGTGCATTGATGGAAAAAAAAGAATCTTCTGCTGAATCTTTCTCTTCAGAATCCAAAAAGAAGGGTCATGTTAAAACTAAATGTCCCAACAGAAGGAAGAGAAACTTCAAGAAGCATGAGAAGAAAGGTAAATCAAGAAGAGCTTATAATGATAAAAGTTCATCATCAAGTAAGGAAGAAAAGGCAAACTTATGCTTAATTGTTGAAGGAGATAATAAGTCAAGTAGCTCAAGTGAGGTAAGTTCATATGCTTCTTTAAATGAACAAAATTACAGTGAATTGCTTGAAGCTTTTCAAGAAACACATGATGAAGCTAATAGATTGGTTCTTTCAAACAACCGATTGAAAGATCTTAACAATTGGCTTGAAAAGAGAGTTAAATCACTTGAAGAAGATCTGGAAAAAGCAAAAAGTGATTTTGAAAAATTAGAAACACATTTGAAAAACTCTTCTTGCAAGTGTGACACTCTCATTTGTGAAAATTGTGAAAACCTTGAAAAGAAAGTGCACTCTCTTGTAAGTACTGTGGATAAGCTTTCGAAAGGAAAATCTAACTTTGAGAATGTCTTGGCATCTCAAAACTGTGTTTTTGGAAGGGCTGGTTTAGGCTTTAATACACAAAACAAACAAGATAAGTTTTCAAAAAGTTTTTCAAGAAAGCCAGAAAAACAACCGATTGTTAAGACGAAACAACCGGTTGTTACATGCTTTTACTGCATGAAGAAAGACCATTCTGTTAGGTTCTGTAAAATTAGGAAATATTCAGTTCCAAGAGGCTTTATGAAATGGATTCCTAAGGGATGTGAAGTTTCTAACAACAAAGAAAAGCCAAATGGACCCAAATTTGTGAGGGGACCAAATCTTGCTGCTTGAATTCTTTTTGTGCAGGAAATCTAAATGAATAAGAGGGACAAAGTCATATGATCAAGTTTTTGGAAGAAAAAGACCAACATTGAAGCTGAATCAATGCTCTGCATCTGTCCAAAGGCTCTCAATAGTTAAAAAAGGCTTCTTGATCACAAAGCACATGGCTCATTGAAAGAACAACATAAAGGATAAGACCTTCCTTTCTCTGTTCTTAATTTCTGTTTTAAAGTTCTTATTCATGTTTAAATATCTTCTTTAAAATGCTTAACTTCATCTGCTTTGAACTCTTTCTGCTCATGGTTAAAATTCAAAATCAGTTTTAACTGCTGCAGAAAAACAACCGATTGTTTTGAGCCTGACTGCATTGTAAAGAAATCAATTTAATTTCTATTTTGAATTTCTATCCGTTGCAGATCAATTTAAAGAGAGAATCCTTGGCCAATGAACCTATGTTGAAAGCTGATCACGTTCAGAGAGAAGTTACAATAGTCATAAAGGAATATATTCCAAAATCTTGGAAATTCAAGAGCTTTAATGACTAGTCAAAGATCACATGTGAAGACCATGTGATTTTCAGCTTTTTCTGACGTTTTCTGTGCAGGGCAGGGTCAAGTCCTCTCTCTCTCTCTGAAAATCTGGTACCCACTCATGACATTGAATGCTTTTTAATTCTATTACTGCTATAAAATCTGTTGCAGCAGATCTCTTCCAGAAGAACAACCAATTGCAACATCTCTTGCAAAATCTGTGAGTGAGCTTTTCTTTGTTTTCTTCTCTGCCATCATGGACTCGACTCCTCCCACCTCAAAGAGAGTCAAAACCAGAGCTATAAGGTCTGGAGGAAGGCTAGAAGGATGGTTTTCTGGAGACAATGATCTAATTGAGAGATATAGGTTTGAAACAAGCACCAAAGTGATAAACAACCCCAAGGTTGTGTGCTTTGATTGGCTGAAAAGCCAAAAGCTGGACAATGTAAGGAGGTTGCTCAAAGATCAATCTCTCAGAAAGTTCCTGGAGATGAAGGGAAACATCTACCCAGATTTAATAAGAGTGTTCTACACAAATCTCAAGTTTGAGGGAAACAACCTAGTTTCTCATGTAAAAGGTGTAGATATGGAGATAACCCATGACGTATGGGTTGTTGTTGCTGGTCTAAAGTACTCAGGCCTCAGGATTAACAAGGGAAACCTTGGAGTAGTGGAGGATTTCAACAAAATCCAACACTACAAAAGTTACTTGAAGAACCAACATGCTCAAGTTAAGACTTGCTCGGTTGGAGGCCTAAAGCTTGATGAATGGTTGCTAGCCCTCATTGTGACTTTGATTCTAACACCAAGGGGGAGCAATCATTTTGTTCTTACTGAGGAGGATCTCATGTACATCTTCTGCATCATGAAGAAGATCAAAATCAATTGGATCCACATCATCAAAGAGCACATGCAAAAGGCAATGAGGTTAAGTGACTATCACTATCCATATGCTGTTTTGGTATCTAAATTTATACTCTATTTTGAAGTGAACCTAGAGGATGAAACATCTGAGTTGGTCAAGTCAGCAATGGATCACTCATAAAAATGGGTTTTACCAAAGTAGGTGGCAAATGGATTAGCAAAGATGGTGACTTTGGTGCCTCATCTAGTGCTGCTGCTGATCATGAACAAGATGAACCTGCTGATATGGATTTTCAACATGAAGATCTACCTGAAGCACATCAAGATGCTGAACCTAGTTCTGGTGTTCGGAATCAAGAAGAAAGGATGCAAACCATGTCTCCTTTTGAGAGACTCATGATGAATAAGCTTGATAGCTTTGAGGAGAATCAAAGGAATCTCCATGATCTCTGTGTCAGCAATTTCCAGAGGATTGGTAACAGGTTTGATAGCATGGATGCACGCTTCATGACTCTAGATGAACAGATCGAGGCTGTACAGAATCAAATGTTTGATCTTCAATATGCTGATGATGATGAATGAAGAAAAACAACTTGTTGATATATCGAAACAACCGATTGTTTTATTGGTGGATGTATCAGTTTTTTCTTTTTGCTGCTTTTGCTGTTTAATTGTGATGTATTCAAAACAATTATCTTGTGTTATCTCTTCTCTTTGTCTATTTGTGAAGACAAATAGGGGGAGATATATGCTGTGTTTAATTTCAGTTTTTTTTTCTGCAAAACAGTTTAGATGTGTGAAACCTTATAGGTTTTTGCTCTGAATTTCTGTATTTGTTTCTGTGCTAACCAAATATCAGAAGTTCTATGCTTTGCTTAAAACTGTATCTTGTAGGAACTGCTTCAGATTCAATCAGGTACAACACAAGCATCAAGGATTTGTTTTCATTAAATAGGGGGAGATTGTTGAACCAAGTAGTGTTCAAGCTTTGAAGAATCCAAACCCTTTGAAGGATGTTAAAGGCTTGGTTGTGCTTGCTGCTGCTGAGCTGTCTTAGATAGGATCTGGGGTAGTTTGAGTTTTGTAATCCACTCTTTAATTGAATCCAAAGCATAGGCATTCTCAATCTTTGTAAAAGAAAAGTGTTTTTCAAACTAAGTGAAAAAAACAACCGATTGTTTTATACTTAGGTGTTTTTAGAAAAGGTCGAAAACTGTTTTTCAAATGGTTGAGCTGTTAAAACTAAAACAACCGATTGATTCATGGAAACAACCGATTGTTTGTTTTGGTACCATACAAAAAAACTGTTTTTGTTTTGACTGAGCTTTAAATGATTCTAACTGTTTATGCTCCAGTTTTTAATGCTTTGACAAATCTTTAAATGCAATTAATAGTTTGTTAAGATTTGATAACAAACAATATCTTTCATATATTCAGAAAAACATATTCGAGTAATAAGATTTGAACACAAGTTTTTGAGTTTTTCAAAGAGTTGAGATTGCTTAGAGATTGAGATTGATCAAAGTGTGTGAGATAGGATTTCTGCTTGTATTGATTTCAAATTTGCTTCTGTAACAAGTGTAATCCTTGTATTCTGTTGAACAAGTTTATTTGTGTGTTTTGCTGAGAAGTGTTGTGTGTTCTTGAGGGGATCAAGATCAACATTCTTAGTGTTGGTGTGTTGGCCAAGAGAAGTGTGTGTCTTGAGGGGATCAAGGTCACTTTCTTGGTTGTGTTGTAAGTGATCTAGGTTTGATTGCTTAGTGGAATTCCTCAGTGGTTTCTGAGAAGACTGGATGTAGCTCTGGGTTTAGAGTGAACCAGTATAAACATCTGTGTGTATTCTCTCTATCCTTAACTCTTTAAATTCAATTTTGATTTTGTAAACTGGTATAAACAACCGATTGTTTTTCTGGTGCTGTTGTTTTTGCTTATTGTTTTGGCAAACTAGATTCCTTAGCAATTGTTTCTTGATAATTTCATTCTTGACTTAAAAGTTTTCGAAATCCCTCTTTAAACCATTCACCCCCCCCCCTCTAGTTTAAAGCCATCCATTCTAACAGATTCTAAAAGAAGCATGAAGCCTTGAGTTATCTGATCAAGCTTTTGGAAGAAAATTAGTGTATTTGGAACTGAAATAAGGGTATGTATCAGCTCAAGATGTCTTGAAAGCGAAAAGAAGCATTCTTGATCACAAACAATGACTCATTGAAGGAACTTCATGACAAAAGGATAAGACCTTCACTGTCTCTGCTTTTCAATTATTAATTCATATTAATTTCTTCATCTACATATGAACAATTGCATATGTTTTAAACTCTTCTCATTTTTTGCTTAAAATTCATAAACTGTTGCTGCTGCAGAAAAATAACCGATTGTTCTCTCGAAACAACCGATTGTTTCTTCTCTGACAGCACTGCATAAATGGATTTAATTTCTTTATACATTCTATCTTTTGCAAATTTAAATCTTAAGGAGTCTTTAAGTCAATAAAGCAAACATAAAAGCCTAATTTGGTTCTGAAGGAAGTTACTTCTTGTCATAAAGGAATATATTCCATATCTTGGAAATTTAAGTGCCTTTATATATAGTCAAAGTCACATGCGCTGAGCATGTGTTTGTTTGCTATGTGTTGTCATTTTTCTGTGCAAAAGTTGGACCAGCTTTCTACCTTGAAGAATGAAATCCACTTCAACCAAAGGATCTAAGAGGGATTGTGTTTTGCTATAAAACCCTCTGCAATTGTTTTCCTTCACAAAAACAACCCATTGGCTCATCTCTTGCTACATCTCATTCTCTCCTTTGTGTGTGTGCCTTTTCTCATTCTGTTTTCATGGATTCCACTCCTCCTACATAAAAAAGGATTAAAACCAAGGTTGTGAGATCAGTAGGACGTCTTGAGGGCTGGTTTTCAGGAGACAATGAATTGTTTGAGAGATATCGCTTTGAAACAAGTAGAAAAGTGATAAACAACCCAAAAGTTGTCTCTTTTAGCTAGTTGAAGAGTCAAAAGTTGGATGATGTGAGGAGGCTTCTCAAAGAACAACGGTTGAAGAGGTTCTTGGAGATGAAAGGAAACATCTATCCAGATCTTATTCGGGTTTTCTACACCAACTTGAAATTTGAAGGTAACAATCTTGTTTCTCATGTCAAGGGTGTGGATATGGAGATCACACATGAGGTGTGGGTTGTTGTGGCTGGTCTAAAGTATGCTGAGTTGAGAATCAACATAGGAAACATTGGTATGGTGGAAGACTTCAACAAGATTCAATATTACAAAAGCTGTTTCAAGAATCCTCATGCACAAGTGAGAACTTGTTCGGTTGAAGGGCTGAAATTAAATGAAAGATTGTTGGCTCTCTTTGTCACTTGGATTCTAACACCAAGAGGAAGCAACCATTTTGTTCTAAATGAGGAAGATCTTGTCTACCTCTACTGCATAATGAACAAAGTCAAGATTAATTGGATACATATCATCATGGAGCATATACAAAAGTCTATGAGGTTAAGTGATTATCATTACCCTTATGCTATCTTGATTTCTAAATTCTTTATTATTTTAAAGTGAATCTGGAGGGTGAAACATCTGAGTTGGTGAAGTCAACATTTGAAGTGAACAATGGATCATTAAGCAATATGGGTTTTACCAAGATCAATGGAAAATGGGTGAGTAAGGATGGTGGACAAGGTGGTTCCTCAAGTGGCCTTCATGCTGAACATGGTGAAGAATATCAAGAAGATGCTGAAGGTGCTGGTAAGGATTTTCCATATACAGAACAACCTCCTACTGATTTTGGTGTTGGGACAAGTGTTGGACATCAAGGAGATAAGACTCCTTCAGTGTCTTCCTTTAAGAGCTACATGGTGAATGGGCTAGATGGCTTTGCGGAAAATCAAAGGAATCTTCATGATATTTGTGTTTCAAACTTTCAGAACTTTGATAATAGATTTTAAAGCATGGATACACGGTTTCAAACGCTTGATGAACAAATTCAAGTTGTTCAGAATCAAATTTTCGAGTTGCAGTATGGAAAGGAAGACTGAAGAAAAACAACCGGTTAATTTCTTGAAACAACCGATTGTTAAGCTTGAATGTCAAGGCTTTGTTGTTCTTTCTATCTTTGTATTGCTTTATTTTGAACTATTCTGTTAAATCTCTTCCTAAAGTCTATTTTTGAAGACAAATACGGGGAGAATATGATGTTTGTGTTGTCTTACAAACTGTTATAACTCTGCTATTATTCTGTTATTAATTTCTGCTGCATTATTAGTTTGTACGAAGTTGTTTTTGCTTTGTTTTTGGCTGTTTTTCTGCTTTTGTGTTTATGCAGAAAAACTAGTTGATGTATGATCATAACTTTCCATGAGAGATGTTGTGCATTGCATAGTTTTTGTTTTAAAGGTACAGTTTCAGATTCATTCAAGATCAACACAAGCAACCAGGAATTTGTCTTCATCAAATATGGGGAGATTGTTGATCAAGAGTGATCAAGTGCTTTAAAGAATCCAAATCCTTTGTGTTTGATGCAAGCCTTGTGTTGTTCCTGTGTTTAGGGAGGGATCTGGGTAGAATAGAATGTGATCCACTCCTTTGTTGAATCTAAAACTGATGTGATTTAAAACCTTTTAGAAAATAAACTGTTTTTCCAACTAAGAGAAAACCAACCTGTTGCTTGTCGAATCAACCGGTTGTTTTACTCTTAGGAGTTTTTGAAAAGGTTGAAAACTGTTTTAGTTTGGTTGACTTAACTACCAAACCAAACAATCGGTTGTTTCATGGTTTCAACTGATTGATTCTTTGAAAATCCTAACAAAATTCTGTTTTGGTTGTTGAATGTGCTTTATATGATTTCCAACTGAATACACTCCTTCATTAATTGCTTTGACCAATGTTTGGAAAATATAAATGGTTTGTTTATGTTTTCAAACAAATAAGAGAAAAAAAAATTGAGTTTTGCAGTTGTGACAAAGTTGAATTCAAGATTTGAACATTCACATCAAGCTTTGGGTTTTCAAAGAGAGTGGAATATGATTGCAATTTTATTGATTTAAGTTTGTAATGTAAACAAGTGTAATCCCTTCTCAACCTACTGTATTTCTGGTGTTGTGTTGCCAAAGAATCTTGTGTGCTGTTGAGGTGGTCAAGATCAATACTCTTGATGTGTTTAGCAAAAGGGAGTGTGTTTCTTGAAGGGTTCAAGGTTACTACTTTGGTGGTTTCTGTGTTGTAATTGTTAGGATGTAAGGCTTTAAACTAGAGGGGGGGGTGAATGGTTTAAAGAGGGTTTTCACAAACATTTTAGGATAGAATGAAATTCTCTACAGGAAACCAGATTTAGGAATTCAGTTTGCCAAGAACAAAGCTCAAAACATTAAAGCAACAGAAAAACAATCGGTTGTTTCGTAGAAACAATCGGTTGTTTATACCAGAATATAACAGTACTGAAATTAAAGAGTTTAAGGAAGAGAGAATTGCACAAAAAATTTATACTGGTTCACTCTTAACCCAAGAGCTACATCTAGTTTCCCAAAAACCACTGGGGAATCCACCAGGTAATCAAATCCAAATTACATACACACACCACCAAAGAAGTGACCTTGATCCTCTCAAGACACATACTTCCTTTGGCTTAGCACATACACCACAAAGAATGTTGATCTTGACAACCTCAAGAGCACACAACCCTTCTTGGCTTTACAACACCAGAATGTACACAAATCTCAGAACGAATTACACTATTACAGAATGAACTGAAATCAATACAGAGTAATCCAATTCCACTTCTCTCTTGAATAACCAAAGCTCAAGTTCAAACTCAATTTGCTTGAAAAAATCTTTTAAAACTCAAATTTGTTTTTCTGTCATCTTGTTTGTTGTAAAACATTAACAAACTATTTATTGTATTCAAATCTTGGTCAAAGCATTTAAAGCAGGAGCGTATTCAGTTATGAAATCAATTAAAGCTCTTCTAGCAAACAAAACTATTTTTTTCTGTTAGGATTCCAAACAAACAATCGGTTAAAGTATCGAATCAATCGGTTGTTTGGGTTTGACAACAAGTCAACCATCCAAAACAATCGGTTGTTTCGACAAAACAACAAGTTGTTTTTCACTTAGTTTGAAAAACACTTTAATCTTAAAAGATTTGAAAACACTTAAGCTTTAGATTCAACAAAGAGTGGATTACAAATATAATCTACCCCAGATCCTATTCTAAAGCACCTCAGCAACAACAAGCACATCCAACCTTACATCAAACTCAAAGGATTTGGATTCTTCAAAGCTTGAACACACTTGATTCAACAGTAATCTGGTTTGATTACTTAGTGGATTACCTAGTGGTTTTCTGGGGACTGGTGGTAGCTCTTGGATTAAGAGTGAACCAGTATAAACTGTTGGTGTATCTCTCTCTTACCCTAAACTCATTTAAATTTTGCTTTATGCTTTTTCTGGTATAAACAACCGATTGTTTCGAAGAAACAACCGATTGTTTTTCTGTTGCTTTGCTGTTTTAGTGCTTATATTCTTGGATAACCTGATTTTTGTTCTGGATTCACACAAAGAATTTTGTTAAACATTAACAAGTTTTCAAAAACCTCTATTAAACAATTCACCCCCCCTCTCATTTAAGGCCATATAATCTAACAAAAAGAACCTTAGATTGAACAAAGTAAAAACAATTACATACCAGAATATCTTGCCAAATCATGTTTTTCTCATGGTCAGTCACGTGATCCCAGAACTCAATTAAGATAGAGATCCTTTCACGAGACAATACGTCGAGATAACTCCTTTATTTCTTTATATATTACTCAGTGGCCACACCAGTGTGGACATCAAGAGACAAATGTATTTTTTCATCTTTATTTATCTTAAACATATTCTTTAATCTTGTAGGTCCTTTACCAACTTTTGAACGAGAAACTTTATCATCTGCCATGTTCCTGTTATCAAACAACTATGATATAAGCATCAAGAATATTAAATATAATTAAAATTATATATTGTAAAACTAAACATGAATCACATGATGTGCCATTATGAATGGTTCGTTTTCCTACTCAAAGGAAGTCCAAACTAATGCCTCGAGGGGATGGACCTTTCCATGTCCTCAAGAGGATTAATGACAATGCTTATGAGTTAGATATACCTGATACATTCTTAGGTAGTCATACTTTTAATGTCAGCGATCTAACTCCTTTTTCTGTAGGTCTCCAGAATTCGTGGTCGAATTCTCTCCAACTCGGGGAGTATGATGGAGATCAAGCTCAAGAGGACATGGAGGCCAATCAACAAGATCAAGAAGAGGTGGAGGCACAAATGGAGGACGCCCATGGAGGTCAAAGTCCACCTCAAAGGATTACAAGAAGCATGTTCAAAGCTTTGGGAGCTAGAGGACATTTATTTTCTCTTTTTGTAATTTCTTTAGTTGAAGGTGCTTAGAGGGAAACATTAGAAACCTCTTTTGTTTTAGCATCTTTTAGGCTTTAGTTAGGAGCTTTAGGAGGGGGGGTGTATTAGTAGATAGGTGTAGGAGTAGAATAGAAGGTGCCAAAGTGAAGGAAAGAGTCACACCTTCCTCATGCATGGTTTAGGCGCCAGTTTTAGCTAGTTTTAGGAGGGAATTTTTGAAATGTTTAGCTTGCATTTTCAGCACCTTAGGCTACAAATAGAGGTGCTCTCTTTGTAAAATTCAGATTGGAATTAATCTTAGAAAACTCTACTCAAATTTTGAGTGAACTTTGGAGAGCTTTTGGAGCCTTCTTCTCTAGTCTTATCTTGATGGATCATTGGAGTCCTCAAGTGGCGGCATCACTCTCATCTAGGAGCATTCCACACTTCTAGTGGCGAGATCATCCATCCTGCTTCCATCTTCATGAGCATTTCTCTTCTCCTTCCTTTCTTCTTTGTTAATTCTTTGTTCTAAGCTTGTTGTCTTGTTTTTGGTTCAGCTGTTCTTGTTTTTCCAGCACCTATTGTTTCTGTTCTTGCCTTTCAATTTCAATTCTGTTCGGTTCATTTGTGTGCTTAATCATTTCTGTTCGGTTCCTTTTAGTTTCACCTCTTTTGTTCGGTTCAATTTGACTAAAATTGGTTCATCCAATGAGTTTGGGATTTGGTACTAGTTTTTGGTGAGTTCTTGTCTTAGAACAATGATCCAACTCTAAGAAAAGTGCCTCTATAATGTCCAACTCAAGGTGATTCCTAAGAAGGTCAAGAACCTTTCTCTATATGGCTAGTGGAATCACATCACTTAGCATGCCTCTTGTTAAGTTTGTTTTGGCTTTTCAAATATTTAAGAGATTCATGATCACTATGTATCACAAACTCTTTGGGAAAAAGATAGTGTTGCCAAGTAAACAAAGCCCTAACAAGTGCATATAATTCCTTATCATAGGTGGAATAATTGAGATGACTTCCCTTCAATTTCTCACTAAAATAGGCTATGGGGTGGCCCTCTTGAAGGAGAACAACCCCAATACCTATGCTTGAAGCATCACACTCAATCTCAAATGTCTTAGTGAAATTAGGAAGGGCCAAGATGGGAGCATTAGTCAATTTTAATTTCAAAGTGTCAAAAGCATTTTGTTGTGCTTCTCCCCAATGAAAGACCACATCCTTTTTCACTATGTCATTGAGTGGTGCGGCAATGGTACCAAAGTTTGGGACAAATCTTCTATAGAAAGAAGCAAGTCCATGAAAACTTCGGACCTCATTCAAAGATTTCGGTGTAGGCCAATTTTGAATGGCCACCACCTTTGTTTTGTCCACATGGACCCCTTTACAACTCACAACAAACCCTAGGAATTCTATATGATCAAGAGCTAACATACATTTAGCAAGGTTAGCATACAAATGTTCCTTCCTAAGGGTTTCTAAAACTTGCCTAACATGCAACCTATGGTCATTCAAAGATAAGCTATAAATGAGAATGTCATCAAAGTAAACAACAATAAACTTACCAATGAAAGGTCTAAGAACATGATGCATGAGGCGCATGAAAGTACTTGGTGCATTAGTTAGGCCAAAAGGCATGACTAACCACTCATATAAACCAAAGTTGGTCTTAAAAGACGTCTTCCATTCATCACCCGGTTTGATACGGATTTGATTGTAGCCGCTTTTAAGATCAATCTTTGAAAAGATTTTTGAACCATGTAATTCATCCAACAAATCATCTAGTCTAGGTATGGGATGCCTATACTTAATTGTTATGTTATTGATGGCCCTACAATCCGAACACATTCGCCATGTGCCATCCTTTTTTGGCACTAAGATGATAGGCATAGCACAAGGACTCATGCTATCTTGCACCCACCCTTTTTCAATCAAAGCCTCAACTTGTTGGCGAATTTCCTTGGTTTCACTTGGATTGGTCCTATATGCTGGACGGTTTGGTAAAGAAGAGCCCGGTATCAAATCAATTTGGTGCTCAATCCCTCTCAAAGGTGGAAGTCCATTTGGAGGATCTTGAAACACATCTTGGAAATCTTTTACCAAATTTTCCAAGCAATGAGGACTATCAACAAGTGATTCTACTCTAAGAGTTCTAGGGATGGCTAAGAAAAGAGGATGATGAGCCACTATTTCCCTTTCAATGTCACGCCTAGACACAAGGAGTGTAGGCTTAGAACTCTTATCTTTTTTATCTTTTTCACTCTCCCTCTTTTTCTTCATGATAACTTGGTCCTCATGGACTTCTCTTGGAGAGAGATATTTTAAAGTAACCTTGTGACCATGGAATTCAAAAGATAGTTTGTTGGTAAAGCCATCATGTAAAACTTTTCTATCAAATTGCCAAGGCCTTCCCAAAAGAACATGAGTGGCTTCCATGGGCACAACATCACATAATACCTCATCTTTGTATTTTCCAATGGAAAAATGGATGAGGACTTGTTTATTAACAATTACTTCTCCTACTTCACTAAGCCATGGTAATTTGTAGGGCTTTGTATGAGAGATAGTAAGCAATCCAAGCTTATCTACTACTCTTGTACTAGCCACATTTGCACAACTACCCCCATCCACTATCAAGGAACAAATGTTGTTTTGAATAAGACATCTTGTATGGAAAATATTTTCCCTTTGACTTTCATCAAAAGGTTGTGAAACTTGTCCAAGAAGTCTTCTCACAACTAACAAGTCCCCTTCAAGTGGACATTCGCTCTCTTCCTCACTAGATGCATGAGAATGCAATGAATGCTTAGGAGAATCCGAATCATGCTCACTAACTACAATGCCCTCATGCATGTACATACTTCGTTTGGAAGGACAATTTGCAGCTATATGACCATAACCCATACATTTAAAGCATATAGTATTGGATGTTCTAGTGGGAGACTTAGGTCTAGAAGTAGATGGCTTAGTTTCCTTGGGTTTGAAAGAAGAATCTTTGGAAGGATGTTTAGAAAAAGAATTTTTGTTTCTCCAAGACTTGGAGTAGTATCCATCATTGGAAGTATTTTTGAAAGAGTTTTTCTTAGCAAGTTGGGCTTCCACCTTCATTGCAAGATGAACTAAAGAACCCAATGATGAATACTCTTGTAACTCAACAATGTCTTGAATATCCTTCCTAAGACCACTCACAAACCTAGCAATCATAGCTTCCTCACTTTCTTCTAATTCAATTTTAAGCACAAGCGTCTCAAGCTCCTTATAATATTCATCCACATTTAGCGTGCCTTGTTGAAACCGTTGGAGTCTCAACATGAGGTATTTCCTAAAATGTGGGGGCACAAACCTAGCGCGCATATGATCCTTTAAAGAGTTCCAAGAGTCCACGGGAGGACCCTTGTGATAGATAATGTCCTTTACAATTCCATGCAACCATTTCATGGCATAATCACTAAACTCTAGGGTGGCTAGCTTAAGCTTATGCTCATCTTGGATCTCATGGATCTCAAATATTTGTTCACACTTAGCCTCCCAATCTAAATATACATTAGGATCACTAGAGCCATTAAAACAAGGTAGCTTGACCGAAGGAAGCCTAGACTTTGCATCATGATAGAAGCCATTGCCGTAGTGAGTTCTTTCCCCTTGGTGATGATGTCTTTGTCCATGGACTTGGAGTGGAGTTCTCCTTCTCCTATGCTCATCTTCACGGCCAAAATCATTGGAAGAAACTCTTGTTGAAGGTCCATGATGCTTATCATGAATTGAAGGAGATGGTCTAGCTTGTTGCACCTCCATCTTTTGCAATTTCTCCTCCAACCGTCTAATGGTACTTTGAGCTTCATGTAATTCACCAAGGATTGAAGCTTTGGATGGAGAATTCTGCTTGTATGATGCATCACTTGAAAATCCAGCCATTTTGGAAATAAAAAACAGCAAACACACAAAAACAGCAAACAAGTTAAGAAACAAAAATTAGCAAAAACAGTGAGTGTTTTAAGCCAAAGTGCCGAAGTGAAATTGAGGCAGAAAATAGGTCACTCTCAAAACAATAATGTCCTTGCACCAATCTGATCTTGAGGCCTTGGAATCCTGAAATGAAAGATGTCAAAGCAAGCACACCAATCTCAAAAGCAACCACCACAAAACCAATGAAACAATAAAGACAAACAAGAAAAGGTATAAGCAAGGAAAGGTAATTGCAAAAGGAAAACTATATGTAAGACAAACTCAAAGAGTAAGAATGAAAGACAATCAAGAAAATAAAGAAATCAATGAGAAAAGTAGGCACACAAAAGAATACTTAAGGAAAAGCACTAGAGTAGATGAAAAAAACAAAAATTTAGCTACTGGAAATTTTTTTTTTTTAATGCAAACTGTGCTTGATATTCACTGATTTAAATGGAATGATGTAGAGCGAACTGGATTATGAAATTTAAACCATAGAAACTTCAAGATGTTATCTCAGTAATGGCACTGGAATCAATTAAAAACAGTAAGCCAATTAATTGAGATAATTTTTTTAAAATCGCTGCCAGAGTACCGTATTCTTTTCGGCAGAATTGTACACTTTTTTTTATTTTATTTATCATTTTTTGTGTACTTTGAATTTTTGAATGATTCTTTTTGCTATTCTTTTCTAACACTTTGGATATCACAAATCCAGAATTTCAGAATTTTCCAGTGAGTAAATCAATTGCAATAAGGAAAAACAGTAAGCACTTTTTTTTCAAAAACAGAGGAATCCTAATAGGAATAAAAAACAGAATTATGAACTAGCAAAGACATAATGGAAAATGATGTATTGGAACTTGTATAGGTCTAGAATACAAGTATGAACTCAATTCTAAAAAGAAAATGCACAAAGGATCAATAACAATTCAGAAAATTATATGACACTAAAGCAAGAAACAATCAAAAACAATAAAAGTACTACTAGAAGTAATGACAATTATGGAATAACATGACTAAGACAAACTTGACATGATTACAAAATTAAAAGATATATGACAAAAATAACAACAAGTGAAAGGAAGCTTAAGGTAAACTCTAGAAAGGAGAATGCCATTCCAAAAGAGCAACCATACTTATATGAATAATGAGTGCCATAAACCTTTTCACAAGCACTTGGTGTAACAAAAGAAAAACAGCAAGAAAACTCAATTAATACCTAAAACAGAAACTTAAAATTGCAAGAAAATTAAAGAGCTCTTGAAATTAAAGTGCACACAACTCAACAATTAAACAAGAAGAACCTAAGACTCATGATACCACATGATGTGATTCCACTAGCACAATTAGAATGATTCTTGACATTCTTAGGAATCATCTTGAGTTGGTTAAGAGCTAGGCACTTTATCATAGAAATGGATCAAGGTTCTATGAACAAGAACTCACCAAAACTAGTGCCACAACACAAACTCATATAGAAGATCCAATTATTGTCAAATTGAACCGAACAAAAAGGCACAAAAGCTAAGCAAACTGAATTTGAAAGCTGGAAATTAATTTGAACCGAACAAAAGCTGGAAAATGAAGAAGTAAGATGAAGAACAGCAAGAAAAACAAAAGAACCGACGAAACACACATGAATTCTGAAAATGCCGAACCAAAACAACAAGGAAACAAGTTAAGACAAGGAAGTAACAAAAGAAGAAAGGAAGCAGAAGAGAGTGCTCATGAAGATGGAAGAAAGGTTGGATGATCACGCCACTAGAAGTGTGGTTGCTCCTAGATGAGTGTGCTGCCGCCACTTGAGGACACCATGGATCCTTCAAGATAAGACTAGAGAAGAAGGCTCAAAAGCTCTCCAATGCTCACTCCAATTTTGAGTATAGTTTCTTTAGATAAAATACAATCTGAATTTTACAAGCTAAGCACCTTTTTTTATAGCCTAGAGGTGCTGAAAAATAAAGCTAAGAGAATTCAAAATTCCCCCCTAAACCTATTTCAAAACCGGCGCCTAAACCATGCATGAGGAAGGTGTGACCTCTTCCTTCACTTTGGCACCTCCAATTCTACTCCTACACCTATCTACTAATACACCCCCCCTCCTAAAGCTCCTAACTAAAGCCTAAAAGATGCTATAACAAAAGAGGTTTCGAATGTTTCCCTCTAAGCACCTTCAATTAAAGAAATTACAAAAAGAGAAAATAAATGTCCCCTAGCTCCTAAAGCTTTGAACATGCTTCTTGTAATCCTTTGAGGTGGGCTTTAACCTCCATGGGCGTCCTCCATTTGTGCCTCTACCTCTTCTTGATCTTGTTGATTGGCCTCCATGTCCTCTTGAGCTTGATCTCCATCACTCAATATCCTTCCATTCAAACAATTGACAAAAAAACACTTTATTTTTACTCCATTATAATTACTAATGAAATTATGCTGCGCAAACTGTAAGAATTCTTCAACCCCTTTTTCGTAAGCATCACTTATCCTTGGTGTATTAATCACACTTCGATCCATAGAATTTGTAAGCTAAGAAAATCTAAATCAAAATTGGCGAAAGTTACACACCCTCGGACTCAGTATCAATGCATTCCATATAATCAAATGTACTATCTAATTTATTATAAAACTAAATTAAAATTGTTGAAGGTCGGACACCTCCGGACTTAGAATCAGTACATTCATTAGGTAAAAACAATATCTAATATAAATCAAAATTGTCGAAGGTCGAACACCTTAGGACTCAGAATCACAACGTTCAATACATTTAAACAATATATAAAAAACAATATATAACAATTATTAATTAATAAAATGTATAAATAAAAATTAATATATTATTAAATAAATAAATAAATACTAACTTGGAAATGGAGTGAAACAAGAGTAGTAGAGAAGTTGGTGCCTGATCCTGCCTGTTGACCGGAACGCTGGAAACTGCCTCGTCAAGGGATCGACGTGCGCACCGCTTCTCACCTCCGTTCCTCTTCGGGATCTACCTCAAGAACCTGCAAAGAAACAGCACGACGCCGCTGCGGCCGATCGCACTCCAACGCTCAAGTCAGTGACGGTATCACCAAATACTAAGAAAACAAGAACCGTGCAAATCCTCTCTCACAGTCAGCTCTATCACTCGCAAGCGTAAAGTGTATAAACTGAACGTGCGTACCTCAGAAAGTTTGTTAAGAACTCTTATATACCTGGTAGCTTTCTCTCTCCTGGCAGTTACAGACTTGGACACGTGGCTCGCATCCAACTGTACACGTGCCATCATCTGGAGGTTCCCTGACTTGGCGCTGCTTCTACTCTCATTTTGGCTAAGTTACTTATGCATGGTACTGCCCAGTGCATAGCTAACTTGGGAGTGCGATCTCTACTGGAACTGGCGAGTTAGGGGCCTTCATACACCTTCCCTGTGGTCTCGCCGGCCGCCTTCATAATCTGCTTCTCCTTCATCTTCGGTGATGTGCTTGCTCCGACGATCTCCAATGACTAGGTCGCCAGAATCTACATCCGGCGACTTCATCCTCGAACCTGGCGACTACACGAGCCCCCCGACTTCCTTCCCTTCTGCCAACCTGGCGCCTTGTCAACACGCCTATACTGTAGCAGGATGCCACGTCAACACACCCGACCACCAGGGCGGTACACAAGCCCCCCAGTCTTAAGCGAAGACTTGTCTAGCGAAAAGACTGAAAGAGCCTACGTCAACACCGATCTACGTGGCACTGACACAGAATTCCAAGCGGTTGTACCTTCTGCTGCTCTGACGCTCCACCAAACCCTTCACTCATTGCTCGACACGTGGCTTCATCAACGGCTCTCTTCATTTGCCGTTTGCGCTTCCTAAAACCATTTCGAAAAACCCTTAAACCCATTTCGCTCCACTGTTCCATCACTTCCTTCGTGCTTGCAACGCTCTAACTTCCCTCTGTGAAAACTCTCAACGCTCTTCAACGCTCTAGATCACCATCTTCCTCCATCGTCTTCCTGATCATCGAAAGGTACCTACTTTCCTTCATCTACTGGTTTTTCTTGCATTTTCACCGATTCGCATCATCCTGTAACTGCCTGGTGCATACGCTGTGGGTTGTTTTTCCATTTTTCCTTCTGCGCAACTTAGGGCTCCGTCAATCGTCGCAACGAACCTACATTCGTTCGTTTTTCACCTTCCTTCTATGATCGAGTCAGCCTCTGTAACCCCCTGATCATTTTTCCTTTCTTCTTCCTTTGCAGCTGCTATCATGACTCGCACAAAGATTACCCCGAACCCTCCTCCTTCAGCACGAAACCTTCCTTCACAAGCACACGACTCAACACAAGTTCGTGGCGCTTCATCTTCGCAGGCTGAGAGGCCTGCGTCTTCCCAACCTGTCCTGGCCCAGGCGACTCCACCTAACGCTGGAGGACCCCCCGTTCCCCTGCCCGACTTCAAAACTTTGTATCCCTGGGCCAACTCGACCCTTCTGAGGGAGACATCCTCCGTGAACACTGCGGGAGCAGTTTTGCGGTTGACTAAGGGGGACGAGATCTATCAATCGTTTCACAAGGAGCACGACGAGAAGATGATGGTGCTGCCTTGCCTCGCCGATCTGCCCGTGTGTGCTGATGACAAAGTAAGCGCCGACGGGCCCTTCTGCTTTGTCTATACGACTTTGTTCAAGAAGGTCAAGCTCAGGTTCCCTTTCACCCGATTCGAGAGGGAACTTCTTACCGAGCTCAACATTGCTGCCGCCCAGCTCCACCCCAACAGCTGGGTGTTTGTTCGAGCTTTCCAAGTAATGTGCGCCCACCTGGGGCTGCCTGCGTCGGTGGACGTGTTTTTATTCCTCTTCGAAGCCAAGCACCCAGGAGACCGCCTGTGGGTCAGCTTGAATGCGGTTGCTGGGAGGTCCATCTTTACCATCTTCCAGCAATCGTACAAAGAATGGAAGGGGAAATTCATCCAAGTGCGTGCGAACGACAAGGACACCTCCCTTCTCGATGGCTTCCCCTTGTACTGGGTGGACAAGGGGAAGAAAGAGTCCAAGAGCTGCTTCAGGAGGCCCAGAAGTCCTGACAGCATGGGAGCATTGGACAGAGACCTCTGTCTCTTCTGGAAGAAGGTGGCGGACGCCAATATAACATTCCTTACCACTACCTTGATATGCTTCGAATTCTACGAAGATCAGCTAGACATTCGAATAGGTTAGGACATTTAAACTATTGCTTTGATACTGCTTCTGTTTAACTGTTTTCTAGGCGTCTTGTGCGTTATGCGCAAGACTTTGGTTTTACCTTTCCTGCACATACCATCTGCTTTGCTGTTTATTACCTTATGTACTTATTTGTTTTTCTTGGGTTAACCCGTGCGTTTTCGTTTCATGCAGACGACATGTTGGGCAAAAACATGCTCGCTGAACTAAAGGCGCTCGCCCGAAACCACGGGTTGGCGACCGGTTCCCAAACGGTACCCAACTCGGTGGTGGAGTCTGCCATCGTCCACGGGCGATCACCACCCAAGGAACCCGCCCAACGCAAAAAATTGGTCCTTAAGAGACCTAAAAGGAAAGCCCCTCAAGTCATCCATGAGGAGGAAGAAGAGGATGACGAGGTCACCGAGGATGGCCTCGTTACGAAGAGGAAGAGGGTGGCACCTTCCTCACCGCCTGCTCCGCCCCCTCTTCCAACATCCACACCTCCATCGACGCCTGCTCCTCCTCCATCATCGCCAACACCACAGGCTCCTTCCTCACCAGTCCAAGCGGTTCCACTGGCCACTGCGCCACCTGCAGCTGAGGCCCAAGAGCCAAATTTCCTGGAGGACCCCCCAAGCGCCTCTACGCCATACGTGTCAGCTGGAGGGGGCCCCCCTTCAAACGCTTCAGCTGTAGAAAATGTTCCAATCGGGGATGAGGTTGCTCATACCTCTCCGATTCTAATCACCGAATCCCCGATCCCGTCGCCACGCCAGGAAGCAAACACTGAAGATCCTGCTAAGGAAGGTGGTGACGAGAACCCACAACAGGCCCACCTGGTGCCTCTCCAAGCCGCAAACCTTCCCCTTGAGGTCACAAGGATGTGGGAGCCTCTAACTGCCAAGCTGAAAACCATAGCAGAGGATATCCCAGCGATCATAACCAGGGCTGTGGAAGGCTCAACCAGGAGGCTCCAAGACGACCTCTTCAACCTCAAAACCGAAAACAGCACCATGAGGGTCGAGGTGGAGAAGTTGTCCGCCAATCTGACACTCGCGGAGATGGAACACTCCCGAGTAGAAGACGCAATGAGCACCGAGCTCAGATTGGCGCGCCAGGAGGCCACTGACCTTCGCCGCAAGGTGCACCAACTTGCCCAAGAGAAAGTCGAGCTGGAAAGCAAAATTGTGCCTCTTCGCGCCAGGGCGGTCGACCTGGAGGCTCTCATGAAAGCTGACGCCGCTAAGGTGCAAAAACTGGAACAGAGGTCGATCGACCGAGAGAAACTACTTGGGCAAGTAGAAAAGGCGAGGGACGACGCCATGGCTGATCTCATCGAGGCCAACAAAGAGAAGGGAAAGGTGGCTGCTGAGTTGGCCCAAGCACAATTGGAATCCAAGAAGGTTACTGAAGACCTTCTCCAGGCTCAAGAGACCAACGAGCAACTCAAAAAACAGGTTGAAGAGCTGGAGCAGCAGAATAAAGAGCTAAAAGAGCAAACTGAAGACCTCAAGAAGCGGATTGAGGAACTTCAGGGGCAAATTGAAGAACTCAAGCTAAACTCTGCTCAGATTCTGGCTGCTGGATTCGAAGCTGCTCGGGAACAATTCGCTTGCCTATTTCCCGATCTGGATCTCAGCCTGGTGTCACTAAACAACGAAGTAGTAGAGGGAAAAGTCGTTCCTGCTGAAGACTAATCAACTCCTCTTCATCTGCTACTTTTATGATTTCCCTTGTATTATTCTGTAATAAACTCGTGTATATGTGCCTTTAACAGATACTTATCTCATCGACAAAGTTTGGATATTCCCTCTCCTGACTTCTTTGAGCGCTTTAACCTTCTTTGCATGTTCAACTTTGTCGGATTTAACTTAACGATTTTGCAAACACGACTTTTGACTTAACTGCTTCGAACCGCTTCAAACTTAAGCAATAATCACTTTAACCAACTTGTACCCTTAAGGCAACTAACCTTATTGTAAGAATACCCTTCAAGCAACGAACTGTGACCCAGTTATTGGCTTAAACACGCTCCATCCGACCTGCTTCATTAAACAGGTCTTTTAACCTTCTCGCCGCTGTTTGAACTCATCCCGATCGCCAAGAGCTCTTGGTAATATCAGCTTCTTCTTGACCTCATGCTTTGGCAATTGTTTCTTTATCTAGGGGTAGGAACGCCTTTTGGGATCCTTCTTTACCTCCCTGAACTTCAGAACGAACGACCGGGTGACTAGGCGTTCTCTTCGAACCTACCTTAGCCACCTTCCAAACTTCTTCCACCCTTTGCACCATACCTGAACTCGTTCGAGACGAGAAGGATTTTATCTTGCCTAAGCTCGCATGTAGGCGAGAAGGTCTTTAACTCGCCTGAACTCGCTCAACGGCGAGAAGGACTTTATCTGGTGCCTCAACTTGCCCAGGGTGTACATCTCCTCCCCCCTGGATGCACTGAGGACCTTTTCTCTTTCTCGCCTGCGCTCGCTCGATGGCGAGGAGGTCTTCAACTTGCCTGAACTCGCTCGACGGCGAGAAGGACTTTATCTGGTGCCTCAACTTGCCCAGGGTGTACATCTCCACCCCCCTGGATGCACTGAGGACCTTTTCTCTTTCTCGCCTGCGCTCGCTCGATGGCGAGGAGGTCTTCAACTTGCCTGAACTCGCTCGACGGCGAGAAGGACTTTATCTGGTGCCTCAACTTGCCCAGGGCGTACATCTCCTCCCCCCTGGATGCACTGAGGACCTTTTCTCTTTCTCGCCTGCGCTCGCTCGATGGCGAGGAGGTCTTCAACTTGCCTGAACTCGCTCGACGGCGAGAAGGACTTTATCTGGTGCCTCAACTTGCCCAGGGCGTACATCTCCTCCCCCCTGGATGCACTGAGGACCTTTTCTCTTTCTCGCCTGCACTCGCTCAACGGCGAGGAGGTCTTTAACTTGCCTCTACATTGCCCCAGGGGTTACATCTTCTCGCCCCCAGAAACACGGAGGACTTTTTCTCTTTCTCGCCTGCACTCGCTCAACGGCGAGGAGGTCTTTAACTTGCCTCAAAACGCGCGAGGGCGTTAAGGTCTTTCATTTGGTGCCTCCGATCGCCGAAAGATGATGAGGACTTTAAAAACTTAACTGGTGCCTCCAATCGCCGAAAGACGATGAGGGCTTTAAAACTTTAACTGATGCCTCCAATCGCCGAAAAACGATGAGGACTTAAAAACTTTAACTGATGCCTCCAATCGCCGAAAAACGATGAGGACTTAAAAACTTTAACTGATGCCTCCAATCGCCGAAAAACGATGAGGACTTAAAAACTTTAACTGATGCCTCCAATCGCCGAAAAACGATGAGGACTTAAAAACTTTAACTGATGCCTCCAATCGCCGAAAAACGATGAGGACTTAAAAACTTTACTGGAAAACATGCGATATATCTTTTCTTGCCTTAAATCACTTACAAGTGACAAGGTCTTTCTTCAAAACTTTTGGAAAACAGCAAACATGCAACCAGAAAACGCCTTATACTTCGAAAACTCTTCTTTTATTGGGTGGCCTCATTAAAAACCCTCCTTAGGGAAAAAAGAGTGCCCTCTTTCAAACTGTTTCATCAGAGACATTGTATTATGACTTTGTGTTTGTCTTTACTTACAAAGCTCTTAACTATAGTACAACTTCAGGTGTGTGGCGTTCCAGGTGCGAGGAATCGCCCCTCCTTCCAGCGTCTCTAAGCGGTAGGCGCCGTTCCCGAGCGCCTCGGTTACTCTGAACGGTCCAGTCCACTTGGGTGACAGTTTATTCTCCATCTCGTACTGGTGGGCCTTCCTCATCACCAGATCGCCTTCTCTAAACTGCCTTGGCATCACCTTCGAGTTGTATCTTCGTTCGACCCTTCTCTTCACGGCTTCAGCCTTCAACCTTGCCTCTTCCCTGACTTCATCCAGTAGATCCAGGTTCAGCCTTCTCTCTTCATTCGAGTCTTCCTCTACGAAGTTCTGGAATCTCGGCGAGCTCTCCTGGATCTCTACTGGAATCATGGCATCACACCCATAGACCAAGCTGAACGGGGTCTCATGGGTTCCTGACTGCTCGGTGGTGTGGTACGCCCAAACTATACGGGGCACCTCCTCAGCCCAACTTCCCTTGGCTTTCTCAAGCCTTCTCTTCAAACCTCTCAACAACACCCGATTAGCTGACTCCACCTGGCCATTTATCTGAGGGTGCTCGACGGATGCAAACACTTGTTGAATTCCCACCCCTTCACAAAGCTTCTTCAACAGGTGGCTTGCAAACTGCGTCCCATTATCCGACACCAGGCGTTTAGGCACTCCAAACCGGCACACAATGTTTTTCCACACGAAACCTTCGATCTTGTGTGCGGTGATCTGGGCCACTGGTTCTGCTTCGATCCACTTGGTGAAATACTCAATCGCCACCACCAAGTACTTCATCTGCCTGATCGCCAGCGGGAAAGGTCCCAGGATGTCGATTCCCCAAGTATGAAACGGCCAAGGGCTGTAGATCGACTTCAACTCCTCGGGAGGTGCCTTGTGCCAATCGGCGTGCTGTTGGCATTGTTTGCAACACTGGGCATATTTCTTGCAATCTTCTCTCATGGATGGCCAGTAGTAGCCTGCACGGAGAGTCCTCGCGGCAAGAGCTCGACCCCCGACGTGGCTTCCGCATATACCCTCATGGAGCTCCGCCATGATTCTCGTGCACTTCTCGCCGTGTATACATTCCAGGAGTGGGTGAGTGAACCCAAACCTGTACAGATCGCCATCAATCAATGTGTACTTGCTGGAATTTTTCTTTACCTTCCTAGCTTCTGTCGGATCCAGCGGGAGGAGGCCATCTGCCAGGCACCGTTTGTACTGTGTTATCCAAGTGTCTGGCTCATGGGTGGCGCAGACCTGCATCACATTCACCTTCTCTCCTCGACATGCTCTAATTCTCGGCGATCTCAGAGTTTCTTGCGTCAAGGACTTATGGCTTCTCGCTGCTCTCTCCGTCGACTTGCTTATCTAAAGGACCAGGTGATCTGCTACAAATGCCCTTGGCGTCTTCAGAGTTTCTTGAATCACCGTCCTCTGCCTACCCCCCATGCCTGAGCTGGCGAGCTTAGCAAGCAAGTCAGCTCGGGCATTCTGCACTCTGGGCACATCCACTACTTCAAAAGAGGCAAAGGAACTCTTCAATTCCTGCACATACGCCAAGGAAGCCGCCATTTGTGGATCTTTAGCCTGGAACTCGCCTGTTACTTGCCCCGTGACTAGCAGCGAGTCACTCTTAGCCATCAGCACCCTAGCTCCCATCTCCTTGGCCAGCAAAATCCCGGCGATCAGCGCCTCATACTCTGCTTGATTGTTGCTGGCTTTGAAGGCAAATCTCAAAGATTGTTCGATCAGCACGCCGTTGGGTCCTTCCAAAATGACTCCAGCACCGCTACCCTGCTGGTTCGACGATCCATCCACAGAAAGTACCCAACGGAAATCGTCTCCTTCAACCCGCGTCGCCTCTAATGAGAGCTCAACCACGAAATCTGCAAAGATTTGCCCCTTGATCGGGCCTCGGGGCTCATATTTAATATCAAACTCTGACAACTCTACAACCCAGTTCACCATCCTTCCCGCAACGTCAGGCTTCTTCAAGACCTTCTGAATGGGCAGATCGGTCATCACCAGTATGGTGAAGCTATGGAAGTAGTGGCGCAACCTCCTCGCCGAAAACACCACAGCCAGCGCAGCCTTCTCCAGGGCCTGATATCTCGTTTCTGGGCCCTGCAACACCTTGCTCACAAAATAAATAGGCTTCTGAGCCTGATCTTGAGAGGGATTCCCACCAGCGGTTTGCACAGAACCGGCGGGCTCGCCAGATACTCCTTCAGTTTGACGAAAGCTTCCTCGCACTCTTTCGTCCAAACGAACTTATTGTTACGCCTCAGACACTGAAAATAGGGATGCCCCTTTTCTCCGCTAGCTGACACGAAGCGAGATAGGGCTGCCATCCGACCTGTTAGCTGCTGGAGTTCTTTCACCGTAGCTGGGCTCCTCATCGCCAAGATGGCGGCACACTTGTCTGGGTTGGCTTCTATTCCTCTTTCAGTCAAGAGGAAACCCAAAAACTTTCCAGCCTCCACGCCGAAAATGCATTTCTCCGGATTGAGCTTTAACTTGAACTTGGCGATCGTCGTGAACAATTCTTCCAAGTCTGCAACGTGCTTGCTTTTTTCCTGCGAGGTCACGACCATGTCATCGACGTAAGCTTGCACGTTCCTTCCCAACATCGGTGCAAGTACTCGATCCATCAGCCTCTGGTACGTGGCCCCCGCGTTCTTCAGCCCAAACGGCATCACCTTATAGCAATAGCACGACCTCTCCGTCATGAAGGCTGTTTTCTCCTCATCCATGGGATGCATCTTGATCTGATTATATCCTGAGAAGGCATCCAGAAAACTCAGCAACTTACACCCTGCAGCACTATCGACCAGGGCATCAATGCTTGGCAAAGGATACGAATCCTTTGGGCAAGCTTTGTTCAGGTCGGTGAAATCGACGCACATGCGCCATTTCCCGTTACTCTTCTTCACCAGCACGACATTTGCCAACCATTCAGGGTACTGGACTTCCCTGATGTGGCCTGCAGCGAGGAGTTTTTGTGTTTCGTCCCTGATCGCCTGCCTCCTCTCCTCGTTGAACTTTCTTCTCCTTTGTCGCACCGGTCTCACCAAATTGTCCACCGTGGGGCCGTGTAAAACTTGCTCCCATCCACAGCGCGAGTTCTTGGAAGTTTTCGAAGTTTTCTGCGTGGTTGTGTGCTGGTGCAACCATCGTTCGCGGTTTGTCTGAGTTTCGTTCGGTGAATTTGCGTTTTGTACCGTTCGTTTGGCTTTTCGATCGGTGGAGTGAGGTTTCCTGCTGTTTGCGCGTGATTTGTTCGGTGGAGTTTGAGTTCTTTCGCTCGATCGGTTGTTCGTAGGGTTTCTGGTGAAGTTGTGGTTTTCTTTGCAGGCTTACGGTGTTCTTGAGTTTCCTTGCGCAGTTTTGCACTGTTTTCTCCGATTGATCGCCGATTCGATCGTAGCTGAAGTAAGCGTCATCCTTTGCACTCTGTGATTCGCTGAGTTTCATGAGAAAAATGAGAAGCAATCGCTCAAGTCCGGTTGCGCCCGTGGCACCTGTCGCTGCTGAAGGCGCCGCTGCCATGACCATGGCGCAGATGGCAGAGATGATGTGCTCGTTGCAGGCAACTGTGGAAGCCTCACGCGTAGAGCAGGCGAGAATGCATGAGGACCTGGTCGCCTCTCGCGCCAGGAACGAGGAGCTCAGCAAGATGACTGAGGAGCTGCGTCAAGCTCTTCAGGAGCAGCAAGGGCGTTCTGCCGCGGAAGAGGTTGCGCCGTCGTCGCCACCTCGTGTTTTTCCCATCCCTTTTATTCAGGCGATCACGGACACGCCCATTCCCGCGAGCGTGGTTCCGGTTAAGGCTGTTTTCACCGGCGTGGAGGATCCTGAGGCTCATCTCACCATGTTCCATACGCAGATGATGCTGTCAGGAGGGTCAGACGCCGTCTACTGCAAGATGTTCGTGAGTACGCTCCAGGGAACGGCGTTAGAGTGGTTCGTGAGCCTGCCTAACGGCCACGTAACCAATTTCCAACAGTTCTCAAAGATTTTTGTCGAGCAGTACATCGTGAATAAGGCACCGCCTAGGGTGTCTTATGATCTGTTTGATATAAGGCAGTACCAGGGAGAGTCCCTCAGAGAATACCTGAATCGCTTTGGAGCGCAGATGGTCAGATCGTCGGCCAAGGATGAAGAAATGCTAGTCTATGCCTTCAAAAAGGGCGTGCAGCCAGGACCATTCTGCGAGGCCTTGATCAGGGCTCACCCTGCGACGTTTGCTAAAGTCAGGCGACTTGCGGTGGCTCATATCGCTGACGAGAATGAAGTCGCCGAGAAGAGAGGAAGCGTGGCTCCCGCCAGGCCACGCGCCCAGACCAGGATCCAGCCGCAGAGGGTGCTGGAGACAGCAGCGGCAGCCAGGAAGGAACAAAGGACTCGCCATCTTTACGACAGGAGAAATAAGGGAAGGAGCCAAGCGCGCCCGCAACCAGCACGCCGGGAATACAATCGCCCGCCTAAGCACAAATTTGTCATGGGACTAGCAGACCCGCTCGCCGTTCCTAACATATCTGCTAGGTTGAAAGCGCCTGAGAAGGTGGGCGACAAGGTGCTGGGGTCAAAGCCGGATGCCTGGTGCGAGTTCCACCAGTGTTTTGGCCACACTTTGGACTCGTGTTTGTCTTTGGAATATCAGCTCGACGATCTGGTTAAGAGCGGGTTCCTAAATGATTATCTGCTGGACAGGAGGACGGGGGGAGCGTCGAGTTCCCAGCCAGCAGGTGGAGAAGCCCAGCAACACGAGATGCCTATCCACGAGGAGATCCACACCATTGCAGGGGGTTTCTCAGGTGGTGGATGCACCGCATCGCAGAGAAAGAAGTATGCGCGATCGGTGATGACAGTGGATATGTTTGAAGATCACTCGCCGGAAGTGGACATTACGTTCACCAAGCAGGATCTTCGGGACGTTGTGCCTCATGAAAACGATCCCATAGTCATTTCGTTGGTTACGGCGGGAAGGAAGGTCCACAGAGTTCTGGTGGACCAAGGAAGCTCGGCAGAGGTGATGTTCTGGCCGACTTTCACGCAGCTGGAGTTGCCCCTTGACTAGCTAAGGCCCTATGGAGGGTGCCTATATGGGTTCGCTGGTGACCAGGTGGAGGTCAGGGGGTACATTGAGCTGAGAACCACGTTTACAGATGAGGCTGGTTCGAGAACGGAGAAAATCAAGTACCTCATCGTAAACGCCCCTTCAGCATATAACATCATGTTGGGAAGGCCCACGCTTAACAGGATAGGCGCCATTCCGTCGACTCGGCACATGAAGGTAAAGTTGCCATCCATGGAAGGGGTGGTGATCACGATTAAGTCTGATCAGAAAGAAGCGAAAAGGTGCTATGAGAATAGCCTGAAAAACAAAAGATCAGTGAGTTATGTAACAACCACGCCACCTCCCGGTGTGAAGCCCAGATCGACGGTAACAGAGGAGGCCGCCGGAAGAGATGTAGAGATGGTAGACGCTGAGCTGGGGGAGAGGAATGCTGGCCTGGAAGAGGAAGAGGCGCGGAATCGCCCTGAGGAAGCGAGGGAGCAGGGAATCGCCAGGGCGGTGATCGCCAGAGAATCCAGGCCTAAACCTGTCGAGCAGTGGCTCGAAAAGGAGATCGGAGGAAAAATCTTCAAGCTGGGAAGATCTCTGGAGGTCGATCTCCAGGACCAGATCGCCAAGGTGATTGAGAGGCATTTGGACATGCCCGGGATTGATCCCGACTTCTTGTGCCATCATCTGGCGATGGACAATTTGGTGAGACCGGTGCGACAAAGGAGAAGAAAGTTCAACGAGGAGAGGAGGCAGGCGATCAGGGACGAAACACAAAAACTCCTCGCTGCAGGCCACATCAGGGAAGTCCAGTACCCTGAATGGTTGGCAAATGTCGTGCTGGTGAAGAAGAGTAACGGGAAATGGCGCATGTGCGTCGATTTCACCGACCTGAACAAATCTTGCCCAAAGGATTCGTATCCTTTGCCAAGCATTGATGCCCTGGTCGATAGTGCTGCAGGGTGTAAGTTGCTGAGTTTTCTGGATGCCTTCTCAGGATATAATCAGATCAAGATGCATCCCACGGTGGGCGCCTGATGATCCTGCCTGTTGACCGGAACGCTGGAAACTGCCTCGTCAAGGGATCGACGTGCGCACCACTTCTCACCTCCGTTCCTCTTCGGGATCTACCTTAAGAACCTGCAAAGAAACAGCACGGCGCCGCTGCGGCCGATCGCACTCCAACACTCAAGTCAGTGACGGTATCACCAAATACTAAGAGAACAAGAACCGTGCAAATCCTCTCTCACAGTCAGCTCTATCACTCGCTAGCGTAAAGTGTATAAACTGAACGTGCGTACCTCAGAAAGTTTGTTAAGAACTCTTATATACCTGGTAGCTTTCTCTCTCCTGGCAGTTACAGACTTGGACACGTGGCTCGCATCCAACTGTACACGTGCCATCATCTGGAGGCTCCCTGACTTGGCGCTGCTTCTACTCTCATTTTGGCTAAGTTACTTATGCATGGTACTGCCCAGTGCATAGCTAACTTGGGAGTGCGATCTCTACTGGAACTGGCGAGTTAGGGGCCTTCATACACCTTCCCTGTGGTCTCGCCGACCGCCTTCATAATCTGCTTCTCCTTCATCTTCGGCGATGTGCTTGCTCTGGCGATCTCCAATGACTAGGTCGCCTGAATCTACATCCGGCGACTTCATCCTCGAACCTGGCGACTACACGAGCCCCCCGACTTCCTTCCCTTCTGCCAACCTGGCGCCTTGTCAACACACCTATACTGTAGCAGGATGCCACGTCATCACACCCGACCACCAGGGCGGTACAGTGCCTTTCCGCGGGAATGCAGAAATGTTGGCACGAAGGCTTATAAGGTAGCGACGGAGTCGTGCGGCGATCACGAGGAGCACGCGTGCGACAGTCACGAGCAAATGACCCACGCAACATCTGTTAGAATGTATGGCTTTAAACTAGAGGAGGGTGAATAGTTTAAAGAGAGTTTTTGTAAACTTTTAAGTCTAGAATGAAATCACTTCGAGAAATACTTGAATCAGAATTCAATTTGCCAAAGCACAAAGCAAATAAGCACAGCAGCAGAAAAACAATCGGTTGTTTCGCAGAAACAATAGGTTGTTTATAAAATATAAAACTAAAATTAAAGAGTTTAAGGATAGAGAGAATGCACACAGAGGTTTATACTGGTTCACTCTTAACTAATAGCTACATCCAGTCTTCTCAGAAACCACTGGGGAATCCACTAAGCAATCAACCCTAGATTACTTACAACACCACCTAAGAAGTAACCTTGATCCCCTCAAGACACACAATTCCTTTGGCTTCAGCACAACACCACTAACAATGTTGATCTTGACATCCTCAAGAACACACAACACTTCTCAGCTATACACACAGAGTTTCTTTCAAAGTACAGAGAATTACACTTGTTACAGAACAAATTTGAAATCAATACAAGATGAAAAATCCTATATCACACTCTCTTTGATCCAGCAATCTCAAAGCAATCTCTAACTATTTCAAAAGCAAAATCAGTGAAAAACTCAAATCTGTTTTTCTTTGATTAAGACTTAGTTGTTTGTTACACAAACTTAACAAACTATTTATTGCTTTCAAAGACTGGTCAAAACATTTAAAACTGTTGCGTATACAGTTATTAAATCATTTAATGCTCAGTCAAAGCACAAAACAGTTTTCTTTATGGTCCCAAAAGAAACAATCGGTTGTTTTCATGATTCAATCTGTTGTTTTGGTTTGACAACAAGTCAACCATTAAGAACAATTTTCAACCTTTCTAAAAACACCTAAGTATAAAACAATTGGTTGTTTCGACAAAACAACAGGTTGTTTTTCACTTAGTTTGAAAAACTCATTTCAATTAAAAGGTTTGAGAGTGCTTATGCTTTGGATTCAATCAAGAGTGGATTTATACATAAAATCTACCCCATATCCTATCTAAAGACAGCTCAGCAACAACAAGCACATCCTGCCTTTCATCAACCTTCAAAGGGTTTGGATTCTTCAAAGCTTGAACACACTTGATTCAACAATCTCCCCCTATTTGATGAAGACAAATCCCTGATTGCTTGTGTTGGATCTAATGGAATCTGAAGCAGTTCCTGCAAGACATAGTTTAAGCAAAGCACAGTACTTCTGATATAGGGTTAGAGCAGAAAACAGAAATAGTATATTATAGTAGAATTAGAACCAGCAGAAATATAAGGCTTACTTAAACAATCATAAACCACATAGAGTTTTGAAGAATTTAAAAGATAATCAAAGCAATACAGCATAAATCTCCCCCTATTTGTCTTTACAAATAGACAAAAAGAAGAGATAAAGAGATAATTGTTCCAGATCATACAGAAATTTAAAATAGAAACAATTAAAACTGATACAAGACCAAAAACAATCGGTTGTTACGTGAAATCAACAGGTTGTTTTTCTTCTAATCTTCCTTTCCATATTGGAGTTCAAATATTTGATTTTGGACAGCTTTTATTTGTTCATACAAGGTCATGAGGCGTGTGTCCATGCTGTTGAACCTGTTATCTATGCTCTGGAAGTTGCTTACACACAAATCATTGAGATTTCTTTGATTCTCGGCAAATCCATCAAGCCTATTGACCATGTATCTTTCAAAAGAATACATGGATGGCATTTATAAGAGACCTTGGACACGTAATGGATCTTGAAGTACTATTTCCGCATCCCCCTGACCAAATCCACCACCTAGATTGGTTTCAGGGTGCTCTTCTTGATCGAAATCCATGTCAGCAGCATCTTCTTCATCAAACTCAGCAGCAGCACTTGAAGAGGCACCATGATCACCATCTTTGCTCACCCATTTGCCACCTATTTTGGTGAATCCCATCTTGCTAAGAGAGCCATTGTTCATCTCTTGAGTTGACTTAACCAACTCAGATGTCTCATCTTCCAGATTCACTTCAAAATAAAGTAGAAATTTAGAGATCAAAACAGCATAGGGATCCAATTGATTCTGATCTTCTTCATTATGCAGTAGATGTACACTAGGTCCTCTTCTGTAAGAACATAATGATTGCTCCCCCTTGGAGTAAGGATCCAAGTTACAATTCGAGCAAGCAATCTCTCATCTAGCTTTAGGCCTCCCACCGAACTAGTTCTTACTTGGGCATTTTGATTCTTCAAGCAACTCTTGTAGTATTGGACTTTGTTAAAATCCTCCACTACTCCCAGATTTCCCTTGTTGATTCTTAGGCAAGCATACTTTAGACCAGCAACAGCAGTCCACACATCATAGGTGATATGATTCCAATAGCAAGATATAGATGATTCTTTGACATTTTATGGAATCAACTTGAGTTGGAGAATGAATAGGCACTTTTAATAGAAATGGATCAATGTTCTATGTTTCAAGAACTCACCAAAACTTGCACCAAATAGCAAACTCACATGGAAGACCCATTTTTTGCCAATTGAACCGATTAAAAGAAGTAAGAACACAAATGAACCGTTTAAATTGCTCAGAAACTGAACTGCACCGAACAAATTAATAGGAAATGAAGAAGAACCAAATGAAACCAGCCAAAGAGAAGAAGAATCGATCCATAACTAGACTTAAGCTAAAGCACCGAATGAAATTGCAAGAATAGGAACCTAAGACATGTTTTAGCTTCGTATGAACATGGAGATGAAATGAAAAGATGGAGAAGAGAGGAACTTATGTGAATGAAGAGCTTGGTTGATGGACACACCACTTGAAGTATGCATGCTCCAAGATAAGTGTGAATTGCCGCCACTTGAGGGAACCAAGGCTCTCAAGATGAGACTAGGAAGAGGAGAAGACAAGTTCTCACACACTCAATCACCAATTTGGGAGAGTTTTGCTACTTCAAACATCAATTCTCAATTATGAAGGACCTAAGCCCTCCTTTAATAAGAGCAAGGGCCGATTATTTGCTTACAAAGCTTATTCCATAAGCTACCCAAAAGACTCCTTGATGTGATTCCAATAGCCACATAGAACAAGATTCTTGACACTTTGAGGAATCACCTTGAGCTGGAAAATATAGAGGCACTTTCTTAGAAGTTGGATCATGGTTCTAAATCAAGAACTCACCAATAACAAGTACCAAATCCCAAACTCATTTGGTTGAACCAAATATTGTCAAATTGAATCAACAAAGGAATTATAAAAAAAGAAGACCGAACAAAAATTAGGAAACAAAACAGAATATAGGTGCTGGAAAATGGAAGAACCGAAACTAAAACAACTCAAAACACAAGGCAACATGAACAATTGAAGAAGAAGAAAGGAAGGAGAAGAGAATGCTCATGAAGATGGAAGGAGGATGGATGATCTCGCCACTAGAAGTGTGGAATGCTCCTAGATGAGAGTGTTGCCGCCACTTGAGGACTCCATGGATCCATCAAGATAAGACTAGGGAAGAAGGCTCCAAAAGCTCTCCAAAGGTCACTCAAAATTTGAGTATAGTTTTCTTAGATTAATTCCAATCTCCATTTTACAAAGAGAGCACCTCTATTTATAGCCTAAGGTGCTGAAATGTAAGCTACACAAATTCAAAAAAACTCCCTCCCAAAAAGCTTCTAGAATTTGCGCCTAAAACAAGGCATGAGGAAGGTGTGATCCTTTCTCTCACTTTGGCACCTCCTTATTTACTCCTACACCTATCTACTAATACACCCCCCCTAAGACTCTTAACTAAAGACTAAAAGATGCTTTAACAATAGAGGTTTCTAATGTTTCCCTCTAAGCACCTTTCTAAACAATATTTATTTAAAACTTGGCCTTGCCCTTCATGGGATGGTCTTTGGGCTTTTGTGGGCTTTGGCCTTCTTGGGCTTGGGCTTGGGCTTGGGCTTTATCTTTTGCAAAGATTAACAAGAAAAACTTTAAATGTGAAGGCGGATGATCTTGTTCTTCATTATAAAAAGCCACCTTTAGTTGATTCTCATCACTCCTACCCTAAACGCTTCTACTAAGCTCACTCCCCAAGCTTCTAGAATTTTCTAAACTAAAGCCTAAAGATGCTTTTACAAAAGAGGTGTCTAATGTTTCCCTCTAAGCACCTTTTAATACAAAAGATACTATGAAAAGAGAAAACAATCTTCCACTATTTCCTAATTCCTTAAACATGCTCCTTGTAAGCCTATGAGGTGGGTTAATGACTTCTTGAGCGTCTTCAACTTGGGCCTCTACCTCCTCTTGTCCTTGATTATTGGCTTCTATTTCTTCTTGATCTTGATCTCCATCATAGTCCCCGAGTTGGAGAGAATTCGACCACGAATTCTGGAGACCTACAGAAAAAGGAGTTAGATCACTGATATTAAATGTATGACTACCAAGGTATGTATCAGGCATATCTAACTCATAAGCATTGTTATTAATCCTCTTTTGGACTTGGAAAGGTCCATCACCACGAGGCATTAGTTTGGACTTCCTTTGAGTAGGAAAACTATCTTTCCTCAAGTGAAGCCAAACCCAATCACCCTCATCAAATAACAATGCTTTTCTCCTTTTATTAGCAAGTTCAGCATACTTGCCAACCTTCTTCTCAATTCTCATCTTGATGTCTTTAGGCAAGGTTTTCACAAAAGAAGCCTTTTCATCCCCATCTTTGCACAAGACATCCTCAAGTATGGAAATAGGAAGAAGATCAAGAGGTGTTAAGGGATTGAACCCATAGACAACCTCAAAAGGAGAATGTGAGGTGGTAGAATTTACTACACGATTATAAGCAAATTCAACATGTGGTAGTAAATTCTCCCATACTCTAGGATTTCCCGAAATAAAGCATCGCAACATTTGTCCCAAAGTTTTATTTACCACTTCGGTTTGACCATCGGTTTGTGGGTGACAAGTGATAGAAAATAAAAGTTTAGTACCAAGCTTTCCCCACAAGGTCTTCCAAAAGTGACTCAAGAACTTGGAATCTCTATCGGACACAATAGTTCTAGGAATCCCATGCAAACGAACTACTTCTTGAAAGAAGAGGTTTGCAATATGACATGCATCATCCACTTTGTGGCAAGGAATAAAGTGAGCCATCTTTGAAAAACGATCCACTGCCACAAAAATTGAATCCTTTCCCTTTGATGTCTTGGGTAATCCTAAGATGAAATCCATAGAAATGTCAACCCAAGGCATTGAAGGGATAGGAAGAGGAGTATATAAACCATGGGGATGCAATCTAAATTTAGCTTTGCGGCAAACTATGCATTTTTCACACAAACTATGAACATGTTTATGCATATGAGGCCAATAGAAATGTTCATGCAACACATCCAAAGTTTTTGCAACCCCAAAGTGACCCATTAAACCTCCCTCATGTGCTTCTCTAACAAGAGATAATCTAATGGAGCTTTGAGGAACACAAAGACGTTTTCCTTTAAAAAGAAAGCCATCTTGTATAAAAAAATCTTTGTGTCCTCCTTTGATACACTCTTGATAGATAAGAGAAAAATCAAGGTCATCATGATAAAGATCCTTAATGTGATCAAAGCCAAGAAATTGAGAACCCAAAAGATTTAGCAAAGCATATCGTCTAGAAAGTGCATCAGCCATAATATTAATTTTGCCTTGCTTATGCTTGATCACATAAGGAAATTGCTCAAGGAATTCCACCCACTTAGCATGCCTCTTGTTAAGTTTGTTTTGGCTTTTCAAATATTTAAGAGATTCATGATCACTATGAATCACAAACTCTTTAGAAAAAAGATAATGTTGCCAAGTAAACAAAGCTCTAACAAGTGCATATAATTCTTTATCATAAGTGGAATAGTTGAGATGGCTCCCCTTCAATTTCTGACTAAAATAAGCTTTGGTGATGGCATTTTCATGAAGTTCTTCTTGAATCAATGTAGAGTATGGGGCGGAAGCAATGAATGAGAGTGAGCAAGATCCTCCTAAGAGTGGTGTTGATCTTGTAGGTGCATGATAAGTATGGGTATTGAGTGGTTCGGCCAGCTCAAGGGAAAAGATGAAGGAATTGAAGTTTAGAGCCTAGGATTCTAGGGAGAAGCAAAGTTGAGCACAAATGGGCAGCATAACTTTACTCACAATAAACTTGAAAATACAAGGTGTAGGCTCCTCCTTTTATAGGCTAAGGAGGACCATAATGCAACCCTAATGCTAGCCAAATGAAATGTAAATGTGAAGCACATGGGTGCACATGGCACATGGGTGCACAAATGAGCACATGGGGAGGGGTGTGTCTAGTTTTTATGCTCACTCCCTCCATGGGCTTTCAAGACCGGCCTTGGTAAATTTAGAGGTTTTTTTAGAAACTCTAAGTTTACCTAGGTTGGTGTTTTAGGTGCCAAAAGTAATTCTAAGAAAATTACAAATAAAGTTCCTATGCTAATTTTGACAAGAAATTAAAGTCTACTCTACACTAGAGTTTATGGCATTTGATTATGTAAAAGAACGTCTTCTTGGATCCTCTTGGCCATAACTCTATGGTTGGCCCAAATCTACCCTTTGGTGGGCTTGCATGTGGGCTTGTGCTTGGGCCTCTTCCATCATCCCCTCCCTCTTGAAAAGGATTTGTCCTCAAATCCATTGCTTCTTCTTCTTCATGGCTAGGGGAATGGATGTGGCTGGATGGTGTCCATCATCTCCTTCTCCTTGAGAAGATCTATCCTCAGATCTAGAGATTTGATCTCGGATAGCAGCCTCTTGCTTCTTCAACTATGCTTGCCCTCCCGGGTCAAACGTCCACCTAGGGGAATTATCAAATAAAGCAAATGAGTTAGTTGAAGCAGTTATATACAAATCAATTTTATGAAGTTTCCATTTTTGTTTTTCTTTTGTTTTTGGCAACTTTTTACAATATTTCTCTTTTGATGGTTGCATGTGTTCTCTAATCCTCTCATGCTTTGTAAAATTTTCAATAGTGGTTACTTGTTCCTTAGGCATAATTCCTTTAGGAAGTGGTAACAACGCAAAAAGAGAAAGAGGATTATGTTCACATACAACTTCAAATGTAGAAATATTAGTAGTCTTGTGGACTACTCTATTGTATGCATGCTCAATAGAAAAAGGATACTCATCCCAAGAATTGTGGTTGGCTTTCATGATTTCTCTAGGCATAGTAACAAGAGCTATGTTTTCAATTTTATTTTGACCATTCTTTTGAGGATGATAAGAATTTGAAAAGGACAACTTAGTTGCAAGTTTTTCCAAGAGAATCCTCAAATGATGGTTTTCAAATTTTGGAGCTCTATCCAACACTAAGTTTGAAGAGAAATCATGAAGACTTGTCACTTCTTTAAGGAAAAGTTTATCCATGTCCATGAAAATGGAATCAAAACCTTTTATTGTCCTAGGAAGATCTAATATGAAATTTAGGCTTATGTCTTCCCAAGGATCATTTGCAAAAGGTGAAGGAGTATAGAGTTCATGAGACATCGCCTTAGATGTATTTTTAAAACACGGAATGTATCTAAGGTAATGTCTTTGAACATCTTTTCTCATGGGTGACAATAATTTCCCTTTTAAAAGCTCTAGAGTTTTATCAACTCTAATTTTACCCATGAGTTCTCCTTCATGAAGAATTTCTCTTTTATGTGTGAAGGTAGTCTCGTTGTTACAAACTTTGTTCATGGAAATTTCAATTCTTTGCAAAGGTTGTCTCAATAAGACATGACAAGTTTCTTTAGGCACTACTTCACATAAAAAATTGACTTTGTAGATGCCTATAGATGACTTGACCTTCACTTGGTGATATCTTGGCATGTATGTAAAATAATCTACTATATTTTTATCTATGCAAGCCTTTTTTAAGGATTCTTCTTTTTTTTCTAGGCTTGCAAGTGTTCCTTTACAAAAGGTAAGGCTAGGTTGTGCAACAAGAGGTATATCTTCAAATGTATTTTCAACTTTTCCTTCTTGTTGAATGACCTTGTGGGAAGGAACACTCTTCTCCCACGCCTTTTGTTTCCCAAGGGTTTTCTCTTGCTTTTCTATTTTTACATTTTCTTCACTCTCACTAGCTTCTTTTTCTTGGCTACTATTCTCATCTTTGTCCCTTAAGATCATAGATCTTTCATTGAAACATTGAGATGCTAATTGATCATTGCCAAGGTATTCTAAACATGGAATTTCTCTAGCTTGAGTGTGAGAGATATGCTTGGTTAGGTTTTCTTGTCTCTCTTTCCTAGCTCTCCTAGGGAATTGTTGATGATATTCATTTTTCCTAAGACTTTCTTCCCCAAGATAATCATGATGTTTAGAGCTAGATGCATGAGAATGTAATTTTTTTGAAAATTGAGACTTCTCATTCTTTGCTTTAGTCAATTCATTAGTTTTGATCTCATTCTCCAATTGTTTAGATGAAATTGATTGAATATCCTTAGTAAGTTGTTTCAAAAGAGATTTCAAGGATTTCACCTCACTTTTAAGAGATTTAGAGGAGTGAGAAGACATGACTAAAGCTTTGTGTGTAGAAGTATTTTACCTTGAGAAAAATTTAGGGAAGTCAAAGAAGGTAGTCTTCCAGGTAAGGGAGGTGAGTCACATTGGACTACTTAAATACCAAGCCTTTGCCTTAGCCAAAAACTATCCCTCAATGTCTTCACACAAAGCTTTCTCTTAGTAAACCACTTGGAACACAATTAAGTTGAGAAATCAGATTTTAATGCAAGAAAACAATGCAAGCTAACTAATCAACAAAGCTAGACGGTTTATCACAAACTTAACAAAATATTCATGCAAAGCGTCACTAACTAAGCAAAAGAAAAGGCAATTACAAACAATTAACAATTGCTAATTAAGAATTCTATACTAGTCGGCCCTAGGTGAGGCTTCTTGGACACTTTGAGCCCTAGAAGACACACTCACCGTCTAAAATCGTAATTAAGAGGTAATTAACACAAATTAAGTTGCAAGGAAATTAAGAAAACTCCCTTTGTTGATCCTCTTTTTGCTAAATGCACTTCCTTCTTGTCTTTGCTTGTTGGCCCTCCAAGTGTTTGTAGTGTTTTTCAAGAAAGCTTGTTTCGGCCTTGGCTTTGTTTCCCCTTAGAATGAAGGTTTTAATTCTCCAATTCCAGCACCTATCAAAAGACTAGACCTTACCCAAGTCAAGTTTCCATTCAATTAAGCACCAAAGGAAAAATAAATTCCAGCACCAAATTAGAGGTCAAGGAACAAAAGCAAGAAACAATTTAATTGAATAAAACAGTACCACCAAAAGGAGTTAGATTATGACAACTAGAAAGAGGTTCAAGAAATATTAATCAAGCAAATAAAAGGTAGCAAAACAAAGGAAGGCACACAAAAGAATCCTAAGAATGGCACTAGATTTAGATGACCAAATAAAAAAAAACAGCACCACTGGAAAATGTTGTGGGCCAGAAACGTCTTTTTCCCCAATTTATGCTGAGCTGTGTTTTTAAGATATGGTTCTGAAATTTGATATGCAAGATATTCAAGATCTTAGCTAAATCCTGGCTTTGGAATCACTCAAAACGCATGGACCAATGTTTTTTAATAAATTTTGCAATTTTGGTGTTCAGTTACGCCAGCTGTAGCGCCTCAGGTTTGCACACTGATTTTAAAAGATTTATCATTTTTTTTCTGTTGCTTCTTTTGGACTAATTCTTTTTTTGTCCTTTCTATAACACTTCAAAATTGCAAATTCCAGAGAATCAAAATTTTCCTATGAGTGTAATTATTTTTCTGGATCAAAACAGTCAGCACAGAAAATCTGAAACAGGGGATTCTGAAAACTGGAAACAAAAACAGCAAGATACCAAAGTTTAGACACAATGGAAATTTGTGAAATAGAATTGTGTAGGATCTAAACACAATATGAACTCAAACTAAAATTAAAAAGGAACCAAAAGAGCAAAGAACAGCAGATTCAAGCAATTAAAGAAACCCAAAATCAAGAAACAATCAAGCCAAATAAAAGGACTACTATGAATTGTTGACAATATGGATGAACATGACTTGACAAAACATATAAGATTCAGAAATTAAAGACTCAAAAGCATAATATGAACCAAATAATGAAAGCAATAAAGACTCAAAAGCCTAAAAGAAAATAGCAACTCAAAGGTGTATGGAATCCTATCACAATTTGCACAAGAACTTGTTCAAGATCAATTGAACAAAAGTGCTTCGGTTGGATCTTCCACAAAGCACACCAAAACAAATAAAATGTAAAAAACAGCAAGACAATTATGGAAAATAAGATGAACAACATGAAAGTAAAGAAGAACTAAAAAATGAAAGACCAAAAGCAACTCATCTTGAAGAACCATAGCTCTGATACCAAATGATGGCATTTTCATGAAGTTCTTCTTGAATCAATGTAGAGTATGGGGCGGAAGCAATGAATGAGAGTGAGCAAGATCCTCCTAAGAGTGGTGTTGATCTTGTAGGTGCATGATAAGTATGGGTATTGAGTGGTTCGGCCAGCTCAAGGGAAAAGATGAAGGAATTGAAGTTTAGAGCCTAGGATTCTAGGGAGAAGCAAAGTTGAGCACAAATGGGCAGCATAACTTTACTCACAATAAACTTGAAAATACAAGGTGTAGGCTCCTCCTTTTATAGGCTAAGGAGGACCATAATGCAACCCTAATGCTAGCCAAATGAAATGTAAATGTGAAGCACATGGGTGCACATGGCACATGGGTGCACAAATGAGCACATGGGGAGGGGTGTGTCTAGTTTTTATGCTCACCCCCTCCATGGGCTTTCTAGACCGGCCTTGGTAAATTTAGAGGTTTTTTTAGAAACTCTAAGTTTACCTAGGTTGGTGTTTTAGGTGCCAAAAGTTATTCTAAGAAAATTACAAATAAAGTTCCTATGCTAATTTTGACAAGAAATTAAAGTCTACTCTACAATAGAGTTTATGGCATTTGATTATGTAAAAGAACGTCTTCTTGGATCCTCTTGGCCATAACTCTATGGTTGGCCCAAATCTACCCTTTGGTGGGCTTGCATGTGGGCTTGTGCTTGGGCCTCTTCCATCATATGGGGTGGCCCTCTTGAAGGAGAACAGCCTCAATGCCTATACTTGAAGCATCACACTCAATCTCAAATGTATTAGCAAAATTAGGAAGGGCTAAAATGGGAGCATTGGTCAATTTTTCTTTTAAAACATCTGATCTGATCGGTCATCGGTCGTAGATGACGTCAGCAGTAGAGGACCACGTGGGCCGCTCGCAGGGTGACACATGGACCAGGTGGCAGAGAGGTCAGGGAGACGATCGCCAAGAGCGGTGATCGGGGGTCAGTGACCAGGTGACCACCGACAGATTAGGAGGCAGAGAGGTCAGGGGACAGATCATCCAGAATGGTGATCGGTGGTCAGTAGCCAAGTGGCCACCAACAGACCAGTTCTCAGACTAACGCCTGGGGGCAGAACGCGAGAAGCAAATAAGCATTGATCAGTCATCGGGTGCATTGTCATCGGGGTCTCGTGTTACACGCAGTTAAACTGGGACTGAGGTTCCCAGCGAGAGCGTTACGCATGGACCTCGCATGAGCACATCTCAGGGAATCATGCACGAGAGTGGCCTGAGGGAACTAGTAAACCAGTCAGTGATTGGTGATTCCCTCAACCCATCACGTGCGTGGCACCGTGAAGGGTAAGCTGTATACGCATAGAGCAACGTTTGGTGAGTGTGCCTAGACCAGCCACACCTGACGTTCTCCTAAGAGTATGCGATTTACCCAGATGAGAGAAATATCCTAAGTTACTCCGCAAGGGCGTAACTTAGGCACAAAAGAGAAGCGCTAGAGCCCTTCCAGTAAGTGACACGTGTGTGGTTAGATGTGAGTTGCAGGCCTCCACGTGTCATCATCTGAGAGGGGTGCGGTCCAGACAAAAGTGCACTCCGTACCACTAAGAGTACAGACAGGCGCAACCAAGCGCAGAGACGCGCAGACATGCACAGACTCTCACGCTCTCACTACTGATTCTGCAGGTACACTGTCTCTGAAAAGCATAACAGGGTTCTGACACATGCCAGAAAAGCATAACAGAATTCTGTTATGCCCAGAAATAGAGAGAGAGACATAAAAGAGGGAATCAGGGAGAGATGAGGGATACGAAAAACAGAGAGCAAGAGTTTTTCAGACACACTACTAGTTTTCTCATTTTGGTGGTTCTGTGGACTAACTTGATCGTCGGAGTGCAAACGGCCGCTAGAGGCGCCGTTTGTGTATTTTGCAGGTCGCGTTTGGAGATTCAAGAGAAGGTTCTGAGGGTGACCCTGCAGAGAACGCAGTCGCGTAGACGGGGCAGAGAGTGCTACAGAGCGATTCCTCCACGTTCGAGTTGCCGGCAGGATCAACATCAAAAGCATTTTGTTGTGCTTCTCCCCATTGAAAAACCACATCCTTTTTCACTATATCATTGAGAGGTGCAGCTATTGTACCAAAGTTGGGTACAAATCTTTTATAAAAAGAAGCAAGTCCATGAAAACTTCGGACTTCATTCATAGTTGTAGGCGTAGGCCAATTTTGAATGGCCACCACCTTAGCTTGATCCACATGGACCCCTTTGCTACTCATAACAAACCCTAGGAATTCTATATGATCAAGTGCAAACATACATTTAGCAAGGTTAGCATACAAATGTTCCTTCCTAAGGGTTTCCAAGACTTGTCTAACATGCATCCTATGGTCATTCAAAGATAAGCTATAAATGAGGATATCATCAAAATAAACAACAACAAACTTACCAATGAAAAGTCTTAGAACATGATGCATAAGGCGCATGAAAGTACTTGGAGCATTAGTTAAACCAAAGGGCATAACTAACCACTCATATAAACCAAAGTTGGTCTTAAAGGCCGTCTTCCATTCATCACCCGGTTTTATACGGATTTGATTGTAGCCGCTTTTAAGATCAATCTTTGTAAAAAATTTGGAACCATGCAATTCATCCAACAATTGATAGCCCTACAATCCGAACACATCCTCCATGATGTGATTCAACTAGCCATATAGAGAAAGGTTCTTGACCTTCTTAGGAATCACCTTGAGTTGGACATTATAGAGGCACTTTTCTTAGAGTTGGATCATTTGTTCTAAGACAAGAACTCACCAAAAACTAGTACCAAATCCCAAACTCATTTGGATGAACCAATTTTAGTCAAATTGAACCAAAAAGAGGACAAACTAAAAGGAACCGAACAGAATTGAAATTAAAAGGCAAGAACAGAACATAGGTGCTGGAAAAACAAAAAAACCGAACCAAAAAAACTCAAGAACACAAGACAACATGAACAATTGAAAGAGAAGAAAGGAAGGAGAAGAGAGTGCTCATGAAGATGGAAGAATGTTGGATGATCTCGCCACTAGAAGTGTGGAATGCTCCTAGATGAGAGTGATGCCGCCACTTGAGGACTCCAATGATCCATCAAGATAAGACTAGAGAAGAAGGCTCCAAAAGCTCTCCAAAGTTCACTCAAAATTTGAGTAGAGTTTTCTTAGATTAATTCCAATCTGAATTTTACAAAGGAAGCACCTCTATTTATAGCCTAAGGTGCTGAAAAATAGGTGGGAAATTTCAAATAAACTCATTTGAAATTCCCACCAAAAACAAGTCACATGGGAGGTGTGACTTTTTTCTACTATGACACCTCCCAAAAACTACACCTACACCACTCTCCTAAGTCACATGGACAATGTGACTTTATTTTACATTTTCACACACCTTTATTTAATAACCACACCTCCTAAAACTATACAAGAGTATTTCAAAGCTTGGCCTTGCCCCTCATGGGATGGACTTGGGCTCTTTGGGCTTTGGCCTTCTTGGGCTTGGGCTTGGGCTTTGGGCTTGTGCCTCATCTTTATTTTATGTCTTCTTTTAATTTTGAGAATACTAGAAGGAAGAACTTCAAATGTGAGGGTGGATGTCCTCTTCCTCCATTAATAAAAGCCTCCTTTATTTGATTCTCATCATACTCCTCGAGTTGGAGAGAATTCGTCCACGAATTCTGAATCCCGGCATATAACAAAGTCAGTTTAGTTTTACAATTAAAAGTGGAAGAAAAATGTAAACATGACTTAGCATTTGTAAATAATGGGATTTCAGAAAAGGAGGTTCTATAAATCGACCAAGTTGGAAAAATTTGTTTGGGAATGATGTGATGTTTTGGAAAAAGACCTCTTAAATGGTGACAACAATTAGGAGGTATGAACAAATCATCCCTAACATTTTTTAACCAAGATGGTGGTGAAATAGGAACTTTGGGTGTTCCATATCCCAAAAACTCACCAAAAACTAGTACCAAATCCCAAACTCATTTGGATGTTCCACATATTGTCAAATTGAATCAACAAAAAGAGGTGAAACTAAAAGGAACCAAACAGAATTGAAGAAGAACACAAATGAACCGAACAAAAGTGAAATTAAAAGGCAAGAACAGAAAATACTTGCTGGAAAATTAGAATAACCGAACCAAAAAAACTCAAGAACACAAGACAACATGAACAATTGAAAGAAAGGGAAGGAAGGAGAAGAGAATGCTCATGAAGATGGAAGAATGATGGATGATCTCGCCACTAGAAGTGTGGAATGCTCCTAGATGAGAGTGATGCCGCCACTTGAAGACTCCATTGATCCATCAAGATAAGACTAGAGAAGAAGGCTCCAAAAGCTCTCCAAAGTTCACTCAAAATTTGAGTAGAGTTTTCTTAGATTAATTCCAATCTGAATTTTACAAAGAAGGCACCTCTATTTATAGCCTAAGGTGCTGAAAATGCAAGCTAAAACAATCCAAATTTCCCTCCTAAAACTAGCTAAAACCGGCGCCTAAACCATGCATGAGGAAGGTGTGAGTCTTTCCTTCACTTTGGCACCTCCTATTCTACTCCTACACCTATCTACTAATACACTCCCCCTCCTAAAGCTCCTAACTAAAGCCTAAAAGATGCTAAAACAAAAGAGGTTTCTAATGTTTCCCTCTAAGCACCTTCAACTACAGAAATTACAAAAAGAGAAAATAAATGTCCTCTAGCTCGCAAAGCTTTGAACATGCTTCTTGTAATCCTTTGAGGTGGGCTTTGACCTCCATGGGCGTCCTCCATTTGTGCCTCCACCTCTTCTTGATCTTGTTGATTGGCCTCCATGTCCTCTTGAGCTTGATCTCCATCATACTCCCCGAGTTGGAGAGAATTCGACCACGAATTCTAGAGACCCACAGAAAAAGGAGTTAGATCGCTGACATTAAAAGTATGACTACCTAAGAATGTATCAGGCATATCTAACTCATAAGCATTGTCATTAATCCTCTTGAGGACTTGGAAAGGTCCATCCCCTCGAGGCATTAGTTTGGACTTCCTTTGAGTAGGAAAACGATCCTTCCTCAAGTGAAGCCAAACCCAATCGCCCTCATCAAACAACAATGCTTTTCTCCTTTTATTGACAAGTTCAGCATACTTGCCAACCTTCTTCTCAATTCTCTTCTTGATGTCTTTATGCAAAGTTTTCACAAAAGAAGCTTTTTCATTTCCATCTTTGCACAAGACATCTCCAAGAAGGGGAATAGGAAGAAGATCAAGAGGTGTTAGGGGATTAAACCCATAGACCACCTCAAAAGGAGAATGGGAGGTGGTAGAATTTACTACACGATTATATGCAAACTCAACATGGGGTAGTAAATTCTCCCACACTCTAGGATTCCCCGAAAAAAAACATCTCAATAGTTGTCCTAAAGTTCTATTCACCACCTCGGTTTGACCATCAATTTGTGGGTGGCAAGTGGTAGAAAATAAAAGCTTAGTCCCAAGCTTGCCACACAAGGTCTTCCAAAAGTGACTCAAGAATTTAGGATCTCTATCGGACACTATAGACCTAGGAATCCCATGTAAGCGAACCACTTCTTGGAAGAAGAGGTTTGCAATGTGGCATGCATCATCCACTTTGTGGCAAGGAATAAAGTGAGCCATCTTTGAAAAACGATCCACTACCACAAAAATGGAGTCCTTTCCCTTTGATGTCTTGGGTAAGCCTAAGATGAACTCCATAGATATATCTACCCAAGGCATTGAAGGGATAGAAAGAGGAGTATATAGACCATGGGGATGCATCTTAGACTTAGCTTTGCGGCAAGCTATGCATTTATCACACAAACTATGTACATGTTTATGCATATGAGGCCAAAAGAAATGTTCATGCAACACATCCAAAGTTTTAGCAACCCCAAAATGTCCCATTAAACCCCCCTCATGAGCTTCTCTAACAATAGATAATCTAATAGAGCATTGGGGAACACAAAGACGTTTTCCTTTAAAAAGAAAGTCATCTTGAATAAAAAAGTCTTTGTGTCCTCCCCTAAGACACTCTTGATAGATGAGAGAAAAATAAAGGTCATCATGATAGAGTTCCTTAATGTGATCAAAACCAAGATATTGAGAGGTTAAAAGATTTAGCAAGGTGTATCTTCTAGAAAGAGCATCCGCCACAATATTTATTTTGCCTTGCTTGTGTTTGATCACATAAGGAAATTGCTCAATGAATTCCACCCACTTAGCATGCCTCTTGTTAAGTTTGTTTTGGCTTTTCAAATATTTAAGAGATTCATGATCACTATGTATCACAAACTCTTTGGGAAAAAGAGTGTTGCCAAGTAAACAAAGCCCTAACAAGTGCATATAATTCCTTATCATAGGTGGAATAGTTGAGATGACTTCCCTTCAATTTCTCACTAAAATAGGCTATGGGGTGGCCCTCTTGAAGGAAAACAGCCCCAATACCTATACTTGAAGCATCACACTCAATCTCAAAGGTCTTAGTGAAATTAGGAAGGGCCAAGATGGGAGCTGATCCTGCCTGTTGACCAAAACGCTGGAGCTTGCCTCCGTCCTTCGTCGCGATCCACCTCAAGAACCTGCAAAAGACGAAACGGCGCCGCTACGGCCGATCGCACTCCAACGCCCAAGTCAATGACTGGACCACCAATTACTAAGAGTAACACTCAAGAACTCTCAAGGAACCGTGAACCAGTTCTTTCTCAGTATACTCAGGAACTCGCAAGCGTAAAGAAGACAATCTGAACGTGCGTACCTCAGAAGTTCGTTGGGAAACCCTTATATACCTGGACACTTTCTCTCTCCTGGCAGTTACACATCTGGACACGTGGCTCGCATCCAGCTGTACACGTGCCATCATTTGGGGCCTCCTTGACTTGGGCGCTGCTTCTGACTCTCTTTTGGCTAAGTTACTTATGCATGATACTACTCAGTGCATATTTGTCTTGGAGCGCGATCTTTGCTGGGATTGGCAAGTTAGGGTGCCTTCGTATACACCTTCCCTGTGGTCTCGCCGGCCACCTTCATGATCTGCACTGCCTGTTTAACCGTGTATGCTCAAGCAAGCTGTCCCCCGACCTCATCCTCTGGCCAGCTGGGAAATGTCTATCTACCTTCATCTCCGGCGATGTCCTTTCTTCGGCGATCTCTAATCACTTGGTCGCCTGGGTTTACATCTGGCGACTTCATATTCAACCCGGTGACCGCCGGTTCTGGTGTGCTGGAGATCGGAGCATGCCAACTTAATAACTGGCGACTACACGAGCCCCCCGACTTCCTTCCCTTCTTCGAACCTGGCGTCCCATCAACACGCCTATACAGTAGCTTGATGCCACGTCATCACTTCCGACTACCAGGGCGGTACACAAGCCCCCTAGTCTTAAGCGAAGACTTGTCCAGCGAAAAGACTAAAGGAGTCACGTCAATACCGATCTACGTGGCGCTGGCGCAGAATTCCAAGAGGTTGTACTTTCTGCTTTCCTGACGCTCCACCAAACGCTCCTCCAATCGCTCGACACGTGGCTTCATCAACGGTTACCTTTAATTGTCGTTTGCGCTTCCCAAACCCATTCGAAAAACCCTTAAACCCATTTCACTTCACTGTTCCATCACTTCTGCAAAAGCTCGCGACGTTCTTCAACCTCCTGAATCACCAACTTCCTTCATCACTCTTCCGATCATAAAAAGGTACTCCCTTTACTTCTTCTGCTGGCTTTTCCTGCATTTTAACCGATTCGCATCATCCATTAACTGTCTGGTGCATACGCTGTGGGCTGTTTTTTTTCTATTTCTCCTTTCTCGTAACTTAGGGCTTCGTCTTCGTTACAACGAACCTTCGTTCGTTCGTTTTTCACCCTTCTTTCACGATCGAGTCAGCCTCTGCGAACCCTGATTACCTTTTCTTTTCTTTTTCCTCTGCAGCTTCCGCAATGGCTCGCTCAAAGATCACCCCAAATCCTCCTCCCTCGTCACGAAACCCTTCATCTCAAGCACACAACCCACCGCGAGCACTTGGTGCTTCTTCATCACAGGCTGAGAGGCCTGCACCTTCCCATCCTAACCTGGCTCAGGCTACTCCACCTGTCGCCGGAGGAGCCTCCATTCCTTCCCCAGACTTCAAAAAATTATACCCATGGGCCACCCCGACCTTGCTGAAGGAAACCTCCTCAGTAAAATCTATTGGGGCAGTCCTTCGATTGAAGAAAGGGGACGAGCCTCACCTGTCGTTCCACAAGGAGCATGACGACAAGATGGTGGTGCTACCTTGCTCCCCCGATATGCCAGTGTGCGCCGATGACAAAGGGAACAACGGCGGGTTGTTCTGCTTCGTCTACACCACTCTGTTCAATAAGGTGAAACTTAGGTTTCCCTTCACTCGTTTTGAAAGGGAGCTTCTTACCGAGCTCGACATCGCCGCCGCCCAGCTCCATCCCAACAGCTGGGCGTTCGTGCGGGAGTTCCAGATCATGTGCGACCATCTGGGGTTGCCAGCGTCAGTGGACGTCTTTCTCTTTCTTTTTGAAGCCAAGCACCCAGGAGATCGCCTGTGGGTGAGTCTTAATGGGATTGCTGGGAGGTCAGTCCTCTCTATCTTCCAGCAATCTTACAAAGACTGGAAGGGCAAGTTTGTCCAGGTGCGCCCAAACGACAAGGACGCCTCACTGCTCGACGGCTTCCCTTGTATTGGGTAAACAAGGGGACTAAAGAGTCCAAAGGCAGCTTCAGGAGGCCAAGGAGTCCGGACAACATGGGTGCTTTGGACAAGGATCTGTGCTTCTTCTGGAAAAGCGTGGCAGACGCCAACATTACCTTCCTCACCACCACGCTCATCTCCTTCGAGTTCTTCGAAGATCAACTCGAAGTTCGCATAGGTTAGAACTCACCTCAACGTCTAAGTCATTCACTTGTCGTTACTTCTGCTAACTGCTTCTGGGCGTCTTGTGTGTTGTGCACAAGACTTTGGTTTTATTTTCTGCACCACTTATCTGCTTTTGCTGCATACGTGACTTATGTGTTTATTTTTCTCTCTGAGCTAACCCATGTATCTTTACATTATGCTGATCGTATGTTGGGCCAGGGAAAACTTGCTGAACTGAGGGCGCTCGCCCGAGCCCACGGGTTGGCATCGGGTTCCCAGACCGTGCCAAACTCGGTGGTGGAGATCGCCGCCGCACAGGGCAGATCGCCACCCAAAGGCCCAACTTCCTTCGAGGCCCAGCCCGCCAATCAGCGCAAAAAGCTTATTCTCAGGAAACCAAAGAGGAAAGCCCCTCAAGTGGTTCATGAGGAAGAAGAAGAAGATGATGAGGCGACTGAAGATGGCCTTGTCACCAAGAGGAAGAGGGTGGCGCCTTCTTCGCCACCTGCTCCACCTCCTCCTCCAACATCAACACCACCTTCCACACCCGCTCCACCTCCAACATTGCTTCCTCCAACAGCTCCCACTTTGCCAGTCCAAGCGGTTCCTCTGGCGTCCGCACTTCCTGTGGTTGAGGCTGCCGAGCCCAACTTCATGGAGAACCCCCCGAGCGCCTCCACGCCTTATGTATCAGCTGGAGGGGGTCCTCCTTCACACGCCTCAACTGCAAATGCCGCACCAGTCGGGGATGAGGGTGCTCACAACTCTCCAATCCTTATCACTGAATCCCCGACTTCGCCACCACGCCAAGAAGAACTCATTGAACAACCAACTCAAGAAGGTGGCGGCGAGAACCAGCAAGAAGCCCCCCCGGTGCCTCCACAAGCAAACCTCTCTCTTGAGGTCAAAAGGGTGTGGGAGCCCTTTTCAGCAAAACTGAAGATGATGACGGAGGATTTCCCCTCCATCATATCCAAAGCTGTGGAGAGTTCCACCAAGAAGCTCCAAGATGATATCTTCACACTCCGAGCGGAGAATCGCAGCATAAGGATCGAGGCGGAGAGGTTATCCTGCAACCTAACACTCGCCGAAATCGACCACTCCCGAGTAAAAGATGCCATGAGCACCGAGCTCCGGGTGGCACGCAAGGAGGCCACCGATCTACGCCATAAGGTGCAGCTCTTGGCTCAAGAGAAGATTGAGCTGGAGAGCAAGCTGGTACCTTATCGCGTCAAAGTGGCTGACTTGGAGGCGCTGATCAAAGCTGATGCCGCCAAGGTAAAGAAACTCGAACAAAGGTCAGCCGATCGGGAGGTCTTCTTGGGGAAGGTAGAAAAGGAGAGAGATGACACCATGGCCAAGCTTGCCGAAGCCAACGAAGGAAACGGGAAGATCGCCGCAGAGCTGGCCCAGGTGCAAGCAGAATCCAAGAAGGTTACTGAAGACCTTCTCCAGGCTCGGGAAACAATTGAAGAACTCCAGAAAGAAGCTGAAGAGCTGAAGCAGCAGAACGAGGGGCTAAAGAAACAGATTGAAGAACTTGAGCTGAGCTCTGCCCAGATTCTCGCTGCTGGATTCGAGGCCGCCCGGGAACAGTTCGCTTGCTTGTACCCCGACTTAGATCTTACCATGGTGTCTCTTAACAATGAGGTGGTGGACGGGAAGGTTGTTCCCTCTGAAGATTGATTGCTTCCCTTCATCCACGATTCTTATGCTTTCTCCTTACACATAATTGTAATAGATTTTCCTTTTTTTCTGTATATGTACCTTGAACTGATGTTTACTGATCCTGCCTGTTGACCGGAGCGCTGGAGAATGCCTCGTCAAAGGATCGACGTGCGCACCGCTTATCACCTTCGTTCCTCCTCTGGATCTGCTTCAAGAACCTGCAAAGAAACGACACGGCGCCGCTGCGGCCGATCGCACTCCGACGCTCAAGTCAGTGACGGTATCACCAAATACTAAGAACTAGAACCGTGCAAAAACTCTCTCTCACAACAGCTCTGTCACTCGCAAGCGTAAAGTGTATGAACTGAACGTGCGTACCTCAGAAAGTCCGTTAAGAGCTCTTATATACCTGGTGATTTTCTCTCTCCTGGCAGTTACAGACTTGGACACGTGGCTCGTATCCAACTGTACACGTGCCATCATCTGGAGGCTCCCTGACTTGGCGCTGCTTCTACTCTCATTTTGGCTAAGTTACCTATGCATGGTACTGCCCAGTGTATAGCTAACTTAGGAGTGCGATCTCTACTGAAACTGGCGAGTTAGGGCCTTCATACACCTTCCCTGTGGTCTCGCCGGCCGCCTTCATAATCTGCTTCTCCTTCATCTTCGGCGATGTGCTTGTTCTGACGATCTCCGACTGCTTGGTCGCCTGAGTCTGCATCTGGCGACTCCATCCTCAACCTGGCGATCGCCTATTCTGGTAAACTGGAAGTCGGAACACGCCAACTTAACAATCGGCGACTACACGTGCCTCCCGACTTCCTTCTTAACTGCCAACCTGGCGCCTTGTCAACACGCCCACACTGTAGCAAGGTGCCACGTCATCATACCCGACCACCAGGGCGGTACACAAGCCCCCCAGTCTTAAGCGAAGACTTGTCTAGCGAAAAGACTGAAAGAGCCTTCGTTAACACCGGTCTACGTGGCACTGACGCAGAATTCCAAGCGATAGTACTTTCTGCTGCTCTGACGCTCCACCAAACCCTTCGCTCATCGTTCGACACGTGGCTTTCATCAACGGCTATCTTCATCTGCCGTTAGCGCTTCCCAAAACTATTTCGAAAACCCTTAAACCCATTACGTTCCACTGTTCCATCACTTTCTTCGCGCTTGCAAAACGCTCTAACTTCCCTCTGCGAAACTCTCGACGCTCTTCAACGTTCCAGATCTCCATCTTCCTCCCTCGTCTCCCTGATCATTGAAAGGTAATTACTTTCCTTCATCTACTGGGTTTCCTTGCATTTTCACCGATTTGCATCATCCTGTAACTGCCTGGTGCATACGCTGTGGGTCGTTTCTCCATTTCTCTTCTGCGTAACTTAGGGCTTTGCCGATCGTCGCAACGAACTCACATTCGTTCGTCATTTCACCTTCCTTCAATGACCGAGTCAGCCTCTGTAACCCCCTGATTGTTTTTCCTTTCTTCTTCCTTTGCAGTTGCCATCATGACTCGCACAAAGATCACCCCGAACCCCCCTCCATCAGCACGAAACCCTTCTTCACAAGCGCACGACCCAACCCAAGTCCGTGGCGCTTCCTCTTCGCAGGCTGAGAGGCCTGCATCTTCCCAAACTGCTCTGGCCCAGGCGACTCCACCAAACGCTGGAAGAGCCCCCGTGCCTCTGCCAGACTTCAAAACACTATATCCTTGGGCCACCCCAACCCTTCTAAAGGAGACCTCGTCGGTGAACACTGCGGGAGCAGTTCTGCGGTTGACAAAGGGGGACGAGGCCTATCAATCGTTTCACAAGGAGCACGGCGAGAGGATGATGGTGCTGCCTTGCCCCGCCGCTCTGCCAGTGTGCGCTGATGACAAAGTGAGCGCCGACGGGCCCTTTTGCTTTGTTTACACAACTTTCTTCAAGAAAGTCAAACTCAGATTTCCCCTCACCCGATTCGAGAGGGAACTCTTGACCGAGCTCAACGTTGCTGCCGCCCAGCTTCACCCCAACAGCTGGGCGTTTGTTCGAGCCTTTCAAATAACGTGCGACCACCTGGGGCTGCCTGCGTCGGTGGAGGTGTTTTTGTTTCTTTTTTAGGCCAAGCACCCAGGAGACCGCCTGTGGGTCAGCCTGAATGCCATTGCTGGGAGATCCATTTTTACCATCTTCCAGCAATCATACAAAGATTGGAAGGGGAAGTTCATCCAGGTTCACGCAAACGATAAAGACACTTCCCTTCTCGACGGCTTCCCCTTGTACTGGGTGGACAAGGGGAAAAAGGAGTCCAAGAGCTGCTTCAGGAGGCCCCGAAGTCCTGATAGCATGGGAGCTTTGGACCGAGACCTCTGCCTATTCTGGAAGAGGGTGTCGGATGCCAACATAACCTTCCTGACCCCCACCCTGATCTCCTTCGAATTCTTTGAGGACCAGCTAGAATTCCAAATAGGTTAGGGCGCTACACTCTTGTTTTGATATTGCTTCTGATACTGTTTCTGGGCGTCTTGTGCGATACGCACAAGACTTTGGTTTTACCTTTTCTGCATATACCTGTTTTGCTGTTTCATTGCCTCACACACCCATCTCTTTCTTCTCTGAGCTAATTCATGCATTTTCGTTTCATGCAGATAATATGTTGGGTAAGAACATGCTCGCCGACTTAAAGGCGCTCGCCCGAAACCACGGGTTGGCGACCGGTGCCCAGACGGTTCCCAACTCGGCGGTCGAGAAGGCTATCGTTCATGGGCGATCACCGCCCAAGGAACCCACCCAGCGAAAGAAACTGGTCCTTAAGAGGCCAAAACGGAAAGCCCCCCAAATCGTCCAAGAGGAAGAAGAAGAGGACGACGAGGTCACAGAGGATGGCCTTGTCACAAAAAGGAAGAGGGTGGCACCATCTTCTCCACCTGCTCCAGCCCCTCTTCCAACCTCATCACCACCATCAACACCCGTTCCTCCTCCCTCATCGCCAACACCACAAGCCCCTTCATCACCAGTCCAAGCAATTCCACTGGCCACTGCGCCACCAGCAGCTGAGGCTCAAGAGCCAAATTTTCTGGAGGACCCCCCAAGTGCCTCTACGCCCCATATTTCAGCTGGAGGGGGCCCTCCTTCAAACGCTTCAGCTGCAGAGAACGTTCCGACCGGGGATGAGGTTGCTCACACCTCTCCAATTCTAATTACCGAGTCCCCGGTTGCGTCGCCACGCCAGGAAGCAAACACTGAAAATCCTGCTAAGGAAGGTGGCGGCGAGAACCCTCCACAAGCCCCCCTGGCGCCTTTCCAGGCATCCAACCTTTCCCTTGAAGTCACAAGGATGTGGGAACCTCTGACTGCCAAACTCAAAACCATAGCAGAGGATATCCCATCGATCATAACGAGGGCTGTGGAGAGCTCCACCAGGCGGCTTCAAGACGATCTCTACAACCTCAAGACCGAAAATAGCACTATGAAGGTTGAGGTGGAGAAGGTGTCATTCAGCCTGACGCTCGCGGAAATGGAACACTCCCGAGTAGAGGATGCCCTGAGTACCGAGCTTAGGCTGGCGCGCAAGGAAGCTGCTGACCTTCGCCGCAAAGTCCATGAACTTGCCCAAGAGAAAGTTGAGCTAGAAAGCAAAATCGTGCCTCTGCGCACCAAGGCGAGCGACCTGGAGGCTCACATTCAAGCTAGTGCCGATAAGGTACAAAAACTGGAGCAAAGGTCAATCGATCGCGAGAAGCTACTTGGGCAAGTAGAGAAAGCGAGGGACGACGCCATGGCTGATCTCGCCGAGGCAAACAAGGAAAAAGGGAAGATGGCTGCCGAGTTGACCCAAGCCCAAACGGAATCCAAGAAGGTTGCTGACGACCTTCTCCATGCTCAAAAGACCAACGAACAACTCCGAAAACAGGTCGAAGAGCTGGAGCAACAGAACAAGGAGCTCAAGAAACAGGTTGAAGAACTTCAAGGGCAAATTGAAGAACTTAAGCTAAGCTCTGCTCAGATTCTGGTTGCTGGATTCGAAGCCGCTCGGGAGCAATTCGCATGCCTATTCCCTGATCTCGACCTCAGCATGGTGTCGTTAAACAACGAAGTAGTAGATGGAAAGGTCGTTCCCGCCGAAGGCTCAGCCAACTCCACTCCATCTGCTACTTTATAATTTCGCTTGTATTTACCTTGTAAAAACTCTTGCATATGTGTTTTGAACAAACGCTTATTTTAATCACAAAACTTGGATATTTTCTCCCCTGACTCCCTTTACGCGCTTTAGCCTTCTTTGCATGTTTAACTTTGTCGATTCTAACTTAGCGATTTTGCAAATGCGGCCTTTGACGTAACTGCCTTGAGTCAATTCAAACTTAAGCAATAATCGCTTTAAACAACTCGTGCTCTTGAGGAACTAACCTGATCATAAGAACAGCTTCCAAGCAACAAACTGTAACCCAATCATTGGTTCAAACAACGTCCCACTCGACCTACTTTATCAAACAAGTATTTCAATCTTCTCGCCGTGTTTGAACTTTTCCCGATCGCCAAGACCTCTTGGCAACACCAGCTTTTCCTGGCCCCGTGCTTTGGCAATCGTTTCTTTATCTGGGGTAGAAACGCCCTTTGGGATCTTCCTTTGCCCCCTTGAACCTCAGAGCAAAAGACCGGCTGACTAGGCGTTCTCTTCGAACCTACCTTAGCCACCTTTCAACTTCTTCCACCCTCTTCGCCACACCTGAACTCGTTCAAGACGAGAAGGATTTTATCTTGCCTACGCTCGCATGTAAGCGAGAAGGTCTTTGACTCGCCTGAACTCGCTCATCGGCGAGAAGGACTTTTTACTCGCCTGAACTCGCTCATCGGCGAGAAGGTCTTTAAATGGCCTTAACTCGCTCAACGGCGAGAAGGACTTTATCTGGTGCCTCAACTTGCCCAGGGTGTACATCTCCCCCCCCTGGATGCACTGAGGACCTTTCTTTTTCTCGCCTGCACTCGCTCGACGGCGAGGAGGTATTTAACTGGCCTTAGCTCGCGCAACGGCGATAAGGACTTTATATGGTGCCTCAACTTGCCCAGGGTGTACATCTCCTCCCCCCTGGATGCACTGAGGAACATTCTCGCCTGCACCCGCTCGACGGCGAGGAGGTCTTTAACTTGCCTCTACATTGCCCCAGGAGTTACATCTTCTCGCTCCCAGAAACACGGAGGACTTTTTCTCTTTCTCGCCTGCACTCGCTCAACGGCGAGGAGGTCTTTTAACTTGCCTCGACGTTGCCCCAGGAGTTACATCTTCTCGCTCCCAGAAACACGGAGGACTTTTTCTCTTTCTCGTCTGCACTCGCTCAACGGCGAGGAGGTCTTTAACTCGCCTCGAAACGCGCGAGGGCGTTGAGGTCTTTCATCTGGTGCCTCCGATCGCCGAAAGACGACGAGGACTTTAAAAATTAACTGGTGCCTCTAATCGCCGAAAAACGATGAGGACTTGAAAACTTAACTGGTGCCTCTAATCGCCGAAAAACGATGAGGACTTGAAATCTTTTAGAAAGCACGCGATATATCTTTTCTTGCCTTAAATCATGTACAAATGACAAGGTCTTTCTTCAAAACTTTTAAAAATAGTGCACATGCAATCTGAAAACACCTTATACTTCGAAAACTCTTCTTTTATTGGGTGGCCTCATTAAAAACCCTCCTTAGGGAAAAAAGAGTGCCCCCTTGAAACTGTTTTAACAGAGACATTGTAATATAACATTTGTGTTTGTCTTTACTTACAAAGCTCTTAACTATAGTACAACTTCAGGTGTGTGGCGTTCCAGGTGCGAGGAATCGCCCCTCCCTCCAGCGTCTCTAAGCGGTAGGCCCCGTTCCCGAGCGCCTCGGTTATTCTGAACGGTCCAGTCCACTTGGGTGATAGCTTATGATAAAGTCTTTGCGCTTCTTCTTATAACTTCTTTGTCTGCTTTATTTCTCCTTGTACAATTTACTTCAAAGAGATTAACTTAGTAATTTCGTAAGCGCAAATGTATACTTAACTGCTTCGAACCGCCGACTTTCGAACCATAACACTTTAACAACTTCCAACTCCAAGGTAACGAACCTTAGGATAAAATCGCTCTTCAAATAACGAACTTCAACTCAACTAAAGGCTTAAGACACAACTCACCCGATCTGCTTCATCAAAACGGGTCTTCGACTTTCTCGCCGTTGCTTGAATTTCTCGTGGTCGCCAAAGACTCTTGGGGATATCAGCTTCTTCCTGCCTTCACAACTTGGCCATTGTTCCTTTATCTAGGGGTAGAGGCGCCTTTCAGATCCTTCTTTACCTCCCTGAGCTTCAGAACAAGAGATCGGGTGGCTAGGCGTTCTCTTCGAACCTACCTTAGCCACCCTCCAAACTTCTTCCACCCTTTACACCTGTACCGCCCTGGTAGTCGGGAGTGATGACGTGGCAACAAACTACAGTATAGGCGTGTTGACAAGGCGCCAGGTTGGTAGAAGGGAAGGAAGTCGGGGGGCTCGTGAAGTCGCCAGTTGTTAAGTTGGCGTGCTCCGACCTCCAGCATACCAGGACCGGCGATCACCGGGTTAAAGATGAAGTCGCTAGATGTAGACTCAGGCGACCTAGTGATTGGAGATCGCCAGAGCAAGCACATCGCCAGAGATGAAGGTGGTGCAGATTATGAAGGCGGCCGGCGAGACCACAGGGAAGGTGTAGGAAGGCACCCTAACTCGCCAATTCCAGTAGAGATCGCACTCCCAAGTTAGCTATGCACTGGGCAGTACCATGCATAAGTAACTTAGCCAAAATGAGAGTAGAAGCAGCGCCAAGTCAAGGAGGCTCCAGATGATGGCACGTGTACGACTGGATGCGAGCCATCGATGAGAGAAGATTGCAAGAAGTATGCCCAGTGTTGCAAACAATGCCAACAGCACGCCGATTGGCATAAGGTGCCTCCCGAGGAGTTGAAGTCGATCTATAGCCCTTGGCCGTTTCATACCTGGGGAATCGACATCCTGGGACCTTTCCCGCTGGCGATCAGGCAGATGAAGTACTTCGTGGTGGCGATTGAATATTTCACCAAGTGGATCGAAGCAGAACCAGTGGCCCAGATCACCGCACACAAGATCGAAGGTTTCGTGTGGAAGAACATCGTGTGCCGGTTTGGAGTGCCTAAACACCTGGTGTCGGATAATGGGACTCAGTTTGCAAGCCACCTGTTGAAGAAGCTTTGCGAAGGAGTGGGAATTCAACAAGTGTTTGCATCCGTCGAGCACCCTCAGACAAATGGCCAGGTGGAGTCAGCTAATCGGGTGTTGTTGAAAGGTTTGAAGAGAAGGCTAGAGAAAGCCAAGGGAAGCTGGGCTGAGGAGGTGCCCCGTATAGTCTGGGCATACCACACCACTGAGCAATCAGGAACCCATGAGACCCCATTCAGCTTGGTCTATGGGTGTGACGCAATGATTGCAGTAGAAATTTAGGAGAGCTCGCCGAGATTCCAGAACTTCGTAGAGGAAGACTCGAATGAAGAGAGAAGGCTGAACCTGGATCTACTGGATGAGGTCAGGGAAGAGGCGAGATTGAAGGCTGAGGCGGTGAAGAGGAGGATTGAACGAAGATATAACTCGAAGGTGATGCCAAGGCAGTTTAGAGAAGGCGACCTGGTGATGAGGAAGGCCCACCAGTACGAGATGGAGAATAAACTGTCGCCCAAGTGGACTGTACCGTTCAGAATAACCGAGGCGCTCGGGAACGGCGCCTACCGCTTAGAGACGCTGGAAGGAGGGGCGATTCCTCGCTCCTGGAACGCCACGCACCTGAAGTTGTACTATAGTTAAGAGCTTTGTAAGTAAAGACAAACACAAGGTTATATTACAATGTCTCTGATGAAACAGTTTGAAGGGGGCACTCTTTTTTCCCTAAGGAGGGTTTTTAATGAGGCCACCCAATAAAGAAGAGTTTTGAAGTATAAGGCGTTTTCAGATTGCACGCTTGCTATTTTCCAAAAAGTTTTTGAAGAAAGACCTTGTCACTTATACGTGATTTAAGGCAAGTAAAGATGTATTGTACGCTTTCTGAAAAAGTTTTTAAGTCCTCATCGTTTTTCGACGATTGGAGGCACCAATTAAAGTTTTTAAGTCCTCGTCGTTTTTCGGCGATTGGAGGCACCAGTTAAAGTTTTAAAGTCCTCATCGTTTTTCGGCGATCGGAGGCACCAGATAAAAGACCTCAACGCCCTCGCGCGTTCTGAGGTGAGTTAAAGACCTCCTCGCCGTCGAGCGAGTGCAGGCGAGGAAGAGTGAAAAGTCCTCAGTGTTTCTGGGGGCGAGAAGATGTAACCCCTGGGGCAATGTAGAGGCACCAGTGAAAAGTCCTCAGTGTTTTTGGGGGCGAGAAGATGTAACCCCTGGGGCAATGTAGAGGCACCAGTGAAAAGTCCTCAGTGTTTCTGGGGGCGAGAAGATGTAACCCCTGGGGCAATGTAAAGGCACCAGTAAAAAGTCCTCCGTGTTTCTGGGGGCGAGAAGATGTAACCCCTGGGGCAATGTAGAGGCGAGTTAAAGACCTTCTCGCCGATGAGTGAGTTCAGGCAAGTTAAAGACCTTCTCGCCGATGGGCGAGTTCAGGCGAGTTCAAAGACCTTCTCGCCTATATGCGAGCTTAGGCAAGATAAAATACTTCTCGTCTCAAACGAGTTCAGGTATGGTGTAGAGGGTGGAAGAAGTTTGGAAGGTGGCTAAGGTAGGTTCGAAGAGACCGCCTAGTCACCCGGTCTTTCGTTCTGAAGTTCGGGGAGGTAAAGAAGGATCCCAAAAGGCGTTTCTACCCCAGATAAAGAAACAATGGCCAAAGCATGAGGCTAGAAAGAAGCTGATCGCCAAGAGTCTCTGGCGACCAGGAAAAGTTCAAACAGCGGCGAAAAGGTTAAAAGACCTGTTTGATGAAGCAGGTCGAGGGGAGCGGTGTTTAAGCCAGTAACTGAGTTACAGTTCATTGCTTGAAGAATGTTTTTACGATAAAGTTAATTGCCTTAAGATTACGAATTGTTAAGTGTTTGTTGCTTAGGGCTGAAGTGATTCGAAGCAGTTAAGTCAAAGGTCGTGCCTACAGTTTCCCTAAATCATTTCTTTGGAATTGAACAAGCAAGGAAAGTTGAAGCGAGTGAAGAAGTTATAAAAGGAAAAACGTAGACCTTTGTCATTAACAGTTAGCAGTGAATAACAGTTCAGAACATATATACGAAGGGACATAAAGTCTATTACAAGTTATTTACAAAGGAAAGTATAAAGGGCGATGGATGGATTGAATTGATTAGTCTTCGGCGGGCACCACTTTTCCATCCACCACTTCATTGTTCAGCGACACCATGCTGAGATCCAGGTCGGGGAACAGGCAAGCAAATTGTTCCCGCGCAGCTTCGAATCCAGCAGCCAGAATTTGAGCAGAGTTCAGCTTGAGTTCTTCAATCTGGTTCTGAAGTTCCTCAATCCGCTTCTTGAGATCTTCAGTTTGCTCTCTCAGCTCCTTATTCTGTTGCTCCAGCTCTTCGACCTGCTTCTTGAGTTGTTCATTGGTCTCTCGAGCCTGGAGAAGGTCTTCAGCGACCTTCTTGGATTCCGCTTGTGCTTGGGCCAATTCAGCAGCTGCCTTTCCTTTCTCTTTGTTGGCCTCGGCAAGATCAGCTATGGCGTCGTCCCTTGCCTTTTCCACTTGCCCAAGGAGTTTCTCTCGGTCAGCTGACCTTTGCTCTAATTTCTTCACCTTAGCGGCGTCAGCTTTTATGAGAGCCTCCAGGTCAACCACCCGGACGCGATAAGACACGATCTTGCTCTCCAGTTCGACCTTTTCTTGAGCAAGTTAATGCACCTTATGGCGGAGATCAGTGGCCTCCTTGCGCGCCAATCTGAGCTCGGTGCTCATTGTGTCTTCTACTCGGGAGTGTTCAATCTCCGCGAGTGTCAGATTGGCGGACAACTTCTCCACCTCGACCCTGATGGTGCTGTTTTCGGTTTTGAGGTTGAAGAGGTCGTCTTGGAGCCTCCTGGTGGAGCTCTCCACAACTCTGGTGATGATGGCAGGGATATCTTCTGCTATCGTCTTTAGCTTAGCAGATAGAGGCTCCCACATCCTCGTGACCTCAAGGGGGAGGTTTGCTGCTTGTAGAGGCACTAGAGGCGCTGTGGGGGCCTGTTGTGGGTTTTCGTCGCCACCTTCCTTAGCTGGTTCTTCAATGGGTACTTCTCGGCGTGGTGACGACATCGGGAATTCAGTGATTAAAATCGGAGAGGTGTGGGCAACCTCATTCCCGATTGGAGCGCCATCTGCAGCTGAGGCGTTAGAGGGAGGACCCCCTCCAACTGATACATATGGCGTGGAGGCGCTTGGGGGGTCCTCCAAGAAATTGTCTTCGGCGGCCTCCACTGCAGGTGGCGCAGTGGCCAGTGGGACCGCTTGGACTGGTGAAACAGGAGCTTGTGGGGGTGGCGATGATGGAGGAGGAGCAGGTGTAGATGGTGGCATCGACGTGGGAAGAGGGGGTGGTGCAGGTGGTGAAGAAGGTGCCACCCTCTTCCTCTTTGTAACGAGGCCATCCTCGGTGACCTCGTCATCCTCTTCTCCCTCCTCATGGATGACTTGAGGGGCTTTCCTTTTAGGTCTCTTGAAGACCAATTTCTTGCGTTGGGCGGCGGGTTGGACCTCGGAGGGAGCTGTTTCCTTAGGTGGCGATCGTCCGTGGACGATGGCTTTCTCCACCACCGAGTTGGGCACTGTTTGCGAGCCCGTCGCAAACCGATTGAAGAGGCGCCTGAGCAAAAGGCATAGGAAAAACACGAGGCGGCGTTGACGGCGCGACCTCTTCAGCGACTGGACGCCCTCGCTGCTCCTGAAGAGCTTGACACAGCTCTTCAGTCACTTTGCTAAGCTCATCATTCCTGGCCCGAGAGGCGACCAGGTCCTCATGCATTCTCGCCTGCTCTATACGCGAGGCTTCCACATTCGCCTGCAACGAACGCATGATTTCCACCATCTGCGCCATAGTCATGGCGCTGGCGCCTTCAGCAGCAACGGGCGCAACTGGACTTGAACGGTTGCTTCTCATTTTTCTCATGAAAACTTGGCAAATCACAGAGTGCAATGAACCACACCTTCTTCAGCGACGATCGATTCAGCGATCAATCGGTCGGAACTTCGCGAAACTTCGCAAGAAACCTCAGGAACACAGAAAACCTCCACAGAAAACTGCGACTTCACCAAAAACCAGCACTTCTTCCACGAAAATCCAAACGAGCCAAAGAATTCAGATCTCACCGCGCAAATCTCGCGTAAGCAGCAGAAAACTTCACCTCACCGAACAAGAACCCAAACGAACGGCGGAAAGTGCGAAATCACCGAACAAAACCTAGACGAACAGCGGACAATGGTTGCACCAGCACACAACCACACAGAAACTGCAAAAACCTCCCAAAACTCACGCTGTGGATGGGAACAGGTTTTACACGGCCCCACGGTGGGCGCCTGATGATCCTGCCTGTTGACCAAAACGCTGGAGCTTTGCCTCGTCAAACTTGGATCGACGTATGCGTCGCGCTTGCCTCCGTCCTTCGCCGCGATCCACCTCAAGAACCTGCAAAAGACGAAACGGTGCCGCTGCGGCCAATCGCACTCCAACGCCCAAATCAGTGACTGGACCACCAATTACTAAGAGTAACACTCAAGAACTCTCAAGGAACCGTGAACTAGTTCTTTCTCAGTATACTCAGGAACTCGCAAGCGTAAAGAAGACAATCTGAACGTGCGTACCTCAGAAGTTCGTTGGGAAACCCTTATATACCTGGACACTTTCTCTCTCCTGGCAGTTACACATCTGGACACGTGGCTCGCATCCAGCTGTACACGTGCCATCATCTGGGGCCTCCTTGACTTGGGCGCTGCTTCTGACTCTCATTTGGCTAAGTTACTTATGCATGATACTACTCAGTGCATATTTGTCTTGGAGCGCGATCTCTACTGGGATTGGCGAGTTAGGGTGCCTTCGTATACACCTTCCCTGTGGTCTCGCCGGCCGCCTTCATGATCTGCACCGCCTGTTTCACCGTGTATGCTCAAGCAAGCTGTCCCCCGACCTCATCTTCTGGCCAGCTGGGAAATGTCTATCTGCCTTTATCTCCGGCGATGTCCTTTCTTCGGCGATCTCTAATCACTTGGTCGCCTGGGTTTACATCTGGCGACTTCATATTCAACCCGGTGACCGCCGGTTCTGCTGTGCTGGAGATCGGAGCATGCCAACTTAATAACTGGCGACTACACGCGCCCCCCGACTTCCTTCCCTTCTGCCAACCTGGCGTCCCATCAACACGCCTATACAGTAGCTTGATGCCACGTCATCACTTCCGACTACCAGGGTGGTACAAGAGCATTAGTCAATTTTTTTCAAAGTGTCAAAAGCATTTTGTTGTGCTTCTCCCCAATGAAAGACCACATCCTTTTTCACTATGTCATTGAGTGGTGCAGCAATGGTACCAAAGTTTGGGACAAATCTTCTATAGAAAGAAGCAAGTCCATGAAAACTTCGGACCTCATTCAAAGATTTCGGTGTAGGCCAATTTTGAATGGCCACCACCTTTGTTTTGTCCACATGGACCCCTTTACAACTCACAACAAACCCTAGGAATTCTATATGATCAAGAGCAAACATACATTTAGCAAGGTTAGCATACAAATGTTCCTTCCTAAGGGTTTCTAAAACTTGCCTAACATGCAACCTATGGTCATTCAAAGATAAGCTATAAATGAGAATGTCATCAAAGTAAACCACAACAAACTTACCAATGAAAGGTCTAAGAACATGATGCATGAGGCGCATGAAGGTACTTGGTGCATTAGTTAAACCAAAAGGCATAACTAACCACTCATATAAACCAAAGTTGGTCTTAAAAGCCGTCTTCCATTCATCACCCGATTTGATACAGATTTGATTGTAGCCGCTTTTAAGATCAATCTTTGAAAAGATTTTAGAACCATGTAATTCATCCAACAAATCATCTAGTCTAGGTATGGGATGCCTATACTTAATGGTTATGTTATTTATGGCCCTACAATCCAAACACATTCGCCATGTGCCATCCTTTTTTGGCACTAAGATGATAGGCATAGCACAAGGACTCATGCTATCTTGCACCCACCCTTTCTCAATCAAAGCCTCAACTTGTTGGCGAATTTCCTTGGTTTCACTTGGATTGGTCCTATATGTTGGACGGTTTGGTAAAGAAGAGCCCGGTATCAAATCAATTTGGTGCTCAATCCCTCTCAAAGGTGGAAGTCCATTTGGAGGATCTTGAAACACATCTTGGAACTCTTCTACCAAATTTTCCAAGCAATGAGGACTATCAACAAGTGATTCTACTCTAAGAGTTCTAGGGATGGCTAAGAAAAGAGGATGATGAGCCACTATTTCCCTTTCAATGTCACGCCTAGACACAAGGAGTGTAGGCTTAGAACTCTTATCTTTTTTATCTTTTTCACTCTCCCTCTTTTTCTTCATGATAACTTGGTCCTCATGGACTTCTCTTGGAGAGAGAGATTTTAAAGTAACCTTGTGACCGTGGAATTCAAAAGATAGTTTGTTGGTAAAGCCATCATGTAAAACTTTTCTACCAAATTGCCAAGGCCTTCCCAAAAGAACATGAGTGGCTTCCATGGGCACAACATCACATAATACCTCATCTTTTTATTTTCCAATGGAGAAATGGATGAGGACTTGTTTATTAACAATTATTTCTCCTACCTCACTAAGCCATTGTAATTTGTAGGGCTTTGTATGAGAGATAGTAGGCAATCCAAGCTTGTCTACTACTCTTGTACTAGCCACATTTGCACAACTACCCCCATCCACTATCAAGGAACAAATGTTGTTTTGAATAAGACATCTTGTATGGAAAATATTTTCCTTTTGACTTTCATCAAAAGGTTGTGAAACTTGTCCAAGAAGTCTTCTCACAACTAACAAGTCCCCTTCAAGTGGACATTCGCTCTCTTCCTCACTAGATGTATGAGAATGCAATGAATGCTTAGGAGAATCCGAATTATGCTCACTAACTACAATGCCCTCATGCATGTACATACTTCGTTTGGAAGGACAATTTGCAGCAATATGACCATAACCCATACATTTAAAGCATTTAGTATTAGATGTTCTAGTGGGAGATTTAGGTCTAGAAGTAGATGGCTTAGATTCCTTGGGTTTGAAAGAAGAATCTTTGGAAGGATGTTTAGAAAAAGAAGTTTTGTTTCTCCAAGACTTGGAGTAGTATCCATCATTGGAAGCATTTTTAAAAGAGTTTTTCTTAGCAAGTTGGGCTTCCACCTTCATTGCAAGATGAACTAAAGAGCCCAATGATGAATACTCTTGTAACTCAACAATGTCTTGAATATCCTTCCTAAGACCACTCACAAACCTAGCAACCATGGCTTCTTCACTTTCTTCTAATTCAATTTTAAGCACAAGCGTCTCAAGCTCCTTATAATATTCATCCACATTTAGCGTGCCTTGTTGAAACCGTTGGAGTCTCAACATGAGGTCTTTCCTAAAATGTGGGGGCACAAACCTAGCGCGCATATGATCCTTCAAAGAGTTCCACAAGTCCACGGGAGGACCCTTGTGATAGATAATGTCCTTTACAATTCCATGCCACCATTTCATGGCATAATCACTAAACTCTAGGGTGGCTAGCTTGAGCTTATGCTCATCTTGGATCTCATGGATCTCAAAAATTTGTTCACACTTAGCCTCCCAATCTAAATATACATTTGGATCACTAGAACCATTAAAACAAGGTAGTTTGACCGAAGGAAGCTTGGACTTTGCATCATGATAGAAGCCATTGCCGTAGTGAATTCTTTCCCCTTGGTGATGATGTCTTTGTCCATGGACTTGGGGTGGAGTTCTCCTTCTCCTATGCTCATCTTCACGGCCAACATCATTGGAAGAAGCTCTTGTTGAAGGTCTATGATGCTCATCATGAATTGAAGGAGATGGTCTAGCTTGTTGCACCTCCATCTTTTGCAATTTCTCCTCCAACCGTCTAATGGTTCTTTGAGCTTCATGTAATTCACCAAGGATTGAAGCTTTGGAAGGAGAATTCTGCTTGTAAGATGCATCACTTAAAAATCCAGCCATTTGTAATTAAAAACAGCAAACACACAAAAACAGCAAACAAGTTAAAAATTAGCAAAAACAGTGAGCTTTGGCAATGAAACTGCCGAAGTGAAATGAGGCTGAAAAAGAGATCACTATCAAAGAAATAATGTTCTTGCACCAATCTGATCTTGAGGCCTTGGAATCCTTAAATGAAATATGTCAAAGCAAGCACACCAATCTCAAGAGCAACCACCACAAAACCAAAGAAACAATAAAGACAAACAAGAAAAGGTATAAGCAAAGAAAGGTAATTGCAAAAGGAAAACTATATGTAAGACAAAATCAAAGAGTAAGAATGAAAGACAATCAAAAAAATAAAGAACTCAATGAGAAAAGTAGGTACACAAAAGAATACTTAAGGAAAAGCACTAGAGTAGATGAAGAAAACAAAAATTTAGCTACTGAAATGTTTTTTTTTAAAATGCAAACTGTGCTTGATATTCACTGATTTAACTGGAATGATGTAGAGCGAACTGGATTGTGAAATTTAAACCACATAAACTTCAAGATGTTAACTCAATAATGGCACTGGAATCAATTAAAAACAGCAAGCCAATTAATTGAGATAAATTTTTTAAAATCGCTGCCAGATTATCGTATTCTTTTCGGCAGAATTGTACACTTTTTATTTTATTTATCATTTTTTGTGTACTTTGAATTTTTGAATGATTCTTTTTTCTACTCTTTTCTAACACTTTGAATATCACAAATCCAGAATTTCAGAATTTTCCAGTGAGTAAATCAATTGAAATAAGGAAAAGCAGTAAGCACTTTTTTTTAGAAACAGAGGAATCCTAATAGGAACAAAAAACAGTATTATGAACTAGCAAAGACATAATGGAAAATGATGTATTGGAACTTGTATAGGTCTAGAATACAAGTATGAACTCAATTCTAAAAAAAAAAATGCACAAAGGATCAATATCAATTCAGAAATTATATGACACTAAAGCAAGAAACAATCAAAACAAGAAAAGTACTACTAGAAGTAATGACAATTATGGAATAACATGACTAAGACAAAACTTGACATGATTACAAAATTAAAAGACACATCACAAATTTTAACAACAAGTGAAAGGAAGCTTAAGGTAAACTCTAGGAAGGATAATGCCATTCTAAAAGAGCAACCATATTCATAAGAAGAATGAGTGCCATAAACCTTTTCACAAGCACTTGGTGTAAAAGAAAAACAACAAGAATACTCAAGTAAAAAATCTAAAACAGAAACTTAAATTGCAAGAAATTAAAGAGCTCTTGAAATAAAAGTGCACACAACTCAACAATTAAGCAAGAAGAACCTAAGACTCATGATACCACATGATGTCATTCCACTAGCCATATAGAGAATGATTCTTGACATTCTTAGGAATCACCTTGAGCTGGACATTATAGAGGCACTTTTCTTAGAGTTGGATCATTGTTCTAAGACAAGAACTCACCAAAAACTAGTACCAAATCCCAAACTCATTTGGATGTTCCACATATTGTCAAATTGAATCAACAAAAAGAGGTGAAACTAAAAGGAACCGAACAGAATTGAAGAAGAACACAAATGAACCGAACAAAAGTGAAATTAAAATGCAAGAACAGAAAATACTTGCTGGAAAATTAGAATAACCGAAACAAAAAAACTCAAGAACACAAGACAACATGAACAATTGAAAGAGAAGGAAGGAAGGAGAAGAGAATGCTCATGAAGATGGAAGAATGATGGATGATCTCGCCACTAGAAGTGTGGAATGCTCCTAGATGAGAGTGATGCCGCCACTTGAGGACTCCATTGATCCATCAAGATAAGACTAGAGAAGAAGGCTCCAAAAGCTCTCCAAAGTTCACTCAAAATTTGAGTAGAGTTTTCTTAGATTAATTCCAATCTGAATTTTACAAAGAAGGCACCTCTATTTATAGCCTAAGGTGCTGAAAATGCAAGCTAAAACAATTCAAATTTCCCTCCTAAAACTAGCTAAAACCGGCGCCTAAACCATGCATGAGGAAGGTGTGAGTCTTTCCTTCACTTTGGCACCTCCAATTCTACTCCTACACCTATCTACTAATACACCCCCCCTCCTAAAGCTCCTAACTAAAGCCTAAACGATGCTAAAACAAAAGAGGTTTCTAATGTTTCCCTCTAAGCACCTTCAACTAAAGAAATTACAAAAAGAGAAAATAAATGTCCTCTAGCTCCCAAAGCTTTGAACATGCTTCTTGTAATCCTTTGAGGTGGGCTTTGACCTCCATGGGCGTCCTCCATTTGTGCCTCCACCTCTTCTTGATCTTGTTGATTGGCCTCCATGTCCTCTTGAGCTTGATCTCAATCAAAGTGGCTCTAACCTAAGAGGTCTAAGAATAGCTAAGAATATAGGATTGTGAGCCACTATATCCCTTTTGACCTAATGCCCAGACACAAGAAGCGTAGGCTCAGGACTTGTAACTTTCTCACTCTCCCTCTTTGTCTTCATAAGAATTTGGTCCTCATGGACTTCTCTTGGAGAGAGAGATTTCAAAGTAACCTTGTGACCATGGAAATCAAAAGAGATTTTATTGGTAAAGCCATCATAAAAAACATTTCTATCATATTGCCAAGGCCTTCCCAAAAGAACATGTGTTGCTTCCATGGGCACAACATCACATAATACCTCATCTTTGCATTTTCCAATAGAGAAATGGATGAGGACTTGCTTATTCACAATGGTTTCGCCTACTTCACTGAGCCATTGCAATTTGTAGGGCTTTGTATGAGAGATAGTAGGTGTACCGCCCTGGTAGTCGGGAGTGATGACGTGGCATCCTGCTACAGTATAGGCATGTTGACAAGGTGCCAGGTTGGCAGAAGGGAAGGAAGTCGGGGGGCTCGCGTAGTCGCCAGTTGTTAAGTTGGCGTGTTCCGATCTCCAGCTTACTAGAATCGGCGATCAACGAGTTAAAGATGAAGTCGCCAGATGTAGATTCAGGCGACCTAGTTATTGGAGATCGCCAGAGCAAGCACATCGCCAAAGATGAAGGAGAAGCAGATTATGAAGGCGGCCGGCGAGACCACAGGGAAGGTGTATGAAGGCCCCTAACTCGCCAGTTCCAGTAGAGATCGCACTCCCAAGTTAGCTATGCACTGGGCAGTACCATGCATAAGTAACTTAGCCAAAATGAGAGTAGAAGCAGCGCCAAGTCAAGGAGCCTCCAGATGGTGGCACGTGTACAGTTGGATGCGAGCCACGTGTCCAAGTCTGTAACTGCCAAGAGAGAGAAAGCCACCAGGTATATAAGAGTCCTTAACGAACTTTCTGAGGTACGCACGTTCAGATTATACTCTTTACGCTTGCGAGTTATAGAGCTTACTGTGAGAGAGGATTTGCACGGTTCTTGTTCTCTTAGTATTTGGTGATACCGTCACTGACTTGGGCGTTGGAGTGCGATCGGCCGCAGCGGCGCCGCTCTGTTTCTTTGCAGGTTCTTGAGGTGGATCTCGAAGAGGAACGGAGGTTCGAAGCGGTGCGCACGTGTAAAACTTGCTCCCATCCACAGCATGAGTTCTTGGAGGTTTTCGAAGTTTTGCGTGGTTGTGTGCTGGTGCAACCATCGTTCGCTGTTTGTCTGAGTTTCGTTCGGTGAGTTCGCATTTTTCCACCGTTCGTTCCGAGTTTTGTTCGGTTAAGCGAGGTTTCCTGCTGTTTGCGCGTGATTTGTTTGGTGGAGTTTGAGTTCTTTTGCTCGATCGGTTGTTCGTAGGGTGTCTGGTGAAGTTGTGGTTTTCTTTGAAGGCTTACGGTGTTCTTGAGTTTTCTTGCGCAGTTTTGCACTGTTTTCTCCGATTGATCGCTGATTCGATCGTAGCTGAAGTAAGTGTCGTCCGCTGCACTCTGTGATTCGCTGAGTTTCATGAGAAAAATGAGAAGCAATCGCTCAAGTCCGGTTGCGCCCGTGGCACCTGTCGCTACTGAAGGCGCCGCTGCCATGACCATGGCGCAGATGGCAGAGATGATGCGCTCGTTGCAGGCAACTGTGGAAGCCTCGCGCGTAGAGCAGGCGAGAATGCATGAGGACCTGGTCGCCTCTCGCGCCAGGAACGAGGAGCTCAGCAAGATGACTGAGGAGCTGCGTCAAGCTCTTCAGGAGCAGCAAGGGCGTTCTTCCGCTGAAGAGGTTGCGCCATCGTCGCCACCTCGTGTTTTTCCCATGCCTTTTATTCAGGCGATCACGGACACGCCCATTCCCGTGAGCGTGGTTCCGGTTAAGGCTGTTTTCACCGGCGTGGAGGATCCTGAGGCTCATCTCACCACGTTCCATACGCAGATGATGCTGTCAGGAGGGTCAGACGCCATCTACTGCAAGATGTTCGTGAGTACGCTCCAGGGAACGGCGTTGGAGTGGTTCGTGAGCCTGCCTAACGACCACGTAACCAATTTCCAACAGTTCTCGAAGATTTTTGTCGAGCAGTACATCGTGAATAAGGCACCGCCCAGGGTGTCTTATGATCTGTTTGATATAAGGCAGTACCAGGGAGAGTCCCTCAGAGAATACCTGAATCGCTTTGGAGCGCAGATGGTCAGATCGCCGGCCAAGGATGAAGAAATGCTGGTCTATGCCTTCAAGAAGGGCGTGCAGCCAGGACCATTCTGCGAGGCCTTGATCAGGGCTCACCCTGCGGCGTTTGCTGAAGTCAGGCGACTTGCGGTGGCTCATATCGCTGACGAGAATGAAGTCGCCGAGAAGAGAGGAAGCGTGGCTCCCGCCAGGCCACGCGCCCAGACCAGGATCCAGCCGTAGAGGGTGCTGGAGACAGCAGCGGCGGCCAGGAAGGACCAGAGGACTCGCCATCCTTACGATAGGAGGAACAAGGGAAGGAGCCAAGCGCGCCAGCAACCAGCACGCCGGGAATACAATCGCCCGCCTAAGCACAAGTTTGTCATGGGACTGGCGGATCTGATCGCCATTCCTAACATATCTGCTAGGTTGAAAGCGCCTGAGAAGGTGGGCGACAAGGTGCTGGGGTCAAAGCCGGACGCCTGGTGTGAGTTCCACCAATGTTTTGGCCACACTTTGGACTCGTGTTTGTCTTTGGGATATCAGCTCGACGATCTGGTTAAGAGCGGGTTCCTAAATGACTATCTGCCGGACAGGAGGATGGGGGGAGCGTCGAGTTCCCAGCCAGCAGGTGGAGAAGCCCAGCAACACGAGATGCCTATCCACGGGGAGATCCACACCATCGCAGGGGGCTTCTCAGGTGGTGGATGCACCGCATCGCAGAGGAAGAAGTACGCGCGATCGGTGATGACAGTGGACATGTTTGAAGATCACTCGCCGGAAGTGGACATTACGTTCACCAAGCAGGATCTTCGGGACGTTGTGCCTCATGACAACGATCCCATAGTTATTTCGCTGGTTACGGCGGGAAGGAAGGTCCACAGAGTTCTGGTGGACCAAGGAAGCTCGGCAGACGTGATGTTCTGGCCGACTTTCACGCAGCTGGAGTTACCCCTTGACCAGCTAAGGCCCTATGGAGGGTGCCTATATGGGTTCGCCGGTGACCAGGTGGAGGTCAGGGGGTACATTGAGCTGGGAACCACGTTTACAGATGAGGCTGGGTCGAGGACGGAGAAAATCAAGTACCTCATTGTGAACGCTCCTTCAGCATACAACATCCTGTTGGGAAGGCCCACGCTTAACAGGATAGGCGCAATCCCGTCGACCCGGCACATGAAGGTAAAGTTGTCGTCTATGGAGGGGGTGGTGATCACGATCAAGTCTGACCAGAAAGAAGCGAAAAAGTGCTATGAGAATAGCCTGAAAAACAAAAGATCAGTGAGTTATGTAACAACCACCCCACCTCCCGGTGTGAAGCCCAGATCGAAGAAAACAGAGGAGGCCGCCGGAAGAGATGTGGAGATGGTGGACGCTGAGCTGGGCGAGAGGAATGCTGGTCTGGAGGAGGAAGAGGCGCGGAATCGCCCTGAGGAAGCGAGGGAGCAGGGAATCGCCAGGGCGGTGATCGCCAGAGAATCCAGGCCAAAACCTGTCGAGCAGTGGCTCGAAAAGGAGATCGGAGGAAAAATCTTCAAGCTGGGAAGATCTCTGGATGTCGAGCTCCAGGACCAGATCGCCAGGGTGATTGAGCGGTATCTGGACGCGTTCGCATGGTCCGCTTCGGACATGCCCGGGATTGATCCCGACTTCTTGTGCCATCACCTGGCGATGGATAATTTGGTGAGACCGGTGCGACAGAGAAGAAGAAAGTTCAACGAGGAGAGGAGGCAGGCGATTAGAGATGAAACACAAAAACTCCTCGCTGCAGGCCACATCAGGGAAGTCCAGTACCCTGAATGGTTGGCAAATGTCGTGCTGGTGAAGAAGAGTAACGGGAAATGGCGCATGTGCGTCGACTTCACCGACCTGAACAAAGCTTGCCCAAAGGATTCATATCCTTTACCAAGCATAGATGCCCTGGTCGATAGTGCTGCAGGGTGTAAGTTGCTGAGTTTCCTGGATGCCTTCTCAGGATATAATCAGATCAAGATGCATCCCATGGATGAAGAGAAGACCACCTTCATGACGGAGAGATCATGCTATTGCTATAAGGTGATGCCGTTTGGGCTGAAGAACGCGGGGGCCACGTACCAGAGGCTGATGGATCGAGTACTTGCACCAATGCTGGGAAGGAACGTGCAAGCTTACGTCGCTGACATGGTCGTGACCTCGCAAGAAAAAAGCAAGCACGTTGCAGACTTGGAAGAATTGTTCACGACGATCGCCAAGTTCAAATTAAAGCTCAATCCGGAGAAATGCATTTTCGGCGTGGAGGCTGGAAAGTTTTTGGGTTTCCTCTTGACTGAAAGAGGAATAGAAGCCAACCCAGACAAGTGTGCCGCCATCTTGGCGATGAGGAGCCCAGCCACGGTGAAAAAAGTCCAGCAGCTAACAGGTCGGATGGCAGCCCTATCTCGCTTCGTGTCAGCTAGCGGAGAAAAGGGGCATCCCTATTTTCAGTGTCTGCGGCGCAATAATAAGTTCGTTTGGACGAAAGAGTGCGAGGAAGCTTTCGTCAAGCTGAAGGAGTATCTGGCGAGCCCGCCGGTTCTGTGCAAACCGCTGGTGGGGATCCCTCTCAGGTTGTATTTTGCTGTAACTGAGAGGGCGGTGAGTGTGGTGCTCGCCCAGGATCAAGATCAGGCTCAGAAGCCTATCTATTTTGTGAGCAAGGTGTTGCAGGGCCCCGAAACGAGATATCAGGCCCTGGAGAAGGCTGCACTGGCTGTGGTGGTTTCGGCGAGGAGGTTGCGCCACTACTTCCATAGCTTCACAATACTGGTGATGACTGACCTGCCCATCCAGAAGGTCTTGAAGAAACCTGACGTTGCGGGAAGGATGGTGAAGTGGGCTGTAGAGTTGTCAGAGTTTGATATTAAATATGAGCCCCGAGGCCCGATCAAGGGGCAAATCTTTGTAGATTTCGTGGTTGAGCTCTCGTCAGGGGCGACGCGAGTTGAAGGAGACGATTTCCGTTGGGTACTCTCGATGGATGGATCGTCGAACCAGCAGGGTAGCGGTGCTAGATTCATTTTGGAAGGTCCCAACGGCGTGCTAATCGAGCAATCTCTGAGGTTCGCCTTCAAAGCCAGCAACAATCAAGCAGAGTATGAGGCGCTGATCGCCGGGATTCTGCTGGCCAAGGAGATGGGAGCTAGGGTGCTGATGGCTAAAAGTGACTCGCTGCTAGTCACGGGGCAAGTAACAGGCGAGTTCCAGGCTAAAGATCCACAAATGGCGGCCTACTTGGCATATGTGCAGGAATTGAAGAGTTCGTTTGCCTCCTTTGAAGTAGTACATGTGCCCAGAGAGCAGAATGCCCGAGCTGACTTGCTTGCTAAGCTCGCCAGCTCAGGCAAGGGGGGTAGGCAGAGGACGGTGATTCAAGAAACTCTGAAGACGCCAAGGGCATTTGTCGCAGATCACCTGGTCCTTCAGATAAGCAAGTCGACGGAGAAAGCAGCGAGAAGCCATAAGTCCCTGACGCAAGAAACTCTGAGATCGCCGAGAATTAGAGCATGTCGAGGAGAGAAGGTGAATGTGATGCAGGTCTGCGCCACCCATGAGCCAGACACTTGGATAACACAGTACAAGCGGTGCTTGGCAGATGGCCTTCTCCCGCTGGATCCGACTGAGGCTAGGAAGGTAAAGAAGAATTCTAGCAAGTACACCTTGATTGATGGCGATCTGTACAGGTTTGGGTTCACCCACCCACTCCTGGAATGCGTACACGGCGAGAAGTGCACGAGGATCATGGCAGAGCTCCACGAGGGTATATGCGGAAGCCATGTTGGGGGTCGAGCTCTGGCCGCGAGGACTCTTCGTGCAGGCTACTACTGGCCATCTATGAGAGAAGATTGCAAGAAATATGCCCAGTGTTGCAAACAATGCCAACAGCACGCCGATTGGCACAAGGCACCCCCCGAGGAGTTGAAGTCGATCTATAGTCCTTGGCCGTTTCATACTTGGGGAATCGACATCCTGGGACCTTTCCCGCTGGCGATCAGGCCGACGAAGTACTTGGTGGTGGCGATTGAGTATTTCACCAAGTGGATTGAAGCAGAGCCAGTGGCCCAGATCACCGCACACAAGATCGAAGGTTTCGTGTGGAGGAACATCGTGTGCAGGTTTGGAGTGCCTAAACGCCTGGTGTCGGATAATGGGACGCAGTTTGCAAGCCACCTGTTGAAGAAGCTTTGCGAAGGAGTGGGAATTCAACAAGTGTTTGCATCCGTCGAACACCCTCAGACAAATGGCCAGGTAGAGTCAGCTAATCGGGTGTTGCTGAGAGGTTTGAAGAGAAGGCTTGAGAAAGCCAAGGGAAGTTGGGCTGAGGAGGTACCCCGTATAGTCTGGGCGTACCACACCACCGAGCAATCAGGAACCCATGAGACCCCGTTCAGCTTGGTCTATGGGTGTGATGCCATGATTCCAGTGGAGATCCAGGAGAGCTCGCCGAGATTCCAGAACTTCGTAGAGGAAGACTCGAATGAAGAGAGAAGGCTGAACCTGGATCTACTGGATGAGGTCAGGGAAGAGGCGAGGTTGAAGGCTGAAGCCGTGAAGAGAAGGATTGAACGAAGATACAACTCGAAGGTGATGCCAAGGCAGTTTAGAGAAGGCGACTTGGTGATGAGGAAGGCCCACCAGTACGAGATGGAGAATAAACTGTCACCCAAGTGGACCGGACCGTTCAGAATAACCGAGGCGCTCGGGAACGGAGCCTACCGCTTAGAGACGCTGGAAGGAGGGGCGATTCCTCGCACCTGGAACGCCACGCACCTGAAGTTGTACTATAGTTAAGAGCTTTGTAAGTAAAGACAAACACAAAGTCATATTACAATGTCTCTGATGAAACAATTGAAGGGGGCACTCTTTTTTCCCTAAGGAGGGATTTTAACGAGGCCACCCAATAAAAGAAGAGTTTTCGAAGTATAAGGCGTTTTCAGATTGCATGTGTGCTATTTTCCAAAAGTTTTGAAGAAAGACCTTGTCACTTGTACGTGATTTAAGGCAAGTAAAGATATATCGCGTGCTTTCTAAAAAGTTTTAAGTCCTCATCGTTTTTCGGCGATTGGAGGCACCAGTTAAAGTTTTTTAAGTCCTCATCGTTTTTCGGCGATTGGAGACATCAGTAAAGGGTGTTAAGTCCTCATCGTTTTTCGGCGATTGGAGGCACCAGTTAAAGTTTTTAAGTCCTCATCGTTTTTCGGCGATTGGAGGCATCAGTTAAAGTTTTTAAGTCCTCATCGTTTTTCGGCGATCGGAGGCACTAGTTAAAAGACCTCAACGCCCTCGCGCGTCCTGAGGCGAGTTAAAGACCTCCTCGCCGTCGAGCGAGTGCAGGCGAGAAAGAGAAAAAGTCCTCCGTGTTTCTGGGGGCGAGAAGATGTAACCCCTGGGGCAATGTAGAGGCAAGATAAAGACCTCCTCGCCGTTGAGCGAGTGCAGGCGAGAAGGAGAAAAAGTCCTCCGTGTTTCTGGGGGCGAGAAGATGTAACCCCTGGGGCAATGTAGAGGCAGCAGTAAAAGTCCTTCGTGTTTCTGGGGGCGAGAAGATGTAACCCCTGGGGCAACGTAGAGGCGAGTTTAAAGACCTTCTTGCCGGTGAGCGAGTTCAGGCACGTTAAAGACCTTCTCGCCGATGAGCGAGTTCAGGCAAGTTAAAGACCTTCTCGCCGATGAGCGAGTTCAGGCGAGTTCAAAGACCTTCTCGCCTACATGCGAGCTTAGGCAAGATAAAATCCTTCTCGTCTCGAACGAGTTCAGGTATGGTGCAGAGGGTGGAAGAAGTTTGGAAGGTGGCTAAGGTAGGTTCGAAGAGAACGCCTAGTCACCCGGTCTTTCGTTCTGAAGTTCAGGGAGGTAAAGAAGGATCCCAAAAGGCGTTTCTACCCCCAGATAAAGAAACAATGGCCAAAGCGGGAGGCTGGAAAGGAGCTGATATCACCAAGAGTCTTTGGCGATCAGGAAGAGTTCAAACAGCGGCGAGAAGGTTGAAAGACCTGTTTGATAAGGCAGGTCGAGTGGGACGGTGTTTTGAGCCAGTAACTGAGTTACAGTTCGTTGCTTGAGGGATATTCTTACGATAAGGTTAGTTGCCTTAAGAGTACAAGTTGGTTAAAGTGATTATTGCTTAAGTTTGAAGTGGTTCGAGGCAGTTAAGTCAAAGCTCGTGTTTGCAAAAGCATTAAGTTAAATCCGTCAAAGTTAAACATGCAAAGAAGGTTAAAGCGCTTAAAGAAGTCAGGAGAAGGAATACCCAAACTTTGTCATTAAGATAAGTATCTATTAAAAGCACATATACACGAGTTTGTTACAGAATAATACAAGGGAAAACACGAAGGTAGTAGATGAAGAAGAGTTGATTAGTCTTCAGCAGGAACGACTTTTCCATCTACTACTTCATTGTTCAGCGACACCATGCTGAGATCCAGGTCGGGGAATAGGCAAGCAAATTGTTCCTGCGCAGCTTCGAATCCAGCAGCCAGAATCTGAGCAGAGTTTAGCTTGAGTTCTTCAATTTTCCCCTGAAGTTCCTCGATCCGCTTCTTGAGGTCTTCAGTTTGCTCTTTCAGCTCTCTATTCTGTTGCTCCAGCTCTTCAACCTGTTTTTTGAGTTGCTCGTTGGTCTCTTGAGCCTGGAGAAGGTCTTCAGTAACCTTCTTGGTTTCCGCTTGCGCTTGGGCTAGTTCAGCGACTGCCTTTCCTTTCTCTTTGTTGGCCTCGGCAAGATCAGCTATGGCGTCGTCCCTCGCCTTTTCCACTTGCCCAAGTAATTTCTCTCGGTCGATCGACCTTTGCTCCAGTTTTTGCACCTTAGCGGCGTCAGCTTTCATGAGAGCCTCCAGGTCGACCGCCCTGGCGCGAAGAGGCACGATCTTGCTCTCCAATTCGACCTTCTCTTGGGCAAGTTGATGCACCTTGTGGCGAAGTTCAGTGGCCTCCTGGCGCGCCAATCTGAGCTCGGTGCTCATGGCGTCTTCTACTCGGGAGTGTTCCATCTCCGCGAGCGTCAGATTGGCGGACAACTTCTCCACCTCGACCCTCATGGTGCTGTTTTCGGTTTTAAGGTTGAATAGGTCGTCTTGGAGCCTCCTGGTTGAACCCTCCACAGCCCTGGTTATGATCGCCGGGATATCCTCTGCTATGGTCTTCAGCTTGGCAGTTAGAGGCTCCCACATCCTTGTGACCTCCAAAGGGAGGTTTGCTGCTTGGAGAGGCACCAGGTGGGCCGGTTGTGGGTTCTCGTCGCCACCTTCCTTAGCAGGTTCTTCAGTAGTTGCTTCCTGGCGTGGCGACGGGATCGGGGATTCGGTGATCAGGATCGGAGAGGTATGAGCAACCTCATCCCCGATTGGAGCATCTTCTGCAGCGGAGGCGTTTGAAGGGGGACCCCCTCCAGCTGACACATATGGTGTAGAGGCGCTTGGGGGGTCCTCCAGGAAGTTTGGCTCTTGGGCCTCCACTGCAGGTGGCGCAGTGGCCAGTGGGATTGCTTGGACTGGTGAGGAAGGAGCCTGTGGGGGTGGCGATGATGGAGGAGGAGCAGGCGTCGATGGTGGTGTTGAGGTTGGAAGAGGGGGTGGAGCAGGTGGTGAAGAAGATGCCACCCTCTTCCTCTTCGTAACGAGGCCATCCTCGGTGACCTCGTCATCCTCTTCTTCCTCCTCATGGATGACTTGAGGGGCTTTCCTTTTAGGTCTCTTAAGGACAAGTTTCTTGCGTTGGGCAGGTTCCTTGGGTGGCGATCGCCCGTGGACGATGGCAGACTCCACCACCGAGTTGGGCACCGTTTGAGAACCGGTCGCCAACCCGTGGTTTCTGGCGATCGCCTTCAATTCAGCGAGCATGCCTTTGCCCAACATGTTGTCTGCATGGAACGAAAATGCATGGGTTAACTCAAGGAAAAGAAAATAAGTGCATAAGGTAGTAGAACAGCAAAGCAGATGGTATGTGCAGGAAAGGTAAAACCAAAGTCTTGCGCATAACGCACAAGACGCCCAGAAACAGCTAAACAGAAGCAGTATCAAAGCAATAGTTTAAATGTCCTAACCTATTCAAATTTCTAGCTGATCTTCATAGAATTCGAAGCATATCAAGGTGGTGGTAAGGAAAGTTATATTGGCGTCCGCCACCCTCTTCCAGAAGAGACAGAGATCTCTGTCCAATGCTCCCATGCTGTCAGGACTTCTGGGCCTCCTGAAGCAGCTCTTGGACTCCTTCTTCCCCTTGTCCACCCAGTACAAGGGAAAGCCATCGAGAAGGGAGGCGTCCTTGTCGTTCGCACGCACTTGGACGAACTTCCCCTTCCAGTCCTTGTAGGATTGCTGGAAGATAGCAAAGATGGACCTCCCAGCAATCGCGTTCAAGCTGATCCACAGGCGGTCTCCTGGGTGCTTGGCTTCGAAGAGGAACAGAAATACATCCACGGAAGCGGGCAACCCCAGGTGGTCGCACATCACTTGAAAAGCTCGAACAAACGCCCAGCTGTTGGGGTGAAGCTGGGCGGCGGCAATGTTGAGCTCAGTAAGGAGTTCCCTCTCGAATCAGGTGAAAGGGAACTTGAGCTTCACCTTCTTGAATAAGGTCGTGTAGACGAAGCAGAAGGGCCCGTCGGCGCTCACTTTATCATCGGCGCAAACAGGCAGATCGGGGGGGCAAGGCAGCACCATCATCTTCTCGTCGTGCTCCTTGTGAAAAGATTGATTAATCTCATCCCCCTTAGTTAGCCGCAAAACTGCTCCCGCAGTGTTCACAGAGGATGTCTCCCTCAGAAGGGTCGAGTTGGCCCAGGGATACAAAGTTTTGAAGTCTGGCAGGGGAACGGGGTCTCCTCCGACGATAGGTGGAGTCGCCTGGGCCGGAACAGGACGGGAAGACGCAGGACTCTCAGCCTGGGAAGATGAAGCGCCACGAACTCGTGGTGGATCGTGTGCTTGTGAAGGGGGGTTTCGTGATGAAGGAGGAGGGTTCGGGGTGATCTTTGAGCGAGTCATGGTTGCAGCTGCAAAGAAAGAAGAAAGGGAAAAATAATCAGGGGCTACAGAGGCTGACTCGATCATAAAAGGAAGGTGAAAAACGAACGAATGTAGGTTCGTTGCGACGATTGACGAAGCCCTAAGATACGCAGAAGGAGAAATGAAAAAAGCAACCCACAGCGTATGCACCAAGCAGTTACAGGATGATGCGAATCGGTGAAAATGCAAGAAAAACCAGCAGATGAAGGAAAGTAGGTACCTTTCGATGATCAGGAAGACGATGGAGGAAGATGGTGATCTAGAGTGTTGGAGAGCGTTGAGAGTTTTCACAGAAGGAAGTTAGAGCGTTTGCAAGCACGAAGAAAGTGATGGAACAGTGTGAAGTGAAAATGGGTTTAAGAGTTTTTTCAAAATGGGTTTAGGAAGCGCAAACGGCGAATGAAGAGAGCCGTTGATGAAGCCACGTGTCGAGCGATGAGTGAGGGGTTTGGTGGAGCGTCAGAACAGCAGAAGGTACAACCGCTTGGAATTCTGCGTCAGTGCCACGTAGACCGGTGTTGACGTGACTTTTTTAGTCTTTTCGCTAGACAAGTCTTCGCTTAAGACTGGGGGGCTTGTGTACCGCCCTGGTAGTCGGGAGTGATGACGTGGCATCCTGCTACAGTATAGGCGTGTTGACAAGGCGCCAGGTTGGCAGAAGGGAAGGAAGTCGGGGGGCTCGCGTAGTCGCCAGTTGTTAAGTTGGCGTGTTCCAATCTCCAGCTTACTAGAATCGGCGATCAACGAGTTAAAGATGAAGTCGCCAGATGTAGATTCAGGCGACCTAGTTATTGGAGATCGCCAGAGCAAGCACATCGCCAAAGATGAAGGAGAAGCAGATTATGAAGGCGGCCGGCGAGACCACAGGGAAGGTGTATGAAGGCCCCTAACTCGCCAGTTCCAGTAGAGATCGCACTCCCAAGTTAGCTATGCACTGGGCAGTACCATGCATAAGTAACTTAGCCAAAATGAGAGTAGAAGCAGCGCCAAGTCAAGGAGCCTCCAGATGGTGGCACGTGTACAGTTGGATGCGAGCCACGTGTCCAAGTCTGTAACTGCCAGGAGAGAGAAAGCCACCAGGTATATAAGAGTCCTTAACGAACTTTCTGAGGTACGCACGTTCAGATTATACTCTTTACGCTTGCGAGTTATAGAGCTTACTGTGAGAGAGGATTTGCACGGTTCTTGTTCTCTTAGTATTTGGTGATACCGTCACTGACTTGGGCGTTGGAGTGCGATCGGCCGCAGCGGCGCCGCTCTGTTTCTTTGCAGGTTCTTGAGGTGGATCTCGAAGAGGAACGGAGGATCGAAGCGGTGCGCACGTCGATCCTTTGACGAGGCAGTTTCCAGCGTTCCGGTCAACAGGCAGGATCAGTAGGCAATCCAAGCTTATCTACTACTCTTGTACTAGCCACATTAGCACAACTACCCCCATCCACTATTAAAGAACAAATGTTGTTTTGAATAAGACATCTTGTATGGAAAATATTTTCCCTTTGACTTTCATCAAAAGGTTGTGAAACTTGTCCAAGAAGTCTTCTCACAACTAACAAATCTCTTTCAAGTGGACTCTCACTCTCATTCTCACTAGATGCTCTAGAATGTGAAGAATGCCTAGGTGAATCCGAATCATGCTCACTCATCACAATGCCATTATGCACAAACATATTCCTTTTAGAAGGACAATTAGTCGCAATGTGACCATAACCCATACACTTAAAGCATTTCTTACTAGACGATTTAGTTGGAGATTTAGGAATAGAAGTAGAAGGCTTAGATTCCTTAGGTTTGAAAGAAGAATCTTTGGAAGGAAATTTGGAAAAAGACTTTTTATTCTTCCAAGAATTGTTGTAGTAACCATCATTGGGAACATTTTTAAAAGTATTTTTCTTTGCAAGTTGGGCTTCCACCTTCATTGCAAGATGAACCAAAGAACCCAATGAGGAATACTCTTGAAGCTCAACAATATCTTGAATATCCTTCCTTAGACCACTCACAAACCTAGCTATCATAGCTTCCTCACTCTCATGCAAATCTACCTTAAGCAAAAGCGTTTCTAATTCTTTGAAATAAGCATCCACACTTAGCGTGCCTTGTTGAAACCATTGGAGTCTCAGCATGAGGTCTTTCATAAAGTGTGGTGGCACAAACCTAAGGCGCATTTGATCCTTTAAAGAGTCCCAAGAGTCCACGAGAGGACCCTTGTGATAGATAATGTCCTTTACAACACTATGCCACCATTTCATGGCATAATCACTAAACTCTAAGCAGGCTAGCTTAACTTTGTGGTCATCGTGGACCTCATGGACATCAAAGATTTGTTCACATTTGGCCTCCCAATCTAGGTACACATCAGGATCACTATCCCCATTAAAACTAGGAATTTTGACCAAAGGAAGCTTAGCCTTGGCGTCTTAGTGATATCCATCTTCACGGTGACGTCTATCTCCATGAGCATGAGGTCTATATCCATGAAAGTGGGGATGAGGTCTCCTTCTTCTATGTTCCTCTTCATGGCCATGATCATTGGAAGATCCTCTAGATGAAGGTCTATGAGAATGACGCTCTCCATGGATAGAATGAGAGGACCTAGGTTGCTTCATGTCAACTCTTTGCAATTTTTCCTCCAACCGTTTTATAGCTTCATCTTGGAGAGTAATGGTTCGTTTTGCTTCTTTTAATTCACCAAGAACATAAGCTTTACTAGGAGAATGTTGTTTATAAAATCACTGCTGGAATATGAAGTCATTTATAAAAGAAAACAGCAAACAAAATAGCAAACAATGTTAAGAAAACAAGGTTAGCAAAAAAAAAAAAAATTGGAGCAAAATGCCGAAGTGAAGTGTCACTTAAAACACTCTAAAGAAGGAAAACTCCCCTTTACCAATCTGATCTTGAGGCCTTTTGTAACCTCAAATGAAAGATGCCAAAGCAAGAGCACACAATCTCAAAGCAAATCACCACAAAACCAAAGAACAATGAAAGACAAACAAGAAAAGGTATAAACAAGAAAAGGTATAAACAAGAAAAGGCTATAACAAAAGGAATACAAGATATATGACAAACTCAAAGATTAATGAAGAAAAGACAAGCAAGAAAATAAGGAACTCAATGAAAAAGAAGGCACACAAAAGAGACCAAAAGAAAAGCACTAGAGTAGATGAAGAAAACAAAAACATAACTACTGGAAAATATTTTTGTGCAAACTGTGCTTGATGTTCACTGATTTATCTGGAATGATATAAAGCGAACTGGATAAGGAAATTGTAACCACAGAAAATTCAAGATCTGAGCTCAACAATGGCACTGGAATTACTTAAAAACAGTAAGCCAATTAATTGAGATAAATTTTCTAAAATCGCTGCCAGATCACCGTATTTTTTTCGGCAGAATTACACACTTTTTGTTTTTGATTTATCATTTTTGTTTTACTTAGAATTTTGAAGTACTTATTTTTTCTACTCTTTTATAGCACTTTGACGAACACAAATCCAGAATTTCAGAACATTCCAGTAAGTAAATCAATTGCAATAAGGCAAAACAGTTTAGCACATTTTCTGGAAAACAGAGGAATCCTAATAGGAATGAAAAACAAAATTAAGAACTAGCAAAGACATAATAGAAGTGATGTAAAAGAACTTGTATAGATCTAAAATACAAGTATGAACTCAATACTAAAAGGAAAATGCATTAAAGGAACAAGAAACAAACTCAGAAAATTGTATTACACAAAAGCAAGAAACAAAAATTACAATAAAAGGAACACAAGGAATTGATAACATTCTTGGAGAAACATGACTATGACAAAACTTAAAAGGATTCAAAAAGGAAAAGACACAAACATATGATAGGCACAATTAAGAAAACAGAAATAAAACCCAAAATTAAGCCTAAAAACAGAAAGATAAACACAAGAATATAGAGTTCTTGAATTAAAAGTGCAAAACAACTCAAAACACAAACAAGAAGAAATCTAAACTCATGATACCACATGATATGATTCCAATAGCAAGATATAGATGATTCTTTGACATTTTATGGAATCAACTTGAGTTGGAGAATGAATAGGCACTTTTAATAGAAATGGATCAATGTTCTATGTTTCAAGAATGTTCCGTCCGGTTGACCGGAACGTCTTCGTGCGCGACCTCAACCGTCAGCTAGGGACTCCTTCCCACTGGTTGCCTGTGGATTCCTGCAAAAAAGAGGACAAAGAGGCGCCCTAGCGGCCGTGTGCACTCCGACGCTCAAGTCAGCCAGCAAGAAACACCAAAACTGTCCACCTACGTCTCTGAGCACCGCGTATGGCACTCTGAAGGTGGTAAAAGAACTGTGTATATCTGTGTGTGTGTTGTCTCTTTCAGGCAAAAATATTCCCCAGTCACTTGTACGTAACCTTGCAGCACGAGCAAGCAACTAGAGAGTTCTCTGGTATTTGCCAAAAGTTCCAACCCTCTTTCCAACATTCTTCGCGCTATTTAAACTACCCAAGCATTTAAAGCGCCTTAAAGCGCTTTTAATCACAAACGTAACGCACTTATTAAAGCGTTTAATTAGAAAACGTAGCGCATTTAAGACGTTGAAACGCTTGGGAGCCATTATAGTACCTGAATGCTCGAAAGGGAAACTGTATTGAATGACTTTTAATTACCTGGCACCTGACTGAAGGGTGTTTCCATTCTGACATGGCTGTTGTACACGTGGAGGGCCTCACGACGCCGTGACCCCATCTGGGGGCGTTTCTGCCCATCTGGGGACGTTTCTACGTGTGAGTCCTCCTGCTTGGGAGTGCTACTGCGCTAGGGGTGACTTTTTGGTTGCCAACTCATGCCCCCAAGTATCTAGCCACTTACTTTGAGAGCGTATCTGCCTTCCTCTCGCACCCTGCACCCGGTTACCCTGGGCGTGACCTTCCTCTTGGGTCGTATCTGTCCCGAAGGCGTCTCTGGGGCGGCAGGGGTACTTCACGAGTCAGGCTGCCCTACCCTGATGCTATCACTATGGCCTTGAAGCCACCTTTTCATTTTCTTTATCACTTTCCCGAGCTATCGGGACCTGAGGCCTTCCCACGGTGTCGCTCCCTCCATGGTCTTTCCTACCCATGGGTATCGGGGAACCACACTGTGATTGCCTTATTTTTACACTGTTTGTTCTGGCGACGCCCTAGTTGGGCGACGCCTTTACCTAGGCGGCGCCTTGTCTTGGCGACGCTTCCTCTTGGCGTCTCTCCACCTAGGCGACGCCTTGCGTTGACTTTGACTCTTCAGCCGTTGACTTTGACTTTGACTTAGTCAACGCCCGGATACGGGACGCTACACAAGCCCCCCAGTCTTAAGCTGGAGACTTGTCTTCAGCGTAAAGACTAAAGCCTCGCCCACGCCGTCCACGTGCCATCCTGATGACGTGTCATTCCCTGCTGACTCAACAATTCTCGAATTGTTGATGTGACGCTCTCTGAACCCTAGGAGCGCTCTTACTGATTGATTTGACCTCTTCTGAAACGATGATGATAACACCTTTTGGGTTAACCTTGATCGTGCGCCACGTGGCCCATCGCGCGGCCCTCCTTTAGAGACCTTTGCGTTTCTCCTGGGCAATCGACCCTCTGACGCGTGGCCCGATCCTGCGGCCCTCAGTTAGCGTCTCTTGAGTTGCGAAATGTAACGTTTAAGTTACTCCAAACCCCACGCTCACCCTACTGTTACATTCATTCGCTCTGCAACTCCGCACTGTTCATCGCCTTCAAAACCCTATTCCTTTGCAATTGCGATTCTCTCCTTCCTGCGCTCTTCTACTGCCTCCATTCCAGTAGCAAAGGTACGATTTCGAGTACTCACGACTCTTCCCTTTCATCGCATTATAGGATTTATTAAACTGCCTGGGACTGTTGTTATTCACGTATTACTGCATCTCTCCACTTCTTCTTCCTCCTCTGATTTTTCTCACGTGGGTGACGCTTCCTGGGGCTTTTTCTCCTTCTTGCCATGGCTACACTTGTTAAACCCTTTTTCCTCTCTTCTTTCTCCAGCTATCTATTTTCGCCATGACGCGCGCAAACGCGGAGCCTGATTCTTCCCCTACGACCCCCAAGTCCAACTACAAAGCCTTCTACCCCTGGGCCCCCGACGAGCTCCTGAGTGAATGCACCAGCCTGACTTCCTTCTAGGACCTGGAAGCTCACCGGGGGGATCCTCATTTGTACAACTTTAACGCCTTCTGCCGCACACACGACGCCCACATATCCGTCTTCTTCTTCATGTACCAGACCGTGTTCAAGCGCGTAGGAGTGCGTCTCCTGTTCACTCCCTTCGAACGGGAGCTTCTTACTGAAATCAACACTGCCCCCGCCCAGCTTCATCCCAACAGCTGGGCATTCGTGAGGGGCTTTCAAATTCTTTGTGGATACCTGGGCATCCCTCCTTCTGTAGATGTCTTCCTGCATTTCTTTGAGGTGAAGAAGCAAGGGAAGAGCTTCTGGGTAAGCTTTTCCGGGATCGCAGGCAGGATCCTCCTCTCCCTCTTCCAGAATTCTTATAAGAACTGGAAAGGGAAGTTCTTCAGGGTGTGCAGCGCCAAGCACGATCCCACAGCTTTGGATGGCTTCCCCCTTTACTGGACGGAGCGCCCTAAATTGCTCAGGGCCAAAACCCTGGAAGAGCTATCTCCCGCCGATAGGGAGGTAAGCAAAGCCTTGGCGGGGTTAGGGATCGTCTTTGATACCTTGAAGCTAGTCGCTAGCGAGTACAATGCTCACGCCCTGACCACCTACTTTGGTAAGGGGCTTTCCCCTCATCTTTCTTGCTGTGAACAGCCTGCTATCGAGCGTTTGTTCCCCCATACGATCATGCTTGTTTTACACTGTGCCATGTATCTTGCATTTCACGTCTCTGCATGTATTGTGAATTCGCATAGCTGCTTCAGTACTAATTTCTGCTGCTTGGTCTGTCTTGATGTAGGATCGGTGATGGGCGCTTCTAAGAGAATGATGCTAGCGAAGGCAATGAAGGAGGCACGCGCCGCCAAGGAGGGCGCCTCCTCTACCCCTGCTGCCGATCCGGTTCCCCCACCGACTCTGTCACCGCCACCTCCAGTCACTGCTGAAGCTCCCTCTAGCCCATCTCCGTCATCTCCACCTGGCCCCGAAGCGCTTCCAACTCCCAGCTCTCCTCCGCCTATCGCCGCCGTTCCCCTAGCCGCAACCTCGTCACCGGCTCGAACCCCCCTTGACACAGGGAAACGGGTTTTGGAAATTTTATCGGATGATGAGGACTCAGAAGGTGTGGCTCCCTTCAGAAGAAGAAAATCTGCGCGGGTTCCTCTGTCGGTAGAAGCGTCGCCCCAGGGAGGGAACCCCTTCATGGACAACCCCCCAAGTGCGACCTCACTCCCTCCCATGCCGCTCCAAGAGGAAAGGGGCGAAGGCGCCGAATTGACTTTCTTTGTTTAAACTTGTAATTCTTTGAACTGCCCGTACTCTTGCTACAAATTTGGATGTTCGTATGATTGCTTTTGTGTCTTTGCCATATACGATTCTGCTTGTGCTATCTTATTCTCATCTTGTGCCCTCTTATGCTTCGGTTGTTCTGTTTGTATCATATTCGCTTCTTTGCTTCGTTGGGCGGCCTTGTATGACCAGGGAAGGTCACGTGCCAACCCCCCACGCCTGTGGAGAGGCTCACCTTGCGACGCCGTATCGTCCACGGGGTGTCTCTAATACCGAAACGATTTTCTCCTTGATTCTTAGCCCCTGGCGCCCACGCCTAAGGAGAGGCCTGCTACAGCAGTGTCGTATCGTCCCCGGGTGTCTAAAACGTCGAGTGCTTTGGGGGGGCCGTTCCCTCTATGGTCTTTCCTTCACATAGGTATCGGGGAACACCCTGCCAGCAATTCGCTGGCGTTTGGCGATCTTGTCTCCCTCCACAGTCTTTCCTACCCGCGGGTATCGGGGAGATAACGCCAGCAACTAACTTTGCCTTCTTTGATTTCGTCTCCCTCCACAGTCTTTCCTACCTGTGGGTATCGGGAAGGCGACACCAGTTGGTATTTTGGTTGGCGACGTCCGTGTCGTCTCACGCTGGCGTCGCCCTTCACGTCCTTCCGGGCGACGCCTCGGGCGTTACCTTTACTTGACATTTGACTTTGAACTATCTTGCCTCGGTCGACGCCTGACAACAGCGAGGAGCTCAAGGTTTTGTCTGTGCCATCCACGTGGCGCTTCTGGTATGGCTGATGGGACGTTTCGTCATTCGCCCTGATCCACGTGGCGCTTCTTGTATGGATGATGGGACATTCAGTCATTTCACTGAGTCCTGACTCCTGCTGCGTCCCTGACCCACTTGTGACGGCGCATCGTACCACTGGATATTCTGTTGATAAGACGTTTTCTGATTTAAACCAGTGGTGCCAGCGTCATCCTTTCATCTTCTGCCACGTGTATTGATCGTGCGGTGCATCCATTCGCGTCGTTTGGCGCTCTAACCGCTTTATTTAACACTTCAACCCTTGGAACTATCTTCATCATTTTCTCACTCTTCATAACCTGCTTGCGTTCCTTCTTCTTGCACCCTTCCTTCTTGCACCCTTTCTTCTCTGACGAAGGGTTGTTCCAGCCTTCGCTTCTCTCGTTCCACTCTTGCATTTCTGGCAGTCCCGATCTTGTTACAGAATGTCTTCTCACGCTGCTTCCTCCAGGGTTCGTCCCAAAGACTTGTACCCCTGGGCTTCGAGTGAACTTCTTGACGAGTGCTCATGCTTACTCTCTACCAGGGCCATAAGGGAACACAAAGGGGATTCGTGTTCCTATGACCACCGGGCCTTCGCGAGGAGGCATGACGACGACATCGCTGTGCTCCCTTGCACTCTAGGGGAGCCAGTATGTGGAGACGAATGGGCCAACGAAGGGATCCCTTTCTTTTACCTTTACCAGGTGGTGTTCAAGACCATCGGAGTGCGCTTACCCTTCTCCTGGTTCGAGAAGGAACTGCTGACGGAGATCAACGTTGCTCCGGCCCAGTTATACCCCAACAGCTGGGCCTTTGTCAAAGCCTTCGACATTCTCTTCGGGTTTCTGGGTTGTGCACCCTCGGTTGACCTCTTTCTTCACTTCTTTGAGGTGAAGAGGCAGAGACACAAACTCTGGGTAACTCTCAGCAATGTACCCGGGAGAGTTCTCTTCACACCCTTCCAAAGCTCGTTCACCGGGTGGAAAGGCCGGTTCTTCAAGATCTGCCGTACTGATCTTGTGCCCGACGCTCTGGATGGGTTTCCGCTGTACTGGGTGAGAGAGGAGAAGGTCCTCAAAGCCAAACCCCTCAAGAAGCTGGCTCCAAGTGATCAAATAGCTTGCCGGATTCTGGCTGAGGCGGGAGGTTTTTACTCTGCCACGGTGATCAGCCTGGAGTTCAACGCTGGGACTCTCGAGAAGTACATATGTAAGACCCACTGCCTTGGTAACTCCGGCCTTTGTTGTTTTTTGTACGTGCATGTCTTTCTTCATGGTGTCACTAACACGTCTTTCCCCTGGTGCAGGTTCGAAAATAAACCAAGAAAAGAGGACACGACTTACTCGAGCTCTGCAGGCTGGGAAAGGGGCTTCGCCTTCCTCCAGTGATAACTCTGATGACCACTGAGGAATGGCTTGTTCGCGTTTTTGCATAATTTGTAGCGTTTGCTCCGTTTGTACTTGTATTGAACATTGCTTGTAACAACAACTTTTCAATATCATACTTGATTTTTTGCGACGCCATTTTACTTTGCATATGCTTCATGCACTGCGCACTTTCCTTTCGTCCTGTTCTTCCGACGTTGCATACCTTCATTTGGGCGACGCCTTCTCAGGGGGCGACGCCCCTGTCTAGGTGACGCCTTCTTTCTGGGCGACGCCATGACCTAGGCGACGCCATGGCATAGGCGGCGCATCACATTACTTCAAACAGAGAAAGATAAAGGCTGAAAACCAAGGCACTTCTTTTTCTCAAACTGGTTTTTCCTTTTATTAGGGTGACCTCATTAAAAAACCCCCGAGAGGGAAAAAGAGCGTCCCCTTCAACTAAATTGTTACACACTGCTTACATAAGTCAACTGAAATAAAATTTTAAGTTGGCTGCATTCCAACTGCGCGGGATAGGACCTCCATCTAAAGTCTCCAGGTTGTACGAACCGTTGCCCTTAGCTTCAGTAACTCTAAAGGGTCCGGTCCATTTGGGAGACAGCTTGTTTTCCAACTCGTATGGGTGAGCTTTCCTCATCACTAGGTCGTCAACCTGAAACTGTCGCGGCTTTACCTTAGAGCTATATCGCCGCTCTACTCTTCTCTTCATCGCTTCAGCTTTTATTGTAGCTTCTTCCCTGGCTTCTTCTAGCAGATCCAGGTTTACCCGCCTCTCTTCATTGGACTCCTCCACCACAAAGTTTTGAAAACGTGGTGAGCTTTCATGTATTTCTACTGGAATCATCGCGTCCGACCCGTACACCAAACTGAAAGGCGTCTCCATTGTAGAGGATTGGGGCGTGGTATGATATGCCCATACAATCCTTGGCACCTCCTCCGCCCACGCCCCTTTGGCTTTCTCTAACCTTCTTTTTAACCCCCTTAACAGAACTCTGTTTGCCGACTCTACTTGTCCATTGGTCTGGGGGTGCTCAACTGACGCAAACACTTGTTTGATTCCTACTTCAGCACACAGATTTCTCAACTGCTGACTGGCAAACTGGGTCTCGTTGTCAGATATCAGGCGCCTAGGTACGCCAAAGCGACACACGATGTTTCTCCACACGAAATGCTGTACCTTATGCGCAATGATCTGTGCCACGGGCTCCGCCTCTATCCACTTAGTGAAGTATTCGATGGCGACGATCAGATACTTCATCTGCCTGATTGCCAGTGGGAAAGGGCCCAGGATGTCAATTCCCCATGTATGGAAAGGCCACGGGCTGTATATGGACCGCAACTCTTCTGGCGGCGCCTTGTGCCAGTCGGCGTGCTTTTGGCATTGCCTACACCGCTGGGCGTGACGTGCGCAGTCCTCTTTAACTGTTGGCCAGAAGAAGCCTGCGCGTATTACCTTGGAGGCTAAGGATCTTCCCCCTACGTGGCTTCCGCAGATGCCTTCGTGTAGCTCCGCCATTATCCTGGTGCACTCATTGCCACTGACGCATGTTAGGATAGGGTGAGTGAAACCGTGCCTGAACAGCACCCCATCCACCAAAGTATATCTTGCGGCATTTCTTTTGACTTTTTTACCCTCTTCAGGGTCCACTGGAAGAGCCCCATCCACCAGGTATCGCTTATAGGGCGTCATCCAGGTGTCTCCCTTGGACAAAACACATACCTGCATCTGCTCTTCCTTAGGTACACCCGCGTACATGCTGATGCGGGGCGCCCTCTGCGTATCTTGGGTCAAAGAGGAATGACTCCTCGGCCTTCCCCTTGATGTATAAATCTGGAGGACATCCACCCTGTTGTCTTCCACGAATCGACGCGGAGCTTTGAGGGTCTCCTGGATCACTGTCCTTTGTCTACCCCCCTTGCCTGAGCTGGCCAGCTTTGCGAGCAGGTCAGCTCTGGCATTCTGCTCCCTCGGGACATGTACCAGCTCAAGAGCGTTGAACGCCCCCCTCAACAACTGGACGTATTTTAGGTACGCCGCCATCTGTGGGTCCTTCGCCTGGAACTCACCCGACACCTGCCCCGTAATCAACTGAGAGTCGCTCTTCACCAGGAGGTTCTGTGCGCCCATCTCCTTGGCCAAGAGCATTCCTGCTATCAGGGCTTCATATTCTGCCTGATTGTTACTTGCCTTGAAGGCGAAGCGCAGGGCCTGCTCGATCAGTATGCCGTCGGGTCCCTCCAAGACTATTCCCGCACCGCTCACCTGCTGGTTGGAAGAGCCATCAACCGAGAGCAACCACTGCGAACTCGCTTCCACCTCTTGCTCACCTCCGGGCGAAAGTTCTGCTACAAAATCTGCGTACACCTGCCCCTTGATGGATCCTCTAGGCTCATACTGGATGTCGAATTCAGACAGTTCCACCGCCCAGCGTACCATTCTTCCTGCCACATCAGGTTTCTGCAGCACTTTCTGTATAGGGAGGTTGGTCATCACCACCACCGTAAAGCTGTGGAAGTAATGACGGAGCCTCCTAGCAGAGAACACTACCGCCAGCGCCGCCTTCTCTAGTGCTTGGTACCTCGTCTCAGCCCCTTGTAAGGCCTTGCTTACGAAGTAGATGGGCTTCTGACTCTGGTCCTGCTCTTGGACCAACACGGAACTGATGGCCCGCTCCGTTACAGTAAAATACAACCGGAGGGGCACGCCCGTTATCGGTTTGCAGAGGACCGGTGGCGTCGCCAGGTACTCTTTCAGCTTAATGAAAGCCGCTTCGCATTCATCAGTCCATGCAAAGCGACTGTTTCTCTTGAGGCACTGGAAGTACGGGTGCCCCTTCTCTCCTCCGGTGGAAACAAATCTCGAGAGCGCCGCCATCCGCCCTGTCAGCTGTTGCACCTCCTTCACCGACGTCGGGCTCCGCATGGCGATAATAGCCGCACATTTGTCGGGGTTCGCCTCTATCCCCCTCTCGGTGAGCAGAAAACCCAAGAACATACCGACCTCTACCCCGAAAACACACTTCTCGGTGTTCAACTTGAGGCGGTACTTGGATATTGTGTTGAACAACTCCTCCAGGTCTGCCATGTGCTGCACCCTATTCTGCGACGCCACCACCATGTCGTCTACATAGGCGTACACATTCCACCCGAGCATTGGCGCCAGGACCTTGTCCATTAGCCTCTGGTACGTGGCGCCCGCATTTTTCAGCCCGAAGGGCATCACCTTATAGCAGTAACTGCATGTCTCAGTCATAAATGCAGTATTGCTCTCGTCTCTTGGGTGCATCTTGATTTCGTTGTACCCCGAAAAGGCGTCCAGGAAACTTAGCACCTTGCTGCCGGACGCACTATCTACCAAGGCGTCGATGCTGGGCAGCGGATACGAGTCCTTTGGGCATGCCTTGTTCAGGTCCGTGAAGTCAACACACATCCTCCACTTTCCGTTCGCCTTTTTCACCAAGACGACGTTGGCGAGCCACTCAGGGTACTGAATCTCCCTAATGTGGCAAGCGCTCAACAGCTTCTGCGTTTCGTCTTTCACAACCTGTTGTCGTTCCTCATTGAACTTTCTCCTTCTCTGACGCATGGGGCGGACCGTGGCGTCCATGCTGAGGTGGTGACATAGGAAATCGGGGTCGATGCCTGGCATATCCGAGGCGGACCATGCAAAGGCATCCAGGTGGCGTCAAATCACTTCTGCCACCCCTTCCTGTTCTTCTGGGCTTAGCGAACTTCATAACTTGAAAGTCTTGCCGCCAATCTCCCTCTCTACGGCGTTAGCCGCAGGCTGCTCCCTACTATCATCTTCGACGGGCGCCGCCTCTTCCACGGGCGTCGCCTCTTCCATGGGCGCCGCGTCGTCAGGGCCTTCCTCCATTGGCACATCAGCTTTGGGCATCGCCCTCTCCGCGATGGCCTCTTCAGGCGCCAGCCCAGCGGGCGTCGCCTCAATCATCGTCGCGTCCGCACTCGGCGGACGTTCATACACCATGAATACGCCTCTCTTCGTTTTCAGGCTGTTTTCATAGCATTTCCTCGCCTCCTCCTGGTCTGACCTGATGACTATCACCCGGCCACTGAGGTCCGGCAGCTTCATCTTCATGTGACGGGTGGAGGACACCGCGCTCAGACGGTTCAACGCCGGTCTGCCCAGCAAAATATTGTAAGCGGAATTAGCGTTGACGACGAGGTACCGGATGCTCTCGGTACGTGAGGCCTCTCCGTCTGTGAACGTAGTCCTCAACTCCAGGTACCCCCGGAATTCTACCTGGTTATCCCCGAACCCATACAAGCACACAGTATAGGGACTCAATAGATCGGGGGACAACCGTAACTTATTAAAGGTCGACAGAAACATGACATCTGCCGAACTTCCTTGGTCTACCAACACTCTGTGCACCTTCCTTCCGGCGGTGACGATTGAGATGACAACGGGGTCGTTGTCGTGGGGTACCACATCTCGGAGGTCTCTTCTTGTGAACACAATATCTGACTCCCATGGCTCCCCCGAGAGCCTCTCTTCGATTGAATTCACTCCCCTCGCGTATTTCTTCCGCTGGGTGGCGGTGGGTCCTCCGCCGGAAAAACCTCTAGCGATGGTGTGGACCTCGCCAAGCACAGGCATCTCGTGTGCTGGTTCATCTGCCGGTGGCGGCAAGGTGGCGGTCGTTGTGGAATCTGCGACATAGTCTTTCAAAAACCCAGTCCTCACCAGCTCATCTAGCTGGTAGCCCAACGACAGGCAATTATCAATGTGGTGCCCGAAAGCCTCGTGGAATTCGCACCAAGAGTCTTTACGAGGCCCTAACACCTTGTCGATCTTCGCCGGTCGCCTCAGCCTCTCGGCTATGTTAGGCACGGCGATCAAATCCTTCAACTCAACCACGAAGTTATACCTCGCTGGTTTCGCTCTTTCTCTGGCGGGGCGATCGCTTCCTGCTGGACCCCGGGGCTGGGGCTTTCTGGCCTCGTAGGGGCGTCTCGCCTCTGGCTTCTTTCTCCCCGTCGTGGTCTCATTGACCCTGACGGGCTGAACTCGCGCCGGTCCCCTCGGGCGTGAGGACACGGCGCTGGTGCGCTTCACACATACCTCCCCTTCAGAAGCAATATGCTCTACCGCCCTACGCCGTAGTTCAGCGAAAGTCCTAGGGCGGTTGCGGATAATGGATTCTCCAAACGGGCCGGGGCATACGCCTTTCACAAATGCGTACACAATCATAGGCTCCTCTGTTGTACCAACCTTCACGACCTGGGCCCCGAAGCGATTGATATACTCCTTCAGGGTCACCCCTTGATACTGCTTCACATCGAACAGATCGTAGGAGACCGGCGGCGGGGCCTTGTTGGCTAAGTACTGTTCCCTGAACAATCGCGACAATTGGCGGAAAGATGTGATGTGACCCTCTGGGAGGCTAATGAACCAATCCATAGCCATCCCGGTCAGGGTGCTCATGAAGAGCTTGCACTTGGCAGCGTCAGAACCGCCTATCAGGACCATTTGTGTGTGGAATGCGGCAAGGTGTGTCTCTGGGTCCTCCATCCCGGTGAAGATCACCTTGGGTCCCGCGAACATGTTCGGGATCGCTGCGTCTAGAATCTCCTGTGAGAAGGGAGTGGAAAACTCCCTTGGTGGGGAATGGTTCTCCATCTCGTCCTGTCCAAGCCGCCTCCGATCGTTTCTCAGGCCCTGGCGCAACTCCTCATTCACACGGTGGAGCTCTTCGTTCCGCTCATGCGAGGCGTCCAGATCTGCCTGCATGCGTTCCTGCTCCATTTTCGAATCCGCCATGTCCTGCTGCAGCCCCCTCATTATTTCCAGGACCTGCTGCATGGATAGTTATGCTGGGGCTGCGCGTGCTGTGCGTCGTCTGGTGGGAGCCATTGTCACTCCAACCTCCTTCAACGTTACTGTAATTTGGTAGATTTCCTCGAACTTGTGATGGGACTGATGTTTTATATCGACCCCACGGTGGGCGCCAAATGTTCCGTCCGATTGACCGGGACGTCTTCGTGCGCGACCTCAACCGTCAGCTAGGGACTCCTTCCCACTGGTTGCCTGTGGATTCCTGCAAAAAAGAGGATAAAGAGGCGCCCCAGCGGCCGTGTGCACTCCGACGCTCAAGTCAGCCAGCAAGAAACACCAAAACTGTCCACCTACGTCTCTGAGCACCGCGTATGGCACTCTGAAGGTGGTAAAAGAACTGTGTATATTTGTGTGTTTGTTGTCTCTTTCAGGCAAAAATATTCCCCAGTCACTTGTACGTAACCTTGCAGCACGAGCAAGCAACTAGAGAGTTCTCTGGTATTTGCCAAAAGTTCCCACCCTCTTTCCAACATTCTCCGCGCTATTTAAACTACCCAAGCATTTAAAGCGCCTTAAAGCGCTTTTAATCACAAACGTAACGCACTCATTAAAGCGTTTAATTAGAAAACGTAGCGCATTTAAGACGTTGAAACGCTTGGGAGCCATTATAGTACCTGAATGCTCGAAAGGGAAACTGTATTGAATGACTTTTAATTACCTGGCACCTGACTGAAGGGTGTTTCCATTCTGACATGGCTGTTGTACACGTGGAGGGCCTCACGACGCCGTGACCCCATCTGGGGGCGTTTTTGCCCATCTGGGGACGTTTCTACGTGTGAGTCCTCCTGCTTGGGAGTGCTACTGCACTAGGGGTGACTTTTTGGGTGCCAACTCATGCCCCCAAGTATCTAGCCACTTACTTTGAGAGCGTATCTGCCTTCCTCTCGCACCCTGCACCCGGTTACCCTGGGCGTGACCTTCCTCTTGGGTCGTATCTGTCCAGAAGGCGTCTCTGGGGCGGCAGGGGTACTTCACGAGTCAGGCTGCCCTACCCTGATGCTATCACTATGGCCTTGAAGCCACCTTTTCATTTTCTTTATCACTTTCCCGAGCTATCGGGACCTGAGGCCTTCCCACGGTGTCGCTCCCTCCATGGTCTTTCCTACCCATGGGTATCGGGGAACCACACTGTGATTGCCTTATTTTTACACTGTTTGTTCTGGCGACGCCCTAGTTGGGCGACGCCTTTACCTAGGCGGCGCCTTTTCTTGGCAACGCTTCCTCTTGGCGTCTCTCCACCTAGGCGATGCCTTGCGTTGACTTTGACTCTTCAGCCGTTGACTTTGACTTTGACTTAGTCCACGCCTGGATACGGGACGGTACAAAGAAATCACCAAAACTTGCACCAAACACCAAACTCACATGGAAGACCCATTTTTTGCCAATTGAACCGATTAAAAGATGTAAGAACACAAATGAACCATTTAAATTGCTTAGAAACTGAATTGCACCAAAGAAATTAATAGGAAATGAAGAGTAGGAGATCAAATGAAAAGATGGAGAAGAGAGGAACTTATGTGAATGAAGGGCTTGGTTGATGGACACACCACCTGAAGTATGAATGCTCCAAGATAAGTGTGAATTGCCGCCACTTGAGGGAACCAAGGCTCTCAAGATGAGACTAGGAAGAGGAGAAGACAAGTTCTCACACACTCAATCACCAATTTGGGAGAGTTTTGCTACTTCAAACATCAATTCTCAATTATGAAGGACCTAAGCCCTCCTTTTATAGGAGCAAGGGCCGATTATTTGCTTACAAAGCTTATTCCATAAGCTACCCAAAAGACTCCTACACTCACGCCCCTACTAAGCTCACTCCCCAAGCTTATAGAATTTTCTAAACTAAAGCCTAAAGATGCTTTTACAAAAGAGGTGTCTAATGTTTCCCTCTAAGCACCTTTTAATACAAAAAATACTATGAAAAGAGAAAACAATCTTCCACTATTTCCTAATTCCTTAAACTTGCTCCTTGTAAGCCTATGAGGTGGGCTAATGACTTCTTGAGCGTCTTCAACTTGGGCCTCTACCTCCTCTTGTCCTTGATTATTGGCTTCTATTTCTTCTTGATCTTGATCTCCATCAATAGGTGATCTCCATGTCAACCCCCTTCACATGAGAAACAAGGTTGTTTCCCTCAAACTTGAGGTTGGTGTAGAACACTCTAATCAAATCAGGGTATATGTTTCCCTTCATCTCCAAGAACCTTCTTAGAGATTGATCTTTGAGCAACTTCCTCGCATTATCTAGCTTTTGACTTTTCAGCCAATCAAAAGAAACAACTTTGGGGTTGTTTATCACTTTTGTGCTAGTTTCAAACCTATATCTTTCAATGAGCTCATTTTCTCCAGAAAACCAGCCCTCTAATCTCCCTCTAGACCTCACTGCTCTGGTTTTGACCCTCTTTGATGTAGGAGGTGTTGATTCCATGACAGCAGAAAAAGGGGCAAAGAGAACTCACACAAGGAGAACAAGAGATTTTGCAAGAGATGGCTCAATTGGTTGTTCTTGTGAGAGAGAACTGTTAGAATGGATGGCTTTAAACTAGAGGGGGGGTGAATTGTTTAAAGATGGATTTCAGTTGATAAGGATGAAATTATCTCAAGAAATAGTTGATAAGGAATCCAGTTTGCCAAATCACAAAGCTAAAAACACAGCACCAAAAAAACAATCAGTTGTTTCGCAGAAACAATCGGTTGTTTATACCAGTATACAAATATCAAAACTGAATTTAAAGAGTTAAGGGAGAGAGAAAATGCACACAGAGATTTATACTTGTTCACTCTAAACACAGAGTTACATCCAGTCTTCTCAGAAACCACTGAGGAATTCCACTAAGCAATCAAACCTATATCACTTACAACACAACCAAGAAAGTGACCTTGATCCCCTCAAGACACACACTTCTCTTGGCCAACACACCAACACTAAGAATGCTGATCTTGATCCCCTCAAGAACACACAGCACTTCTCAGCAAACGCACAGAAGAAACTTGTTCAACAGATACAAGGATTACACTTGTTACAGAAGCAAATATGAAATCAATACAAGCAGAAATCCTATCTCACATACTTTGATCAATCTCAATCTCTAAGCAATCTCAACTCTTTGAAAAACTCAAAAACTTTTTGTTAATTGTTATTACTCAAATCTGTTTTTCTGAATATATTCAAAGATATTGTTTGTTATCAAATCTTAACAAACTTATTCATTGCATTTAAAAGATTGGTCAAAGCATTAAAGACTAGAGCGTAAACAGTTGAAACATTTAATGCTCAGTCAAAGCAAAAACCATTTTTCTCTCATGGTACCAAAACAAACAATCAGTTGTTTCCTCGAATCAATCGGTTGTTTTGGTTTTAACAGCTCAACCATTTGAAAAACAGTTTTCAATCTTTTCTAAAAACACCTAAGTATAAAACAATCGGTTGTTTTTCACTTAGTATGAAAAACACTTTTCTTTTAAAAAGATTGAGAATGCCTATGCTTTGGATTCGATCAAGGGTAAATTACAAAACTCAAACTACCCCAGATCCTATCTAAGAAAACTCAACAACAGCAAGCACAGCCCTTCAACATCCTTCAAAGGGTTTTGGATTCTTCAAAGCTTGAACACCACTTGGTTCAACAATCTCCCCCTATTTGATGAAGACAAATCCCTGATGCTTGCGTTGTACCTGATTGAATCTTAAGCAGTTTCTGCAAAGCATACTTTTAAGCAGAACATAGAACTTCTGATATTTGGTTAGCACAAAGAGAAATAAAGAAATTTTGAACATAATATCAGAGTAAACAATGAAACAAAATATAGGAGCAAAAACCTATATGGTTTTACTCATCCAAACTGTTTTTCACAAATAAAAACTTAACAAACATTAAACACAGCATATTTCTCCCCCTATTTGTCTTCACAAATAGACAAACAGAAGAGATACACAAGATAATTGTTCTCAATACATCAGATATAAAACAGCAAAAGCAGAAAGAATACAAAACTAATACAGCCACCAAAAACCAATCGGTTGTTTCGATACATCAACCGGTTGTTTTTCTTCATTCATCATCATCAACATATTGAAGATAAAAGATTTGGTTCTATACTGCTTGAATCTGTTCATCTAGTGTCATGAAACGTGCATCCATACTGTCAAACCTGTTATCAATCCTCTGGAAATTGCTGACACAAAGATCATGGAGATTCCTTTGATTCTCCGCAAAGCTGTGAAGTCTATTCATCATGAGTTCTTCAAAAGAAGACATGGATTGCATTTTTTCTTCTTGACTTCCAGCACCAGCACTAGGTCCAGCATCTTGATGTGCTTCAGGTAGATCTTCTTGTTGAAAATCCATATCAGCAGGTTCATCTTGTTCATGATCAACAGCAGCACTAGATGAGGCTCCAAAGTCACCATCTTTGCTAATCCATTTGCCACCTACTTTGGTGAAACCCATTTTGCTGAGAGATCCATTGTTCAACTCTTGAGTTGACTTCACCAACTCAGATGTTTCATCCTCTAGGTTCACTTCAAAATAGTGCAGAAATTTAGAAATCAAAACAGCATATGGATAACGATAGTCACTTAACCTCATTGCCTTTTGCATGTGCTCTTTGATGATGTGTATCCAATTAATTCTGATCTTCTTCATAATGCAGAAGATGTACACCAGATCTTCCTCAGTGAGAACAGAATGATTGTTTCCCCTTGGAGTTAAAATCCAAGTCACAATGAGAGCTAGCAATCTTTCATCAAGTCTTAAGCCACCAACCGAACAAGTCCCAACTTTTTCATTTTGGTTCTTCAAGCAGCTTTTGTACTATTGGACTTTGTTGAAGAACTCCACTACACCAAGGTTTCCCTTTTTAATTCTGAGACCTGAGAACTTTAGGCCAGCTACAGCAGTCCACACTTCATGGGTTATCTGCATATCTACACCTTTTACATGAGAAACAAGGTTGTTTCCTTCAAACTTGAGATTTGTGTAGAAAACCCTTATTAAATCTGGGTAGATGTTCCCCTTCATCTCCAAGAACTTTCTGAGAGATTGATCTTTGAGCAGCCTCCTTATATTATCCAGCTTTTGGCTTTTCAGCCAATCAAAGCACACAACCATAGGGTTGTTTATCACTTTGGTGCTAGTTTCAAACCTATATCTCTCAATTAGATCATTGTCACCCGAAAACCATCCTTCAAACCTTCCTCCAGACCTTACAGTTCTGGATTTGACTCTTCTTGAGGTAGGAGGAGTTGAATCCATGATGGCAGAGATGAACAACATAGAAAAGCTCACTCATAGATTTTGCAAGAGATATTGCAATGGGTTGTTCTTGTGGGAGAGATGAGCTGCAACAGTTTTTATAGCAAAAACAGAATCATAGGATATTCAATGACATGAGTGGGTACTAGATTTTCAGAGAGAGAGGACTTGACCATGCCCTGCACAGAAAAAGCGTCAGAAAAAACAGAAAATCACATGGTCTTCACATGTGATCTTTGACTAGTCATTAAGGATCTTGAATTTCCAAGATATTTGAATATATTCCTTTATGACTGTTGAAACTTCTTTCTGAGCGTGATCAGCTTTTAACTCAGGTTCATTGACCAAGGATTCTCTCTTTAATTTAATCTGCAACGGATAGAAAATGAAAATAGAAATTAAATTGGTTTTTTCACAATGCTGCCAGACTCAAAACAATTGGTTGTTTCGAGAAAACAATCGGTTGTTTTTCTGCAGCAGTAAAGTTGAAGACTTTAAGGAGATTGTACCGATCAGGTCATCGGGTGTGATGACGTGGCAGCAAGCGATAATATAGGCGTGTTGAACGGGACACCTGGCCGACAGAAGGGAAGTAAATCGGGAAGTCAGTATAGTCGCCGATCGCTGAAAGGGCGTTCTTCGATCTCTAGTATGCGTAATCGGCGGTCACCAGAGTTGCGTCACAGTCGTCGTATGTGAGTACTAGGAGATCAGGTGGTTAGAGATCGCCGGGGAATGCTAGAAGATCGGGTGGTTTACACACCGTCGAAAGGGGCACATCGCCGAACAATCAGGAAAGCTGTGCACCAAGTTACTCCCTGTATGGATAACTTAGTCGAATGGCGAAAAGAGTAGAAGTAACGCTCAAGTTGTGGAGGCTCCAGACGGTGACACGTGTACAGCTGGATGTGAGCCACGTGTCTGGAGGCGTAACCGTCAGGAGAGAGAAAAAGCTCAGGTATATAAGGACCACTTAACAGACTTTTGAGGTACGCTTTCAGAATACTTTCTAGTACACTGAGATTCACTACGCACGGTTCCTTGAGTTGAGATATTCTCTCTGAGTTTTTGGTGATTCTTTCACTGACTTGAGCGTCAGAGAGCGATCGGCCGCAGTGCCGCCACTTTGTTTTCTTCAGGTTCTTGCGGGGAATTAAGACGTGAAGAGTGAAAGCTAACGTGGTGCGAAGCTGATCCAAAGGAGAGATTAGGAGCCACCCCGCCACGTTTGTCGAAATCCGGCGACGTGCTGTGGCTCACATCACCGCTGAGAGCGAGGTCGCTGAAAGGAGAGGGAACGTGGCTCCTAATAAGCCACGGGCCCAAACTAGAATTTAGCCACAGCGGGTGTTGGAGACGGCAGCAGCCAAGAAGGATTAAAGGTGATAAGAATCAAATAAAGGAGGCTTTTATTAATGGAGGAAGAGGACATCCACCCTCACATTTGAAGTTCTTCCTTCTAGTCTTCTCAAAATTAAAAGAAGACATAAAATAAAGATGAGGCCCAAGCCCAAAGCCCAAGCCCAAGCCCAAGAAGGCCAAAGCCCAAAGAGCCCAAGTCCATCCCATGAGGGGCAAGGCCAAGCTTTGAAATACTCTTGTATAGTTTTAGGAGGTGTGGTTATTAAATAAAGGTGTGTGAAAATGTAAAATAAAGTCACATTGTCCATGTGACTTAGGAGAGTGGTGTATGTATAGTTTTTGGGAGGTGTCATAGTAGAAAAAGGTCACACCTCCCATGTGACTTGTTTTTGGTGGGAATTTCAAATGAGTTTATTTGAAATTTCCCACCTATTTTTCAGCACCTTAGGCTATAAATAGAGGTGCTTCCTTTGTAAAATTCAGATTTGAATTCATCTAAAGAAACTATACTCAAAATTGGAGTGAGCATTTGGAGAGCTTTTGAGCTTCTACTCTAGTCTTATCTTGAAGGACCATGGTTTCCTCAAGTGGCGGCTTCCACACTCATCTAGGAGCATCCATACTTCTAGTGGCGTGATCATCCAACCTATCTTCCATCTTCATGAGCATTCTCTTCTCCTTCCTTTCTTCTCTTTCAATTACTCTTGTTGTCTTGTGTTCTTGAGCATTTTTTGGTTCGGCTGTCCTTAATTTTCCAGCACCTATGTTTTGGTTTTCTAAATTCTGTTTGGTACATTTGTTTGTGTTTTAATTCTGTTCGGTCTTCTCTTTTATAATTCCTTTGTTGATTCAATTTGACAATATTTGGTTCATCCAAATGAGTTTGGGAATTGGTACTTGTTTTGGTGAGTTCTTGACTTAGAACCATGATCCAACTTCTAAGAAAGTGCCTCTTTATTTTCCAGCTCAAGGTGATTCCTCAAAGTGTCAAGAATCTTGTTCTATGTGGCTATTGGAATCACATCATGTGGTATCATGAGTCTTAGGTTCATTCTTGTTAATTGTTGAGTTGTGTGCACTTTAATTTCAAGAGCTCTTTAATTTCTTGCAATTTAAGTTTCTGTTTTAGAATTTTAATTGAGTTTTCTTGCTGTTTTTCTTTTGCTCCAAGTGTTTGTGGAAAGGTTTATGGCACTCATAATTCTTATGAGTATGGTTGCTCTTTTGGAATGGCATTATCCTTCCTAGAGTTTACCTTAAGCTTCCTTTCACTTGTTACAATTTGTGTTGTGTCTTTTAATTTTTGAATCATGTCAAGTTTTGTCTTAAGTCATGTTATTCCATATATGTCATTACTTCTAGTAGTACTTTTATTGTTTTGATTGTTTCTTGCTTTAGTGTCATATAATTTTCTGAATTGATGTTGATCCTTTGTGCATTTTCTTTTTAGAATTGAGTTCATACTTGTATTCTAGACCTATACAAGTTCCAATACATCTTTTTCTATTATGTCTTTGCTAGTTCATCATCCTGTTTTTTTATTCCTATTAGGATTCCTCTGTTTCTGAAAAAAGTGCTTACTGTTTTTCCTTATTGCAATTGATTTACGTACTGTAAAATTCTGAAATTCTGGATTTGAGATATTGAAAGTGTTAGCAAAGAATAGAAAAAAGAATCATTCAAAAATATGAAGTACACAAAAAATGATAAATAAAATAAAAAAAGTGTACATTCCTGCCGAAAAAAATACGGTAATCTGGCAGTGATTTTAAAAAATTTATTTCTCTCAATTGGCTTACTGTTTTTAATTGAATCCAGTGCCATTTTTGAGTTAACATCTTGAAGTTTCTGTGGTATAAATTTCATAATCCAGTTCGCTCTACAACGTTCCAGTTAAATCAGTGAATATCAAACACAGTTTGCATTAAAAAAAAATTTCCAGTAGCTAAATTTTTTTTGTTTTCTTCATCTACTCTAGTGCTTTTCCTTAGGTATTCTTTTGTGTGCCTACTTTTCTCATTGAGTTCTTTATTTTCTTGATTGTCTTTCATTCTTACTCTTTGAGTTTGTCTTACACATAGTTTTCCTTTTGCAATTACCTTTCCTTGCTTATACCTTTTCTTGTTTGTCTTTATTGTTTCTTTGGTTTTGTGGTGGTTTGCTCTTAAGATTGGTGTACTTGCTTTGACATATTTCATTTGAGGATTCCAAGGCCTCAAGATCAGATTGGTGCAAGAACATTATTTCTTTGAGAGTGATATCTTTTCAGCCTTAGTTCATTTCGGCAGTTTCATTGCCAAAAAGCTCACTGTTTTTGCTAATTTTGTTTCTTAACTTGTTTGCTGTTTTTGTGTGTTTGCTGTTTTTTATTTGCAAAATGGCTGGCTATTCAAGTGGTGCATCTTACAAACAGCATTCTCCTTCCAAAGCTTCAGTCCTTGGTGAAGAAGAACATAGAAGAAGGAGGCATCACCATCATTCTCATGAAGAGAGCTATAACCGTGACCAAAGATATCACCAAGTGTTCAACATTGCTTGTAAAAAAGTCCCTAGTTTTAATGGTGATAGTGATCCTAATGTGTATTTAGAATGGGAGACTAAGGTTGACCATTATTTTCATGTGTATAAGGTCCAAGATGACCAAAAACTTAGATTAGTTTCTTTATCCTTTTTGGGCTATGCCAAAGAATGGTGGGATAAAATTGTAATGGACATTATATATCGCAAGAAACCTCCCGTGGTTTCTTGGAATGCTTTGAAAGAGTGTATGCGCGCGAGGTTTGTTCCTCCTTCTAGGAAGGAACACTTGTTGAAGTTCCAAAGGCTTCCTCAAGGACATAGGATGGTAGATGAATACTTTAAAGATTTTGAAACAACTTTGACTAAAATGAATATGCATGCTAATGAAGAGTCAAAGATTAAATGGTTTGTACGTGGTTTGAAAAGAGATATTAGAGATTTTGTAGAATTAAAAGAATATTCTTCTTTAAAGAGCGTGTTTCGCAAAGCCATCAAGGTAGAATCATATCTTTTGAACAAAACTTTCAAAAATACTCATGATGATGATTTCTACAACTCTTCTAGGAAGGATGCAAACAAAATTTCTCCTTCCAATTTTTCCAAACAAACCATGTTTCCAAACAAAGTTTCTACTACAAATCTTTCTACTCCTAAGTCACCTACCAAAACTTCAAATATCAAATGTTTTAAATGTTTAGGTTTTGGGCACATAGCTCTTCATTGTCCACAAAAGCAAATCTTAAAGATCAACAAGGTAAAACAAGACCTAACTCACCCACCTACCACAAGTAAACAAGAAAAAGACAAAGAAGGCCAAGTTGACATGGGTCTTATCCTTTCACCTCCAAGGTGTTTTCCTTCCTTATCTTTTTCATTACCCAAGGTTCCTATTTCACCACCATCTTGGTTAAAAAATGTTAGGGATGATTTTTTCATACCTCCTAATGGTTGTCACCATTTAAGAGGTCTTTTTCCAAAACATCACATCATTCCCAAACAAATTTTTCCAACTTGGTCGATTTATAGAACCTCCTTTTCTGAAATCCCATTATTTACAAATGCTAAGTCATGTTTACATTTTTCTTCAACTTTTAATTGTAAAACTAAACTGACTTTGTTATATGCAGGGATTCAGAATTCGTGGACGAATTCTCTCCAACTCGAGGAGTATGATAAGAATCAAATAAAGGAGGCTTTTATTAATGGAGGAAGAGGACATCCACCCTCACATTTGAAGTTCTTCCTTCTAGTCTTCTCAAAATTAAAAGAAGACATAAAATAAAGATGAGGCCCAAGCCCAAAGCCCAAGCCCAAGCCCAAGAAGGCCAAAGCCCAAAGAGCCCAAGTCCATCCCATGAGGGGCAAGGCCAAGCTTTGAAATACTCTTGTATAGTTTTAGGAGGTGTGGTTATTAAATAAAGGTGTGTGAAAATGTAAAATAAAGTCACATTGTCCATGTGACTTAGGAGAGTGGTGTATGTATAGTTTTTGGGAGGTGTCATAGTAGAAAAAGGTCACACCTCCCATGTGACTTGTTTTTGGTGGGAATTTCAAATGAGTTTATTTGAAATTTCCCACCTATTTTTCAGCACCTTAGGCTATAAATAGAGGTGCTTCCTTTGTAAAATTCAGATTTGAATTCATCTAAAGAAACTATACTCAAAATTGGAGTGAGCATTTGGAGAGCTTTTGAGCTTCTACTCTAGTCTTATCTTGAAGGACCATGGTTTCCTCAAGTGGCGGCTTCCACACTCATCTAGGAGCATCCATACTTCTAGTGGCGTGATCATCCAACCTATCTTCCATCTTCATGAGCATTCTCTTCTCCTTCCTTTCTTCTCTTTCAATTACTCTTGTTGTCTTGTGTTCTTGAGCATTTTTTGGTTCGGCTGTCCTTAATTTTCCAGCACCTATGTTTTGGTTTTCTAAATTCTGTTTGGTACATTTGTTTGTGTTTTAATTCTGTTCGGTCTTCTCTTTTATAATTCCTTTGTTGATTCAATTTGACAATATTTGGTTCATCCAAATGAGTTTGGGAATTGGTACTTGTTTTGGTGAGTTCTTGACTTAGAACCATGATCCAACTTCTAAGAAAGTGCCTCTTTATTTTCCAGCTCAAGGTGATTCCTCAAAGTGTCAAGAATCTTGTTCTATGTGGCTATTGGAATCACATCAAAAGGACTCGCCATCCTTATGATCCAAAGAAAAACAAGGGGAGAGGGTCAGGGCGCCCTAGAGAGTTCAACCGCCCTCCGAGGTACGAGTTCGTCATGGGATTGGCAAACCTAATCGCCATCCCCAACATAGCTGCCAGGCTTAAAGTGCCTGAGAAAGTTTCAGACAAGGTGTTGGGACCAAAACCGGATATATGGTGCAAATTCCACAACAGTTTTGGTCACTCCCTTGATTCGTGCTTGACCCTGGGTTACCAACTCGAAGAATTGGTCAAGTGCGGTTTTTTGAAGGATTACCTGCTGGACAACAGAACGGGGCAAGCGTCGAGCTCCCAGCCGGCGAGCAGTGAAGGCCAACAGCATGAGGTGCCTACTCACGGCGAGATCCACACCATAGCCGGAGGTTTTTCAGGGGGTGGATGTACTGCATCACAGAGGAAGAAATATGCAAGGTCTGTGATGGCAGTAGAAACGTTTGAAGATCACTCGCCGGATGTGGACATTACGTTCACCAAGGAGGACCTCAGGGACGTTGTGCCTCATGGCAACGATCACATAGTTGTCTCGCTAGTCACGGCGGGAAGGAAGGTCCACCGGGTGCTGGTGGATCAAGGAAGCTCGGCAGATGTCATGTTCTGGCCGACTTTCAGCAAGCTGCAACTACCCCTTGACCAGTTAAGGCCCTATGGAGGATGCTTGTATGGGTTTGCTGGCGACCAGGTGGAGGTCAGGGGGTACATCGAGTTGAGAACTACATTCACGGACGAGGCGGCCTCGAGAACGGAGAAGATCAAGTACCTCGTCGTGAATGCCCCCTCGGCGTATAACATTCTGTTGGGAAGGCCGACCCTCAGCAGGATAGGAGTTGTACCCTCAACGAGGCACATGAAAGTTAAGTTGTCGTCAATGGAGGGAGTGGTGATCACCATAAGGTCGGACCAGAAGGAGGCCCAAACCCGTCGAAGAGTGGCTTAAGAGGGAGATCGGGGGTAAGGTCTTCAAGTTGGGGAGATCTTTGGAATGTGAGACACAAGACCAGATCGCCTAGGTGATAGAAAGGCATCTGGACGCTTTTGCATGGTCTGCTTCAGACATGCCGGGAATCGATCCCGATTTCTTGTGTCATCACCTAGCGATGGACCCTCAGGTTATACCAGTGCGACAGAGAAGAAGAAAGTTCAATGAGGAGAGAAGACAGGCGATTAGGGATGAAATGCAGAAGCTCCTCGCCACGGGCCATATCAGGGAGGTCCAGTACCCTGAGTGGTTGGCTAATGTCGTGCTGGTAAAGAAGAGCAACGGGAAGTGGCGCATGTGCGTCAACTTCACGGATCTAAACAAGGCTTCTCCGAAGGACTCGTACCCTTTGCCAAGTATAGATGCCCTGGTCGACAGTGCAGCAGGGTGCAAGTTGTTGAGCTTTTTGGACGCCTTCTCGGGGTACAACCAGATTAAGATGCATCCTATGGATGAAGAAAAGACCGCCTTCATGATTGAGAGATCGTGCTACTGCTACAAAGTGATGCCCTTCGGGCTGAAGAATGCGGGGGCCACGTACCAAAGGCTGATGGATAAGGTACTTGCGCCGATGCTAGGGAGGAATGTACAAGCGTACGTTGATGATATGGTCGTGACTTCGCTAGAAAAGAGCAAGCACATCTCAGATCTTGAGGAGTTGTTTACCACGATTGCCAAGTATAAATTGAAGCTAAATCCCGAGAAGTGCATTTTTGGCGTGGAAGCGGGGAAGTTCCTGGGTTTCCTCTTGACTGAGAGAGGAATTGAAGCAAATCCTGATAAGTGTGTTGCCATTTTGGCGATGAGAAGCCCGGCTACCGTGAAGGAGGTGCAGCAGCTTACAGATCGGACGGCCGCGCTATCTCGTTTCGTGTCAGCTAGTGGAGAGAAAGGCCATCCGTATTTCCAGTGCTTGAAGCGAAACAATAGGTTTGTCTGGACGAAGGAATGTGAAGAAGCTTTCGTAAAGCTTAAGGAGTATCTGGTGAGCCCGCCGGTTCTGTGCAAGCCTTTGGTGGGAATGCCTCTCAGATTGTATTTTGTTGTAACTGAGAGGGCGGTGAGTGCGGTGCTCGCCCAAGATCAAGGACAGCCCAGAAACCTATTTATTTCGTTAGCAAGGTGTTACAAGGCCCAGAAGTAAGGTATTAGGCCTTGGAGAAAGCCGCGCTGGCGGTTGTATTCTCGGCGAGGAGGTTGCGCCACTATTTTCAAAGCTTTACGGTGCTGGTGATGACCGACTTGCCCATCCAAAAAGTTTTAAAGAAGCCTGATGTAGCTGGGAGAATGGTGAAGTGGGCAGTGGAGCTGTCAGAGTTCGACATCAAATATGAACCCCGAGGACCGATCAAGGGGCAAATTTTCGCTGATTTTGTGGTCGAGCTTTCTTCAGAGGCAGCACAAGTTGAGGCGGATGATTTTTGTTGGGTACTTTCGGTGGATGGATCGTCCAACCAGCAGGGCAGCGGTGCTGGAGTCATTCTGAAAGGGCCCAACGGCGTGCTGATAGAACAGTCCCTGAGATTTGCCTTCAAAGCCAACAACAATCAAGCAGCATATGAGGCGTTGATTGTAGGTATCTTGTTGGCCAAGGAGATGGGAGCTAAGGTGTTGGTGGCCAAGAGTGACTCGTTGTTGGTCACGGGGCAAGTAACAGGCAAGTTCCAGGCCAAGGACCCGCAGATGGCGGCTTACTCGGAGTATGTGCAGGAGTTGAAGGGTTCCTTTGCCTCGTTTGAGGTGGTGCATGTACCCAGGGAGCAAAATGCCCGAGCTGACTTGCTAGCCAAGCTTGCCAGTTCGGGCAAGGGGGGTAGGCAGAGGACCGTTATTCAAGAAACTCTGAAGACACCCAGAGAGTCTGTAGCAGATCACCAGGTTCTCCAGATAAGTAAGTCGACGGAGAAAGTGGCGAGGAGTCACAGGTCCTTGACCCAGGAGACCTTGAGAACGCCAAGGATAAGGGCATGTCTAGGGGAAAGGGTGAACATGGCACAGGTCTGCGCTACGCATAGGCCAGACACGTGGATAACGCAATACCAGCGCTGCTTGGCAGATGGAGTTCTCCCGCTGGATCCAACGGAGGCTAGGAAGATAAAGAAGAACTCTAGCAAGTTCACCCTGATCGATGGCGAGCTCTTCAGGTTTGGGTTTACACACCACTCCTAGTATGTGTGCACGGAGAAAAATGTACAAGAATTATGCCCGAGCTCCATGAGGGTAATATGTGGGAGTCACATCGGGGGTCGAGCTCTGGCTGCAAGAGCTCTCCGTGCAGGTTATTACTGGCCAACGATGAGGGAAGATTGCAAGAAGTATGCTCAATGTTGCAAGCAATGCCAGCAGCACGCCGATTGGCACAAGGCACCCCCAGAAGAGCTTAAGTCCATTTACAGCCCCTGGCCGTTTCATACTTGGGGAATTGACATTCTGGGACCCTTCCCATTGGCGGTCAGGCAGATGAAGTACTTGGTAGTGGCGATTGAATACTTCACCAAGTGGATCGAAGCGGAGCCAGTAGCCCAGATCAACGCACACAAGATCGAGAGCTTTGTATGGAAGAACATCGTGTGCCGGTTTGGTGTGCCTAAACGCCTGGTGTCAGACAATGGGACTCAGTTTGCAAGTCACCTGTTGAAAAAGCTGTGTGAAGAAGTGGGAATACAACAGGTGTTTGCATCCGTCGAGCACCCACAGACGAATGGTCAAGTGGAGTCTGCCAATTGGGTATTGCTAAGAGGTTTAAAGAGAAGACTAGAGAAAGCTAAGGGATCGTGGGCTGAAGAGGTACCCCGCATAGTTTGGTCGTACCATACCACTGAACAGTTAGGAACCCACGAGACCCCGTTTAGCCTGGTTTATGGATGTGATGCGATGATTCCAGTCGAAATCCAAGAAGAATGAAACGCTCGTCGAGATTCCAGAACTTTGTGGCGGAAGACTCGAATGAAGAAAGAAGAATGAATCTGGATTTGCTGGATGAGGTCAGGGAGGAGGCGAGAATGAAGGCCGAAGTAGTAAAGAGATGGATTGAGCGAAGGTATAACTCTAAGGTAATGCCAAGGCAGTTTAGAAGTGGCGACCTGGTGATGAGGAAGGCCCATCAGTACGAGATGGAGAACAAGTTAACGCCTAAGTGGACGGGACCGTTCAGAATAACCGAGGTGCTCGGGAACAGCGCCTACCTCTTAGAGACGCTAGAAGGAGGGGCGATTCCTCGCACTTGGAACGCCACACATCTCAAATTGTATTACAGTTAAAGCCTTGTAAGTAAAGACGAACATGAAGAGATTTAAATAGTTTCTGTTAAAACAGTTTCAAGGGGGCACTCTTTTTTCCCTAAGGAGGGTTTTTAATGAGGCCACCCAATAAAGAAGAGTTTTCAAGTTTAAAGTTTCTAAGATTGCATGCTTGTTATTTTGAAAGTTTTTAGAAAAAAGACCTTGTCACTTGTATGTGATCTAAGGCAACAGTAAAGTTATATTGCATGCTTTCTAGTAAAAGTTTTAAAGTCCCCATCGTTTTTCGGCAATCGGCGGCAATAGTTAAAGGTTTTAAAGTCCCCAACGTTTTTCGGCGATTGGCGGCAATAGTTAAAAGTTTTAAAGTCTCCATCGTTTTTCGGCGATCGGTGGCAATAGTTAAAAGTTTTAAAGACCTCATCGTCTTTCGGCGATCGGAGGCACCAGTAATGTAAAAAGCCCTTAACGCTCTTGTGCGTCTTGAGGCGAGAGAAGAAGTCCTCCTCGCCCTTGAGCGAGTGCAGGCGAGAAAGAGAAGAAGTCCTCCTCGCCTTTGAGCGAGTGCAGGCGAGAAAGAGGAGAAGTCCTCCTCGCCTTTGAGCGAGTGCAGGCGAGAACAGATTGAAAGACCTCTTTCCATAAACAGATTGAGGCAAGATTAAAAGTCCTCAGTGCATCCAGGGGGGAGGAGATGTACACCCTGGGCAAGTTGAGGCACCAGAGAAAGTCCTTCTCACCTTAGAGTGAGTTCAGGCAAGATGAAACTGAAAGGTCAGGGGTTTTCATGACCTTAATCGGCGGGAAGGGAAGGTTGATGGAAAACGCCTTTTCCCCTTTGAGTAAAACATCAATATCGACCCAGTAAGAACAGATAAATCTTCCACGCTTGCAGGCGGTGCGAAGATAGATAAAATCCTTCTCGTCTTCAACGAGCTCGAGCAGAGTGCTCCAGAGCAGCTTCGAACCCAGAGGTGAGGATTTGAGCAGCACTCTGCTCAAGCTCATGTATTTGGTTTTTCAGTTCTTCCTTCTCCTCATGAGCTCGAGCAAGTTCTTCAGTAACTTTCTTACTCTCACCCTGAGCTTGGGCAACCTCTGCAGCAACCTTTGTGGCTTCCTCACGAGCTTGGGAGAGCTCAGCGAGAGCCTTATCCCTGTCTGCCTCGACCTTCCCCAGGAGGATCTCCCTATCTGCCGATCTCTTTTCAATTCTCTCCACCCTGGAAGCTTCAACCTTTCGTGCAGCCTCCAAATCTGCCACCTTGACCCTAAATGGGACCAACTTGCTCTCCAAGTAAGTCTTCTCTTGGAGTTGGATGTGCAATTTTTGGCGTAGATCAGAGGCTTCCTTGCGTGTGTACCTTAGCTCATCGTCCAGCGCATCCTCCAGCCTTGAATGTTCCATTTCATTCATCAGCAGATTGCAAGTGACCTTTTCAGCCTCTGCCCTTATCATAAGATTTGACTCCCTGAGCTCGGAGTTTTCCTCTTGAAGCTTCTTGAGGGAATCTTCACAGCTCTTGATACAAGCGAAGGGAGACCTTCCGCCATGGTCTTCAGTTGAGCTGCGAAGGGTCCCAAGGTCTCTTTAAAGGGATCTGGGAGGCTTGAGGCTGATGCTAGAGGTGCTGGTGGAGTTTGATGTTGACTCTCACCACCACCCTCTTGAGCTTGTACACCAAGGGGGGCAGGGGGGCTTCCAGGCGTGGTGGTGAGGCCGGAACTTCTGTTATATGCATTGGAGAAGCCTGAACACCCTCATCTTCTCCTAATGCGGCCCCAACAATGGATGTGGTGGAAGGAGGACCCTCTCCAGCAGATACAAACGGTGTAGAGGCGCTCGGAGGGTTCTCTACATAATTAGGGTTGCTACTCTCGATCACTATGGGCGCGGCGGCCAGTGGTGTTGATTGGACTGGTTCTAACGGAGCTGGAGGTGATGGCGGTGTTGGTGTTGGAAGTGCAAGTGGTGTGGAGGTGGTTACCCTTTTTCTCTTGGTGATGAGACCATCCTCGGTGGGTTCACCGTCGTCTTCTTCTTCCGACACTACCTGAGGAGTCTTCCTCTTTGGTCTCTTCAACACCAGTTTTTTCCTCTCTGGGCGGGTAGGGCCCCAGAAGAAGTTGGACCTCGGGGAGGAGTTTTTCCTTGGGAGATGGCGATCTCCACAACCGAGTTGGGCACAGTTTGGGAGCCCGTCGCGAGTTTGTGGGATCGGGCGATCGCCCTCAATTCAGCCAGTTTTCCTTTGCCCAACATTGCGTCTGCACAAGGTAAAAAATAGATGAGTATGCTCCAAAGCAGAAGCAGAACATACAAGTATATACAGAAGTAGCATAGGCAAATAGTACATGGATGAATGATCAAGACCAGTACAGAACAAATAGAATGCCGAAGACAGAATGGTAGAAACGATAAGTCATTTTCAACACAAAATGAGAGTCTTGGTGTTGGGGTAGGGGCTGACCTATGTGCATTTCAAGCTGGCCCTCAAGGAATTTGAAGGAGATTATTGAAGCAGTGGGGAAGGTGATGTTGGCAGAAGCCACGCTTTTACAGAAGAGACAAAGGTCTTTGTCCAACTCCCCCATGTTGTCAGGACTTCTTGCTCTCCTGAAGTTGTCCCTGGAATCCTTGTTCCCCTTGTTTACCCAATACAAGGGGAAGCCATCAAGCAGCGAAGGGTCTTGGTCGTTCGGGCACACCTTGATGAACTTCCCCTTCCAGTCTTTGTAGGATTGCTGGAAGATGGAGAGGATTGACCTCCCAGCAATCCCATTCAAGCTGACCCAGAGGCGATCTCCGGGATTCTTTGCCTCAAATAGAAAGAGGAAGACATCAACCGAAACCGGAGTCCCAGGTGCGCGCAAAGAATTTGAAACGCCCTCACAAATGCCCAGCTGTTGGGATGGAGCTGGGCAGGGGCGATGTCGAGCTCGGTCAAGAACTCCCTCTCGAAACGAGTGAAAGGAATCTTAAGTTTCACTTTCTTCAGCAGCGTGGCGTAGACGAAGCAGAACAACTCGCCATTGTTCCCCTTGTCATCCGCACAGATTGGTTCTCCAGGGAAGCAAGGCAGCACCGTCACGTTGTCATCGTGCTCCTTGTGAAATGAAAGGTTAGGTCGCTCCCCTTTCTTCAGGCGAAGCACCCCCACCTCAGTATTTATTGATGAGGTTTCCTTCAGTAGAGTTGGGGTGGCCCAAGGGTAGAGCTCTTTGTAGTCCCGTGGAGGAAGGGAGGCTCCCCCGGCTTGTGGTGGAGTTGTTTGGGTAAGGTTGGCATGGGAAGAGGCAGGCCTCTCAGCCTGTGTGTAAGGAGCACCAGAGGCTCGTGGGGGGTTGCGTGTTGGTGGAAGGTTTGTCCTAGTGGTAACCCTACGAGTTTTGGGAGGAGGGTTTCGCGATGAGGAAGGAGGATTAGCGGTGGACTTTGTCTGAGCCATCGCAGGAACTGCAAAGGAAAGAAAAGGGAGGAGATGAGGATAGCAAGAGAATGACTCGATTGAAGGCGAAGAAGATAAAACGAACGAGTGAGAGTTCACTGGGGTAGACGTTATCAGGAATGAAACTCTAAGTTATGAGAAAAGAGAAACAACCCACAACGTATGCTCCAGACAGTTAATGGATGATGCAAACTGATTAAAATGCAACAAATATCAGTAGAAGGAGTAAAGGAGTTACCTTTTGATGATCGGGTAAATGTTGAAGGAAGTTGAAGATTGAGGGAGACGAAGGTTTCGTAGTTCGCAGAGAGAGCGTTTAGAATGCTTGAAGATGAAGAAAGATAATAAAACAGTGAATAGCGCGAAGGGTTTAAGGGTTTCGAACGTTGTAGGAAGCGCAAACGACAATTAAAAACAACCGTTGATGAAGCCACGTGTCGTTTGATCAAAAAGGGGTTGGTGAAGCGTCAAAAAGGCAAAGGTGATGTGATTCCAATAGCCACATAGAACAAGATTCTTGACATTTTTAGGAATCACCTTGAGCTGGAAAATATAGAGGCACTTTCTTATAAGTTGGATCATGGTTCTAAGTCAAGAACTCACCAATAACAAGTACCAAATCCCAAACTCATTTGGATGAACCAAATATTGTCAAATTGAATCAACAAAGGAATTTAAAAAGAAGAGACCGAACAGAATTGAATTAAAATCAAATGTACCGAACAGAACTAAGAAACAAACAGAATATAGGTGCTGGAAAATTAGAAGAACCGAAACAACAACAACTCAAAACACAAGGCAACATGAACAAATTGAAGAAGAAAAAAGGAAGGAGAAGAGAATGCTCATGAAGATGGAAGAATGGTTGGATGATCACGCCACTAGAAGTATGGATGCTCCTAGATGAGTGTGCAAGCCGCCACTTGAGGAAACCATGGTCCTTCAAGATAAGACTAGAGTAGAAGCTCAAAGCTCTCCAAATGCTCACTCCAATTTTGAGTATAGTTTCTTTAGATAAATTCAAATCTGAATTTTACAAAGGAAGCACCTCTATTTATAGCCTAAGGTGCTGAAAAATAGGTGGGAAATTTCAAATAAACTCATTTGAAATTCCCACCAAAAACAAGTCACATGGGAGGTGTGACCTTTTTCTACTATGACACCTCCCAAAAACTACACCTACACCACTCTCCTAAGTCATATGGGTAATGTGACTTTATTTTACATTTTCACACTCCTTTATTTAATAACCACACCTCCTAAAACTATACAAGAGTATTTCAAAGCTTGGCCTTGCCCCTCATGGGATGGACTTGGGCTCTTTGGGCTTTGGCCTTCTTGGGCTTGGGCTTGGGCTTTGGGCTTGGGTCTCATCTTTATTTTATGTCTTCTTTTAATTTTGAGAAGACTAGAAGGAAGAACTTCAAATGTGAGGGTGGATGTCCTCTTCCTCCATTAATAAAAGCCTTCTTTATTTGATTCTCATCAAAAGGAGTACGAACGTACGGAAGTCCGTACAAGGGCCACGTAGATCTTAGTCTTTTCGCTAGTCAAGTCTCAGCTTAAGACTGGGGGGCTTGTGTACCGATCAGGTCATCAGGTGTGATGACGTGGCAGCAAGCGATAATATAGGTGTGTTGAACGGGACACCTGGCCGACAGAAGGGAAGTAAATCAGGAAGTCAGCATAGTCGCCGATCGCTGAATGGGCGTTCTCCGATCTCTAGTATGCGTAACCGGCGGTCACCAGAGTTGCGTCACAATCGCCGTATGTGAGTACTAGGAGATCAGGTGGTTAGAGATCACCGGGGAATGCTAGGAGATCGGGTGGTTTACACACCGCCGAAAGGGGCACATCGCCGAACGATCAGGAAAGTTGTGCACCAAGTTACTCCCTGTATGGATAACTTAGTCGAATGGCGAAAAGAGTAGAAGTAACGCTCAAGTTGTGGAGGCTCCAGATGGTGACACGTGTACAGCTGGATGTGAGCCACGTGTCTGGAGGCGTAACCGTCAGGAGAGAGAAAAAGCTCAGGTATATAAGGAACACTTAACAGACTTTTGAGGTACGCTTTCAGAATACTTTCTAGTACACTGAGATTCACTACGCACGGTTTCTTGAGTTGAGATATTCTCTCTGAGTTTTTGGTGATTCTTCCACTGACTTGAGCGTCGGAGCGCGATCGGCCGCAGTGGCACCACTTTGTTTTCTTCAGGTTCTTGCGAGGAATTAAGACGTGAAGACTGAAAGCTAACGTGGTGCGAAGCTGATCCAAAGGACAGATCTTTGACGTGGCAAGACTCTTGCACTCAAGTCAACCGGCTAGATTAGAGATTATACAAACATGTAAAAGAACTTAAAAACAGAAATTTATAATAGAGATAAGGAATGTCTTATCCTTTGTGTTGTTCTTTCAATGAGCCACCAAAACCTAGCATCTTCTTGAAAACTGAGGGTGGCTAAGGGTACTTTTCTTTTCTCAATCACATGGTGGCAGACAAAAATTTGTTCTACCTTCATTTCCCACTCTAAATAGACTTCCACGTTTTCTTTTCCATGGAAATGGGGTAGATCTACCCTAACCTCTCTTGGGCTCTCTTGTTCTCTTCTATCTCTTCTAGTTCTCCTAGGGGGTGGTTGATAGTACTCATTTATCCTAACACTTTCCTCCTCAAAAGAATCATGATTTTGAGAACTAGATTCATGAGAACGTATTTTTTTAGATTTTTGAGAAGTTTCATCCTTTTCTTTAGCCAATTTCAACTCCTTGATTTGGGCCTCATGCTCCAATTGTCTATATGAGAGTGATTGAAAGTCCTTGGCTAATTGTTTTAAAGAGATTTGATGGACTTTATATCACTTTCATTAGATTTAGAAGACTGAGTTGACATGACTAAAGATTTGTGTTTAAGTATTTTACTTCAAGAAAGAAAAGGAAAGTAGTGAAGGTAGCTTTCCAGGAAAGAGAGGTGTGTCATTAGAACTTCTTAAGTACCAAGTCTTTCCTTGCCAAAACCTATCCCTCAAAAACTTCACACAATTCTTTTTCTAATTAAATTACTTAGACCACAATGAGGAATGAAAAGTCAAATTTTATACAAAAGAAAACAATGCAAAGCAATTAACAAACAAAGCAATTAATCAAAGCTAAGCAAGTAACTAACATAAACAATTAAGCAAAGCTATACAAGTAGTTAACGTAAAGCAAACTAGCTAAGCACAATTAAAGATTGCTAATCTACAAAGCTTTAAACTAGACGTTTCCTAGGTGAGGCTTCTAAAAACTTTGAGCCTTTGAAGACACATTCATCGTCTACACGTGATTAATCCACTAATTAAACAAAGGTTAAGTGTAATTACAATTCAAAGAAATACAAAGAAATTGAATTGCACAAATTAAATTTCAGATTTCTATACTATGCACTCCTTTGATTTGTAGTTGCTCTTCTTTATTGTGTCCTTCAAAGTGTATGTGTTTGGTATTTGTATTTGTGTTTGCTGCTGCTCCTTGCCTTAACCTCTTATGAATAGACAATTAAATTCTCCAAAACAGTACCTACTAAGTAGAGCTAGACTCACCACAAAGTCAATTCCACTTAACAAGCAATAATTGAATTTATCCACCAACAATTTAGAGGTCAAGAAAAGAAAACAAGAAACAAATTAAATTTTAAAACAGTACCACGGCAAATGGATTTGAATTATGTGACACAACTTAGAAAGAGTTTAGAATAATATTGGACAAGCAAATAAAAATAGGCACTCAATAAAGGATGACACATAAAAGGAACCTAAAGAAAGGAACTAGAATTAATTTGAAAAACCAAAACAGCACTACTGGAAAAATTTTGAATTTGCTTCTGAAAACTTAACCACAAACGATTCAATGTCTTAGCAAGCCTTTGGCGCTGGAATCACACCAAAAACATTCACCAAATAATTGTGATAAATTTTTCAAAATCACTGTCCAACTACCGTATATTTTGGCGCCAGAATGCACTCTTTTCTTATTTTCTTTATCATTTTTTTTCTATTTTATATTTTCATCTTATTCTTTTTTTTCTTGATTTTCTAACACATCAAACTGTATTAATCCAGATTTTCAGAATTTTTCTTCAACGTATTAAAATTTCATAACAAAAAACAGTCAGTGCAGAATTTTAAAAATAGAGGACTCCTAATTCTGGAATTTAAAAACAGAATAAGAAACTTCAAAAACACAATGGAGTAGATGTATATGAATTTGTATGGAACTAGCATACAAATATGAACTCAAACTAAAAGAAAAATGCACCAAAGGATCAGCAAACACAGAAATATAATTCTGGACTCAAATTAAATCAAGAAACCAAAATTATCAACAAATTCAGCACAACAAGAATTTGATGACAAATTAGGAAATACATGATTAGACAAAACATCAAAGGATTCAGAAAATAAAATGACTCAAGAAAAATCATATGAACCAAACAAAATTTCAAACAAGACTCAAACAACCTAAAATCAAAACAACAACAATATTTCATATAGATTCCTACACAAAATATGAAAATAAGAAGCTCAAGAACAATTTGAACATTTTGCACCGATTGAATTGCTTAAAACAGCAACTAAATCAAATTAAAAAGCAAAAAAGCAGCAAGACAACATGAACAAGTGATGAACAACATAGAAATAAGAACACAAACACAAAAATGAGAGAAGACACTTAGCTCTTGTAGAACCTATGCTCATGATACAAAATGATGGATTTGTGTCTCCTTTCTTGCGGTTTTTGTTGATGAATGTGGAAGCTCCATGGATTGATGGTGGAACAAGGCTCTACTAGGAGTTGTGATACCCTTGGAGGTGCATGAGAAGTAGGAAGAGTAGGAGTGGTTGGCCAACTCCTTTTGTAGGTGAAGGTATGAAGATTAAAAGCCTATTCCTAAAAGAGTTTAGGCAAGGAGTGATGGAGGAGGGCCAAGCTCATCACACTATGAAATGCCAAGCTCCAAGTCTAGACCGTCTAGAACCATGCGGGGAGCGTCTAGACTCAAAAGGAGAGCGTCTAGCACGAGATGAGGGGCGGCTACATAAGGAGCGTCTAGGAGGAAGCCTAGACCGTCTAGGACCAAGCACCTTCACGCACACATGGGTCAAAGCTACGTTTGGAGGGAGAAGACCTTGTACATGTTACATGGAGGCCCATTAGGGGTGCCTTAGTAATTAGTCTAGTGTTAGAAAGCATAAACTTGTCTTACACATGATTTACCCTAGATTTTGTGCACATTCTAGAACTTTGCTTCACATGGCCGACCATGTGCCCATGTGCTCCATGTGGAGTCATTTCCATTTCATTTGAGAAGCATTTCATCTTCTCTTAGCTTAGGATTTACGGCCTCCTTGGCTTATAAAAGGAGAAGCCATCTCTTGTATTTTTGAAGATTAATGAGAGTAAAGTTATGCTGCCAACATTATGCCATACTTTGCTTCTACCTAGTTTCTAGGATCTAATCTTCATCTTCCTCACCTACCATAGGCTGGCCGAACCTCCCTACTTCCATACACATCATGCACCTTCAAGATCACCATAGCTCCTAGGAGGATCTTGCACATTTACATCCATGGCTTCCGCACCATTTTTTACATGATTCCGAGAAGAGCTCCATGAATTTGCCATCATTTGGTATCAGAGCATAGGTTCTTCAAAGATGAGTAGTTCTTGGTCTTTTCATTCTGAGTTCTTCTTTATTTCATGTTGTTCATCTTGTTTCCATAATTGTCTTGCTATTTTTTAATTTTTACTTTGTTTTGGTGTGCTATTTGGAATATCCAACCGGTGCACTTTGTTCAATTGATCTTGAACAATCCTTGTGCAATTTGTGATAGGATTCCATACACCTTGAGTTGCTGTTTTTTATTTTAGGTATTTGAGTCGTTATTGCAAGTTTATTTGGTTCATTTTATGCTCTTTGAGTCTTTTAATTTCTGAATCCATATATGTTTTGTCAAGTCATGTTCATCCACAATGTCATCAACTCATAGTAGTCCTTTGTTTGGCTTGATTGTTTCTTGATTTTGGGTAATTTTGCTTGATTTGAAACTGCTGTGATATTGATCTTTTGGTGCCTTTTATTTTTAGTTTGAGTTCATATTTGTGTTTAGATCTATACAAATTCCTTTACATTAATTCCATTGTGTTTATCTTTTGGTCTCTTGCTATTTTTTTCCAGTTTTTACAGAATCCCCTGTTTTACATTCTCTGAACTGGCTGTTTTGTTTCAGAAAATTATTTTCCCAAATAAGAAATTTTTGATATTCTGGATTATGCAAGATTGAGGTGTGACAGAAAAGACAAAAAAAGAATCAGCTCAAAAGAGTCAATAGAAAAAAAATGATAAATATTTTAAAAACAGTGTGCAATCTGGGCGCTACAGTTGGCGTAACTGAACACTGAATTTGAAAAATTTATTAAAACACAATGGTTCATGCGTTTGGAGTTATTCCAACGCCAGATTTTAGTAAAGATCTTGAATATTTTGGATATAAAATTTCAGACGCAAATTCTAAAAGGGAAGATCAGCATAAATTGGGGAAAAACACGTTCTCAGGGCCCACAACAATTTTCCAGTGGTGCTGTTTTTTATTTTGAAATCTATTCTAGTGCTATTCTTAGGATTCATTCTGTGTGCCTACCTTTATTTGAGTACCTTTATTTGCTTGTCTAATATTTCTTGGAACTCTTTCTAGTTGTCACAATCTAACTCCATTTGTGTGGTACTGTTTTTCCAATTAAATTGTTTCTTGCTTTTATTCTTTGGCCTCTAAATTTGGTGCTGGAATTCTTTCTCTTTTGGTGCTTATTTGAGTGGAAATTTGACTTGAGTAAGGTCTAGTCTTCTTGATAGGTGCTGGAATTGGAGAATTAAGTCCTTGATTCTGAGGGGAACAAAGGCAAAGGCAGAATCAAACACTTCTCAAAACACCACAAACACTTGGAGGGCCCAACAAGGAAAGACAACCAAGGAAGTGCCAATAGCAAAAACAAAAAGAGATCAACAAAGGGAGTTTTCTTGATTTTCTTTGCAACTTAACTTGTGTTAATTACTTCCTTAATTACGTGATTAGACGGTGAGTGTGTCTTCAAGGGCTCCAAGTGTCCAAGAAGCCTCACCTAGGACCGACTAGTGTAGAGTTTTCTAATTAGCAATTATTAATTGTTTTTTATTTCTTTTCTATTGCTTAATTAGTTTCGCTTTTGCACTTGTGTTATCTTGTTTAAGCTTTGTTAATTCGTTTTGCTTAGTTAATTAGTTAGCTTGCATTGTTTTCTTGCATTAAAATCTGATTTCTCAACTTAATTGTGTTCTAAGTGGTTTACTAAGAGAAAGCTTTGTGTGAAGACATTGAGGGATACTTTTTGGCTAAGGCAAAGGCTTGGTATTTAAGTAGTCCTTTGTGACTCACCTCCCTTACCTGGAAAACTACCTTCCTTGACTTTCCTAAATTTTCTCAAGGTAAAACACTTGTATACACAAGCTTTAGCCATGTCTTCTTCTTCTCACTCTCCAAAGTCTATTGAAAGTGAAGTAAAATCTATAAAAACTCTTTTGAAAGAAGTTTCACAAGCTGTGCAATTGATTTCATTTAGACAATTGGAGAATGAGGCTAAAATCAATGAGTTGACTAAAGCACAAGAAGAGAAATCACAAAAATAAAAAAAAAACTCATACTCATGCATCCCATTCTAAAAGTAATGAGTCTCTAGGGGAGGGAAGCCTTAGAATCAATGACTATTACCAACCACTCCCTAGATGAAATAGGCAAAGGGAGCAAGAGAGCCCTAGGGAAGTAAGGGTAGACCTACCCCATTTCTATGGTAAGGAAGATGTAGAGGCATACCTAGATTGGGAGATGAAAGTAGAACAACTCTTTGCTTGCCATAGGGTGAGTGAAGAACATAAGGTACCCTTAGCAACCCTTAGTTTCCAAAGCAATGCCATGTATTGGTGGACCTCTCTAGAGAGAGACCGACGCCTTCATAGGGAACCTCCCATAGAATATTGGAATGACCTTAGGGGAGCCCTAAGACGTCGCCACATACCTTCATACTACCATAGGGAGTTAATGGACAAGCTCCAAAGACTCCGACAAAAGAACATGAGTGTGGAAGAGTATAGGCAGAAAATGGAGCTCTACATGATGAGAGCATCCATTAAAGAGGAAGAAACCACCACCATATCTAGGTTTCTAAGTGGGCTCAACCTTGAGATAAGGGATAGAGTAGAACTTCTACCCTACCAAGACTTGAATGACTTGGTTCAACTTTGCATTAAAGTTGAACAACAAAATTTGCGCAAAACTTCAAGTCAAAGGGTGGGTTCTTACTCCAACTTTTATCCCAAGAAAGACTTTAAAAGGGAGGGTAGTACATCTAGAAACGAACCCAAAGAAACTACCAAACCTTTAGTGAAAGATGCCTCCACCCCATCCATTCGTGCTAGGGACACCAAGTGTTTTAAATGTTTTGGAAGAGGGCATGTGCAAGCGCAATGTCCAAACCAAAGGGTTTTGTTCTTAAAAGGAAAAGATGAGTACACAAGTGGTGAGGATGAACCTAGTACACAAGAAAAGGGGGAAGGAGAGTGGATAAATCCTTTGGAGGGGGACTTATTGATGATTCAAAGAATCCTCCACAATCAACCTAGTGCATCCATCGAGACACAACGAGAGAAAATTTTTCATACTAGATGCAATGTTTTAGAAAATATATGCTCTCTTATTGTGGATGGTGGATCATGCTGCAATTGTTGTAGCATTAGATTGATTGAGAAACTAAATCTACAAGTAGTTCCTCATCCAAAACCTTACAATTTACAATGGATCAATGAGGATGGAGAACTACGAGTAGACAAACAAGTGGAAATCAAGTTTTCTATAGGTAACTACAAAGACAATGTTTTATGTGATGTAGTACCTATGGAAGCTTGCCACGTCTTATTAGGTAGACCACGGCAATTTGATAAGAAAACCTTGCATAATAATCTAACTAACGAGATTTCTTTCATCCACAAGCACAAAAAGTTTGTACTTAGCCCTTTACCACATTCCCAAGTGGTAAAAGACCAAATACAAATGAAACATAAAAGGGATGAAGAGAAAATAGAAAAAGAGAAAACTTTTGGGAAACAAAAGGTGTGGGAGAAGAGTGTTCCTTCCCACAAGGTCATTCAACAAGTCAAGCACATTGAAAATACCCTCGCAAATATGCTTCTTGTTGAACAATCTAGCCTTACCTATTGTAAGGGAACACTTGCAAGCATGAGCACAAAAGAAGAGTCTGTAAACGAAGCTTGCAAAGATAAAGACTATTTATCAAATGTGTTAAGATATCCCCAAAAGAATGTCAAGTTAGCTATAAGCACCTACCAAATTTCGTATGAAGTAGTGCCCAAAACAACTTGTCATGTCTTATTGAGACAACCATTGCAAAGTGTACAAATTTTCATAAACAATGGTTGTACCAACGAGACTCTCTTTGCACATGAGAGAAAAAGTCTACAAGAAGGAGAACTCATGCGACAAATGAGAGTTGATGAAACTCTAGAGCTTTTAAAAGGAAAACTTTTGTCACCCATGAGAAAAGAGGTTCAAAGACATTACTTTAGGTACAACTCTGTACCGTCCCGTATCAGGGCGTTGACTAAGTCAAGGTCAAAGTCAACGACTGGAAAGTCAAAGTCAACTCAAGGTGTCGCCCAGGTGTAGAGACGCCAAGAGGAAGCGTCGCCAAGGCAGGACAAGGCGTCGCCAAGGCAAGGCGTCGCCTGGGTGGAGGCGTCGCCCAACCAGGGCGTAGCCAGATCAAACAGTGTAAAAGTAAGGCAATCACGGTGTGGTTCCCCGATACCCATGGGTAGGAAAGACCATGGAGGGAGCGACGCCGTGGGAAAGCCTCAGGTCCCGATATCTCAGGAAAGTGATAAAGAGAAAGAAAAGGTGGCTTCAAGGCCATAGTGATAACATCAAGGTAGGGCAGCCTGACTCGTGAAGTACCCCTGCCACCCCAGAGACGCTTTCGGGACAGATACGACCCAAGAGGAAGGTCACGCCCAGGGTAAGCGGGTGCAGGGTATGAGAGGAAGGCAGATACGCTCTCAAAGTAAGTGGCTAGATACTTGGGGGCATGAGTTCGCACCCAAAAAGTCACCCCTAGCGCAGTAGCACTCCCAAGCAGGAGGACTCACACGTAGAGACGTCCCCAGATGGGCAGAAACGCCCCCAGATGGGGTCATGGCGTCGTGAGGCCCTCCACGTGTACGACAGCCATGCCGGAATAGAAACACCCTCGAGTCAGGTGCCAGGTAATTAAAGATATTCAATACAGTTTCCCTTTCGAGCATTCAGGTACTATTATGGCTCCCGAGCGTTTCAACGTCTTAAATGCGCTACGTTTCGTAATTAAGCGCTTTAATGAGTGCGTTACGTTTGAGATTAAAAGCGCTTTAAGGCGCTTTAAATGCTGGGGCAGTTTAAATAGCGCTGAGAATGTCGGAAAAAGGGTTGGAACCTTTGGCAAATTTACGAGAAACTCTCTGGTTGCTTGCCCGTGCTTTAAGGTTACGTACAAGTGACTGGGAAATATTTTTGCCTGAAGGAGATAACACACACACATATACACAGTTCTTTTACCACCTTCAGAGTGCCACACGCGGTGCTCAGATACGTGGGTGGACAGTTTTTTGGTGTTTCTTGCTGGCTGACTTGAGTGTCGGAGTGCACACGGCCGCTAGGGCGCCTCTTTGTCCTCTTTTTTGCAGGAATCCACGGGCAACCAGCGGGAAGGAGTCCCTAGCTGACGGTTGAGGTCGTGCACGAAGACGTCCCGGTCAACCGGACGGAACATTTGGCGTCCACCGTGGGGCCGATATAAAACACCAGTCCCATCACAAGTTCGAGAAGGTTTATCAAGTTACAGTAACGTTGAAGGGAATTGGAGTGACAATGGCCCCCACCAGACGGAGATCGGCACGCGCAGCCTCAGCAGACCTATCCATGCAACAGGTCCTGGAGATAATGAGGGGGCTGCAGCAAGACATGGCGGATTCGAAACTGGAACAAGAGCGCATGCAGGCAGACCTCGATGCCTCGCTTGAGCGGAACGAAGAGCTCCACCGTGTGAATGAGGAGTTGCGCCAGGGCCTGAGAAACGATCGGAGGCGGCCTGGACAGGACGAGACGGAGAACCATTCCCCACCAAGGGAGTTTTCCACTCCTTTCTCGCAGGAGATCCTAGACGCAGCGATCCCGAACACGTTCGCGGGACCCAAGGTAATCTTCACTGGGATGGAGGACCCAGAGACGCACCTTGCTGCATTTCACACACAGATGGTCCTGATAGGCGGTTCTGATGCTGCCAAGTGCAAGCTCTTTATGAGCACCCTGACCGGGATGGCTATAGACTGGTTCATTAGCCTCCCAGAGGGCCATATCACATCTTTCCGCCAATTATCGCGGTTATTCAGAGAACAGTACTTAGCCAACAAGGCCCCGCCGCCGGTCTCCTACGATCTGTTTGATGTGAAGCAGTATCAAGGGGAGACCCTGAAGGAGTATATCAATCGCTTCGGGGCCCAGGTCGTGAAGGTTGGTACAACAGAGGAGCCTATGATCGTGTACGCATTTGTGAAAGGCGTATGCCCCGGCCCCTTTGGAGAATCCATTATCCGCAATCGCCCTAGGACCTTCGCTGAATTACGACGTAGGGCGGTAGAGCACATTGCTTCGGAAGGGGAGGTATGTGTGAAGCGCACCAGCGCCGTACCCTCACGCCCGAGGGGACCAACGCGAGTTCAACCCGTCAGAGTCAATGAGACCACGACGGGAAGAAAGAAGAGCGACTCTCAGTTGATTACGGGGCAGGTGTCGGGTGAGTTCCAGGCGAAGGACCCACAGATGGCGGCGTATCTAAAATACGTCCAGTTGTTGAGGGGGGCGTTCAACGCTCTTGAGTTGATACACGTCCTGAGGGAGCAGAATGCCAGAGCCGACCTGCTCGCAAAGCTGGCCAGCTCAGGCAAGGGGGGTAGCCAGAGGACAGTGATCCAGGAGACTCTCTAAGCTCCGCGTCGATTCGTGGAAGACAACAGGGTGGATGTCCTCCAGATTTATGCATCAAGGGGAAGGCCGAGGAGTCACTCCTCTTTAACCCAAGATACGCAGAGGGCGCCCCGCATCAGTATATACGCGGGTGTTTCTGAGGAAGAGCAGATGCAGGTCTGTGTCTTGTCCAAGGGAGACACCTGGATGACGCCCTATAAATGATACCTGGCGGATGGGGCTCTTCCAGTGGACCCTGAAGAAGGTAAGAAAATCAAAAGAAATGCCGCAAGATATACATTGGTGGATGGGGTGTTGTTCAGGCACGGTTTCACTCACCCTATCCTAACATGCGTCAGTGGCGATGAGTGCACCAGGATAATGGCGGAGCTACACGAAGGCATCTGCGGAAGCCATGTAGGAGGAAGGTCCTTAGCCTCCAAGGTAATACGCGCAGGTTTCTTCTGGCCAACAGTGAAAGAGGATTGTGCACGGCACGCCCAGCGGTGTAAGCAATGCCAAAAGCACGCCGACTGGCACAAGGCACCGCCAGAAGAGTTGCGGTCCATATACAGCCCGTGGCCTTTCCACACATGGGGAATTAACATCCTGGGCCCTTTCCCACTAGCAATCAGGCAGATGAAGTATCTGATCGTCGCCATCGAATACTTCACTAAGTGGATAGAGGCAGAGCCCGTGGCACAAATCACTGCGCATAAGGTACAACATTTTGTGTGGAGAAACATCGTGTGTCGCTTTGGCGTACCCAGGCGTCTGATATCTGACAACGGGACCCAGTTTGCCAGTCAGCAGTTGAGAAATCTGTGCGCTGAAGTGGGAATCAAACAAGTGTTCGCGTCGGTTGAACACCCCCAGACCAATGGACAAGTAGAGTCAGCAAACAGAGTTATGCTGAGGGGGTTAAAAAGAAGGTTAGAGAAGGCCAAAGGGGCGTGGGCGGAAGAGGTGCCAAGGATTGTATGGGCATACCACACCACGCCCCAATCCTCAACTATGGAGACGCCCTTCAGTTTGGTGTACGGTTCGGACGCGATGATTCCAGTAGAAATACATGAAAGCTCACCACGTTTTCAAAACTTTGTGGTGGAGGAATCCAACGAAGAGAGGCGGGTAAACCTGGACCTGCTAGAAGAGGCCAGGGAAGAAGCTAGAATAAAAGCTGAAGCGATGAAGAGAAGAGTGGAGCGGCAATATAGCTCTAAAGTAAAGCCGCGACAGTTTCAGGTGGGCGACCTAGTGATGAGGAAAGCTCACCCATACGAGTTGGAGAATAAGCTGTCTCCCAAGTGGACCGGGCCCTTCAGAGTTACTGAGGCTAAGGGCAACGGTTCGTACAACCTGGAGACTTTAGATGGAGGCCCTATCCCGTGCAGTTGGAATGCAGCCAACTTAAAATTTTATTTCAGTTGACTTATGTAAGCAGCATGTAACAATTTAGTTGAAGGGGACGCTCTTTTTCCCCTTTCGGGGGTTTTTTAATGAGGTCACCCTAATAAATGGAAAAACCAGTTGAGAAAAAGTGCCTTGGTTTTCAGCCTTTATCTTTCCTTGTTAGAAGTAATGTGATGCGCCGCCTAGGCCATGGTGTCGCCAAGGAAGAAGGCGTCGCCCAGGTCTTGGCGTCGCCCAGAAAGAAGGCGTCGCCCAAGTGAAAGCATGCATCGTTGGCAGAACGAGACGAAAGGAAAGCGCGCGGTATATGAAGCATATGCAAAGTAAAGTGGCGTTGCAAAGAATTATGATATTGAAAAGTTGTTGCTACAAGCAATGTTCAGTACAAACGGAGCAAACGCTACAAATCATGCAAAAACACAAACAAGCCACTTCTCAGCGCTCATCAGAGTCATCACTGGAGGAAGGCGAAGCCCCTTTCCCAGCCTGCAGCGCTCGAGTAAGTCGTGTCCTCTTTTCTTGGCTTATTTTCGAACCTGCACAAAGGGAAAAGATGTATTAGAGACACCGTGAAGAGAGACAGGCACAGTTAGAAAGTAACGAAGGCCGAAGTCGCCTAAGGCAGTGGTTCTTACATATGTACTTCTCAAGAGTCCTAGCGTTGAACTCCAAGTTGATCACCGTAGCAGAGTCAAAGCCTCCCGCCTCAGCAAGAATCCGGCAAGCTATTTGATCACTTGGAGCTAGATTCTTGAGGGGTTTGGCTTTGAGGACCTTTTCCTCTCTCACCCAGTACAGCGGAAACCCATCCAGAGCGTCGGGAACAAGGTCAGTAAGACAGATCTTGAAGAACCGGCCTTTCCACCCGGTGAACGAGCTCTGGAAGGGTGTGAAGAGAACCCTCCCGGGCACATTACTGAGAGTTACCCAGAGGTTGTGTCTCTGCCTCTTCACCTCAAAGAAGTGAAGAAAGAGGTCAACCGAGGGTGCACAACCTAGAAACCCGAAGAGAATGTCGAAGGCTTTGACAAAGGCCCAGCTGTTGGGGTATAACTGGGCCGAAGCAACGTTGATCTCTGTCAGCAGTTCCTTCTCGAACCAGGAGAAGGGTAAGCGCACCCCGACGGTCTTGAACACCACCTGGTAAAGGTAAAAGAAAGGGACCCCGTCGTTGGCTCGTTCGTCTCCACACACTGGCTCCCCCAGAGTGCAAGGGAGCACAGCGATGTCGTCATCGTGCCTCCTTGCGAAGGCCCGGTGGTCATAAGAACATAACTCCCCTTTGTGTTCCCGTACGGCCCTGGTGGAGAGCAAGCATGAACACTCATCAAGAAGTTCACTCGAGGCCCAAGGGTACAAGTCTTTGGGACGGACCGTGGAGGAAGCATCGTGAGAAGACATTCTTTAACAAGATCAGGATGGCCAGAAATGCAAGAGTTGAGCGAGGGGAGCGAAGGTTAGAATAACCCTTCGACAGAGAAGAAAGGGTGCAAGAAGGAAGGGTGCAAGAAGAAAGAACGCAAGTAGGTTGTGAAGAGTGAGAAAATGATGAAGATAGTTCCAGAGTTTGAAGAGTTAAATAAAGCGGTTAGAGCGCCAAACGATGCGAACGGATGCACCGCGCGATTGATACACGTGGCAGAAGATGAAAGGACGACACTGGCATCACTGGTTTGAATCATAAAATGTCCCATCAACAGAATATCCAGTGGTACGATCCGCCGTCGAAAATGAGTCAGGGGCATAGCAGGAGTCAGGACTTAATGAAATGACCGAATGTTCCACAAACCATACAAGCAGCGCCACGTGGATCAAGTCGAATGACAGAACGTCGCATCAGCCATACAGGAGGTGCCACGCGGAGGGCACAGACCGAACCTTGAGCTCTTCGTTGTTATCAGGCGTTGACCAAGGCAAGAATTGAAGTAAAGGTAACGCCCGAGGCGTCGCCCGGAACGACGTAAAGGGCAACGACAGCAGATGTCGCGGGCGTCGCCAACCCAAATACTGACTGGCATCGCCTCCCCGATACCCACAGGTAGGAAAGACTGTGGAGGGAGACGAAATCCAAGAAAGCAAAGATAGTCACAGGCATCGCCTCCCCGATACCCACAGGTAGGAAAGACTGTGGAGGGAGACGAAACCCAAGAAGGCAAAGATAGTCACAGGCGTCGCCTCCCCGATACCCACAGGTAGGAAAGACTGCGGAGGGAGGCGAGATCGCCAAACGCCAGCAAGTCACTGGCAGGGCGTTTCCCGAGACCCATGGGAAGGAAAGACCATGGAGGGAACAGACCCCCCCCCCCCCATAGCACTCAGCGTTTTAGACACCCGGGACGACACGGTGCTGCTGTAGCAGGCCTTTCCTTAGGCGTGGGCGCCGAGTGTTAAGGGTCAAAGAGACAAGGACTTTTCAGTATCAGAGACATCCCGTGGGTGATGCGGCGTCACTGAGTGAGCCTCTCCATGGGCGTGAGGGTTGACGTGCAACCTTTCCCGATCATACAAAATCGCCCAACGAAGTGAAAGAAATGGGCAGAACACAGATAAAATAACCAAAGCGTGAAGGGAAAAGATGAGAATGAGATCGCGTGGGCAGAATCGTATGTGGCAAAGAAATAAATGCAACCATACGGACATCCCAAATCAGTAACAAGAGTACGGATAGTTCAAAGAATTACAAGTTTTGACAGATAAAATCAAAAAACGAAGGTAAAGAATGAAGAGTTAAGCTTGAAGAGGAAGGTGGCGGATGAGAGGCAGCGGTTCAGTCGTTCAAGTCCATGGGCACGACCTTCCCGTCAACGACGTGGTGTGTGGGGTCGCAGTTTGAAAGGTTGACGCCAGGATTCTCCCAGGACGCCTGGGTTAGGGCCTCTTGGAACCCCTCCTCGAAGGTACCCGCCATCTCCTGGATAAGGGACTTTTTCTCCTTCTCCAGTTCCTCAATAGCGCCGTCTCCAGAGGCCACTTGTTTCTCCAGAGCCTCTTTCTCCACGCGAAGCCGGCTGACCTCGACCTGTAGTTTGTCGTAGTCAGCGCGAAGAAGGTCCATAGCTTTGGCCTGGGTGGCCATTTCCCCCTCCATCCGCTCCGCCTTGGCAGCCTGTTCACAACAACGGTCCTTCAGGTCCTTTTGAGTTTCTGCATCCGCTTTGACCAATTCCTGAAGACCCGCTACTTGTACTTGGAGAGCAACTTCACGAGCGTAGAAGTCAGCCTGGAGCTCGAAGGCCTCTGCCAGTTTCCTCTCAGTTTCTGCTTTGGACTCTTGTATTTGTTTCAGAGAGGTTTGATAAGCTTCGTTCTGGCGTCCCAGGGTCCTCATTTCCTCTTCCAGGGTAGTTGCCTTTGTTTCCAAGGCCTGGAGAGATTGAGCTTGCAAGACCGCGTTTCTGGCCTGGGAGCGCCATTCAAGAGCCACCGCCAAGAAGGCCCCCAAATAGAAAGGCATACCTTCCCTCCTGTCGGTACCTTCTGGCATAGTCCCGCCACTGAAACCCCTCATCAGATGCATGATTGGAGGAGGGATGGCGATGAAGTCGGGGGCGGCAGCGTTGGGAGCCGGGGAAGCTGTGGTTTCTGGCGGCGGCAGAGGCGGGGCAGATTCGGCGCCTTCGCCCCTTTCCTCTTGGAGAATCATAGGAGGGAGTGAGGTTGCGCTTGGAGGGTTGTCCATAAAGGGGTTCCCTCCCTGCGGCGACGTCTCTACCAGAAGAGGAACCCGCGCGGATTTTCTCCTTCTGAAGGGTGCCACGCCTTCTGATTCCTCATCATCTGACAGAATCTCCAAAACCCTTTTCCCTTTGTCAAGAGGGGTTGGAGCCGGTGACGAGGCCGCAGCTAGGGGAACGGCGGCGATAGGCGGAGGAGAATTGGGAGTTGGAAGCACTTTGGAGCCAGGTGGAGATGTCGGAGATGGGCTAGAAGGAGCTTCGGCAGTGACTGGAGGTGGCGGTGACAGAGCCGGTGGGAGAACCGGATTGGCAGCAGGGCTGGAGGAGGTGCCTGCCTTGGCGGCACGAGCCTCCTTCAGTGCTTTCGCCAACATCATTCTTTTGGAAGCGCCCATCACCGATCCTACATCAAGACAGGCCAAACAGCAAGGATTAGTACTAGAGCAGTTATGTGAATTCACAATACATGAAGAGACGTGAAATGCAAGTAACGTTGTACAGCGAAAAATGGTAGCATCAGTTTGATTCAGATGAATCAGAAGGAAGATTCTATAGCCAAACAACAACTAATGCATCATAAATCACCAAGGGCAGATACCGAAGTAGGTAGAAAGCCCATGGGCATTGAATTCGTTCGCGATGAGTTTGGCGGTATCGAAGACTATTCCCAGTCCCGCCAAGGCTTTGCATACATCCCGGTCAGGCGGGGCAAGCTCGTCCAGAGCCAGGGGCTTCATGGTTATGGGTTTGTCTGTCCAGTACAGGGGAAAGCCCTCTAGGATGGTAGGATCGTGCTTGGTCGCGCGTACCTTGAAGAATTTCCCCTTCCATCCTTTGAACGAATTCTGGAAGAGCGTAAGGATGATGCGCCCGGCGATGCCAGAAAAGCTCATCCAAAGGCTCTTCCCTTGCTTCTTTACCTCGAAGAAGTGAAGAAAAACGTCCACAGAGGAGGGAACACCTAGATAGCCGCAGAGAATTTGGAACCCCCTCACGAAAGCCCAACTGTTGGGATGGAGTTGGGCGGGAGCAGTGTTTATCTCTGTCAGTAGCTCTTTTTCGAAGGGAATGAGGGGCAGACGCAGGCCCACCCTCTTGAGCACCATTTGATAGAGGAAGAAGAAAGGGCATCCCCCAGTATCCCGTGAGTCCGCGCAAACGGGCATCCCTGGTCGCACCCGGCTTACCAGGACTTGGGAGTCATGATTTTTGTGGAAAGCATTGAAGTTATAGAGAGCAGGGTCCCCCCTGTGAGCCTCCACGTCCTCAACAGAGTTCAGGAGGGAACATTCGTCCAGAAGTTCGTCGGGGGCCCAGTCATATTCGCCCTTATAATAAGACTTAGGGAGCGGGGGAGGCGCGATGGTCTTGGTTTTCGCCATCAATGCCAATGCTGAAGATCAAAAGAGAAAGAAAGGGTTCAGAGAAAAGGGGTTGGGGAGAAGAAAAGGGGAAAATGGAAGAACCCTAGGAGCGCCCTACCCACAAGAGAACGAAGGGAAGCGAGAGGAACAACGAAGCATACAAACAATATCCAGAGAAATACGAGAATAACAACAGTCCCAGGCAGTTTCCTATAATGCGACGAAAGTGAAGAGTTGTGAGTGCTCGAAACCATACCTTTGCTGTTGAAATGGAGGCAGTAGGAGAGCGCAGGAAGGGGAGAATCGCAATTGCAGAGAAAAAAGGTTTTGGAGGCGATGAACAGTGCGAAGTAGCAGAGTGAATGAATGTAACAGTAGGGTGAGCGCGGGGTTTGGAGTAACTTAAACGTTACATTTCGCAACTCAAGAGGTGCTAACTAAGGGCCGCAGGATCGGGCCACGCGTCAGAGGGTCGATTGCCCAGGGGAAACGCAAAGGTCTCTAAAGGAGGACCACGCGATGGGCCACGTGGCGCACGATCAAGGGTAGCCCAAAAGGTGTTATCATCCCCATTTCAGGGAATGTCCAATCGGTCATTAAGAATACCCCTGTGGTTCAGAAAATGTCGCGTCAGTAATTCGAGAAATTGCTGAGTCAGCAGAGAATGACACGTCATCAGGAAGGCACGTGGATGGCGGGGGCAAGGCTTTAGTCTTTGCGCTGAAGACAAGTCTTCAGCTTAAGACTGGGGGGCTTGTGTACCGTCCCGTATCAGGGCGTTGACTAAGTCAAGGTCAAAGTCAACGACTGGAAAGTCAAAGTCAACTCAAGGTGTCGCCCAGGTGTAGAGACGCCAAGAGGAAGCGTCGCCAAGGCAGGACAGGGCGTCGCCAAGGCAAGGCGTCGCCTGGGTGGAGGCGTCGCCCAACCAGGGCGTAGCCAGATCAAACAGTGTAAAAGTAAGGCAATCACGGTGTGGTTCCCCGATACCCATGGGTAGGAAAGACCATGGAGGGAGCGACGCCGTGGGAAAGCCTCAGGTCCCGATATCTCAGGAAAGTGATAAAGAGAAAGAAAAGGTGGCTTCAAGGCCATAGTGATAACATCAAGGTAGGGCAGCCTGACTCGTGAAGTACCCCTGCCACCCCAGAGACGCTTTCGGGACAGATACGACCCAAGAGGAAGGTCACGCCCAGGGTAAGCGGGTGCAGGGTACGAGAGGAAGGCAGATACGCTCTCAAAGTAAGTGGCTAGATACTTGGGGGCATGAGTTCGCACCCAAAAAGTCACCCCTAGCGCAGTAGCACTCCCAAGCAGGAGGACTCACACGTAGAGACGTCCCCGAATGGGCAGAAACGCCCCCAGATGGGGTCATGGCGTCGTGAGGCCCTCCACGTGTACGACAGCCATGCCGGAATAGAAACACCCTCTAGTCAGGTGTCAGGTAATTAAAGATATTCAATACAGTTTCCCTTTCGAGCATTCAGGTACTATTATGGCTCCCGAGCGTTTCAACGTCTTAAATGCGCTACGTTTCGTAATTAAGCGCTTTAATGAGTGCGTTACGTTTGAGATTAAAAGCGCTTTAAGGCGCTTTAAATGCTGGGGCAGTTTAAATAGCGCTGAGAATGTCGGAAAAAGGGTTGGAACCTTTGGCAAATTTACGAGAAACTCTCTGGTTGCTTGCCCGTGCTTTAAGGTTACGTACAAGTGACTGGGAAATATTTTTGCCTGAAGGAGATAACACACACACATATACACAGTTCTTTTACCACCTTCAGAGTGCCACACGCGGTGCTCAGATACGTGGGTTGACAGTTTTTTGGTGTTTCTTGCTGGCTGACTTGAGCGTCGAAGTGCACACGGCCGCTAGGGCGCCTCTTTGTCCTTTTTTTTGCAGGAATCCACGGGCAACCAGCGGGAAGGAGTCCCTAGCTGACGGTTGAGGTCGTGCACGAAGACGTCCCAGTCAACCGGACGGAACAAACTCTTGTTTTCAAACTACACCTAAAGCAAAGTCTCAAGAACTCTATACTCCTTCACCTTTTGTAAATGATCCTTGGGAAGACACACATCGCATATTAGAGCTTCCTAGGACAACAAAAGGTTTTGATTCCTTCTTCATGGATGTGGATAAACTCTTCCTAAGAAACGTGACAAGCCTCCATGATTTATTTTCAAAAATAATGATGGATAGAGCTCCAAAATTTGAAAACATAGCTCTTCCTTCTATGCTTCACGAAATCATGAGGGACACCCACAATTCTTGGGATAAGAATCCTTTTCCTTTTGAGCATGCATATAATGGAGTAGTCCACAAGCTTACTCATATTACTCCATTTGAAGTTGTATGTGAACAAAGTCCTCTTGCCCTTTGTTCCGTCCGGTTGACTTAAAGCGCAAACTGTATTAAATCTCAAGCAATTAGCATCTCAATCTTTATAAAAGTAAAATGTTTTTCAAACTAAGTTGAAACAACCGATTGTTTTGTCGAAACAACCAATTGTTTATACTTAGGTGTTTTGAGAAAGTTTGAAAACTGTTTTTGAATAGTTGAAACTGTTAAGTACCAAAACAACCGATTGATTCGAGGAAACAACCGATTGTTTGTTTTGGGACCATAACAGAAAAACTGTTTTCTTTGACTGAGCTTTAAATGCTTTAACTATATACGCTCCAGTCATTAAATGTTTTGTCCAATCTTTTAATGCAATTTAAGAGTTTGTTAAGATTTGATAACAAAATATATCTTTGAATATATTCAGAAAAACAGTTTTAAGAATTAAGAATCTTTTGACAAAGTTTTTCTAAGAGAGTTTTCAAAAAGCTGAGATTGCTTACGAGTTTTGTAATTGATCAAGGTGCTGGAATAGGATTCTGTACCGCCCTGGTAGTCGGAAGTGATGACGTGGCATCAAGCTATTGTATAGGCGTGTTGATGAGACGCCTTGCTGGCAGAAAGGAAGGAAGTCGGGGGGTTCGTGAAGTCGCCAGCTATTAAGTTGGCGTGCTCCGATCTCCAGCACACCAGAACCGGCGGTCACCGGGTTAAAGATGAAGTCGCCAGATGTAACCCTAGGCGACCAAGTGATTAGAGATCGCCGGAGCAAGCACATCGCCGAAGATGAAGGTGGTGCAGATTATGAAGGCGGCCGGCGAGACCACAGGGAAGGTGTGTACGAAGGCACCCTAGCTCGCCAATCCAGTAGAGATCGCACTCCAGGACAGCTATGCACTGAGTAGTATCATGCATAAGTAACTTAGCCAAAGGAGAGTCAGAAGCAGCGCCCAAGTCAAGGAGGCTCCAGATGATGGCACGTGTACGACTGGATGCGAGCCACGTGTCCATGTCTGTAACTGCCAGGAGAGAGAAAGTGTCCAGGTATATAAGGGTTTCCCAACGAACTTCTGAGGTACGCACGTTCAGATTGTCTTCTTTACGCTTGCGAGTTCTTAAGTATACTGTGAGAGAGAACTGGTTCACGGTTCCTTGAGAGTTCTTGAGTGTTACTCTTGAAGTATTTGGTGGTTCAGTCACTGACTTGGGCGTTGGAGTGCGATCGGCCGTAGCGGCGCCGCTCTGTTCTTTTGCAGGTTCTTGAGGTGGATCACGACGAAGGACGGAGGTTGACGCGGTGCGCACGTCGATCCAAGTTTGACGAGGCAAGTTCCAACATTTTGGTCAGCAGGCAGGATCATCAGGCGCCCACCGTGGGGGTTTTTCCCATCCGCAGCGTGAGTTCTTGGAGGTTTTTGCAGTTTTCAGTGTGGTTGTGTGCTGGTGCAACCACTGTTTGCTGTTCATCTAAGTTTTGTTCGATGATTTCGCGTTTTCCACCGTTCGTTTGGATTTTTGTTCGGGGAGGGGAAGTTTTCTGCTGCTTACGTGAGATTTGTTCGGTGAGATTTGAGTTTTTTTTGGCTCGTATTGGTTTTTCGTGGGAGGAGCGGTGGTTTCTGGTGGAGTTGCAGGTTTCTGTGGAGGTTCGTTGTGTTCTTGAGGTTTCTTTTGCAGTTTCGCGAAGTTTTGACCGATTGATCGCTGAATCAATCGTCGCTGAAGGAAGTGTCGTTCATTACACTCTGTGAATTGCCAAGTTTTCATGAGAAAAATGAGAAGCAACCGTTCAAGTCCAGTTGCGCCCGTTGCTACTGAAGGCGCCAGCGCCATGACTATGGCGCAGATGGTGAAGATCATGCGTTCGTTGCAGGCAAATGTGGAAGCCTCGCGCATAGAATAAGCGAGAATGCATGAGGACCTGGTCGCCTCTCGGGCCAGGAATGATGAGCTTAGCAAAGTGACTGAAGAGCTGCGTCAAGCCCTTCAGGAGCAGCGAGGGCGTCCTATTGCTGAAGAAGTCACGCCGTCGACACCGCCCCGTGTTTTTCCTATGCCTTTCGCTCAGGCGATTACTGACACGCCTATTCCTGCGAGTGTGGTACCTGTTAAGGCTGTTTTCACCGGCGTGGAGGATCCTGAGGCTCATCTCACCACGTTCCATACGCAGATGATGTTGTCAGGAGGATCAGACGCCGTGTACTGCAAGATGTTCGTGAGCACACTCCAGGGAACGGTGCTGGAATGGTTTGTGAGCCTGCCTACAGGTCACATAACTAACTTCCAGCAGTTTTCGAAGATTTTTGTCGAGCAGTACATCGTGAATAAGGCACCGCCCAGGGTGTCTTATGATTTGTTTGACGTAAGGCAATATCAGGGAGAGTCCCTCAGGGACTACTTGAATCGCTTTGGGGCGCAGATGGTTAGATCGCCGGCCAAAGATGAAGAAATGCTGGTCTACGCATTTAAGAAGGGCGTGCTGCCGGTACCTTTCTGCGAGGCATTGATCAGGGCTCACCCCACCACGTTTGCTGAGGTTAGGCGACTTGCGGTGGCCCACATCGCCGACGAAAGTGAAGTCGCCGAGAAAAGAGGAAGCGTGGCTCCCACCAGGCCACGCGCCCAGACCAGGATCCAGCCACAGAGGGTGCTGGAGACAGCGGCGGCCAGAAGGGATCAGAGGACTCGCCATCCTTATGATCCAAGGAAGAACAAGGGCAGGGGCCAAGGACGCCCGCAACCAGCACGCCGGGAATACAATCGCCCGCCTAAGCACAAGTTTGTCATGGGATTGGCGGACCTGATCGCCATTCCCAACATATCAGCTAGGTTGAAAGCGCCCGAGAAGGTAGGCGACAAGGTGCTGGGACCAAAGCCAGACGCCTGGTGTGAGTTCCACCAGGGCTTTGGCCACACCGTGGATTCGTGTTTGGCTTTAGGATACCAGCTCGACGATCTGGTCAAGAGCGGGTTCCCAAACGACTATTTGCTGGATAGAGGGACGGGGGGCGCGTCGAGCTCCCAACCTGCAGGTGGTGAGGCTCAGCAGCACGAGATGCCTACTCACGGGGAAATCCACACCATCGCAGGAGGTTTCTTGGGTGGTGGATGCACCGCGTCACAGAGGAAGAAGTACGCGAGGTCTGTGATGACGGTGGATATGTTTGAAGACCACTCGCCAGATGTGGACATTACGTTCACCAAGCAAGATCTTCGGGACGTTGTGCCTCATGACAACGATCCCATAGTCATCTCGTTGATCACAGCAGGAAGGAAGGTCCACAGGGTTCTGGTGGACCAAGGAAGCTCGGCAGACGTGATGTTCTGGCCGACTTTCACGCAGTTTGAGCTACCCCTTGACCAGCTGAGGCCCTATGGAGGGTGTTTGTATGGTTTCGCTGGTGATCAGGTGGAGGTCAGGGGGTACATAGAGTTGAGGACTACGTTTACAGATGAGGTGGGTTCGAGAACAGAGAAAATCAAGTACCTTGTCGTAAATGCTCCCTCAGCATACAACATTATGCTGGGAAAACCCACGCTCAACAGGATAGGCGTTATACCGTCGACCCGGCACATGAAGGTGAAGTTGCCGTCTATGGAGGGGGTGGTGATCACCATCAAATCCGACCAGAAAGAAGCGAAGAAGTGCTATGAGAACAGCCTGAAGAACAAGAGGTCGGTGAGTTACGTGACAACCACCCCGCCTCCTGGTGTGAAGCCCAGATCGACGGTAATAGAAGAAACCGCCGGAAGAGATGTGGTGATGGTGGATGCTGAGCTGGGGGAGGGGAACGCCGGTTTGGAGGAAGAAGAGGCAAGGAATCGCCCTGAGGAAGCGAGGGAGCTGGGAATCGCCAGGGCGGTGATCGCCAGAGAAACCAGGCCAAAGCCTGTCGAGCAGTGGCTCGAGAGAGAGATCGGAGGAAAGATCTTCAAACTGGGAAGATCTCTGGAGGTCGAGCTCCAGGACCAGATCGCCAAGGTGATAGAGCGGCATCTGGATGCGTTTGCATGGTCCGCTTCGGACATGCCCGGGATCGATCCCGACTTCTTGTGCCATCATCTGGCGATGGACAACTTGGTGAGACCAGTGCGACAGAGGAGAAGGAAGTTCAACGAGGAGAGGAGGCAGGCGATTAGAGACGAAACACAGAAACTCCTCGCTGCAGGCCATATCAGGGAAGTCCAGTACCCTGAGTGGCTGGCTAACGTCGTGCTGGTGAAGAAGAGCAACGGGAAATGGCGCATGTGCGTCGATTTCACCGATCTGAACAAGGCTTGCCCAAAGGACTCATATCCTTTACCAGGCATAGACGCCCTGGTGGACAGTGCTGCAGGGTGTAAGTTGTTGAGTTTCCTGGATGCCTTCTCGGGGTATAACCAGATCAAGATGCATCCCATGGATGAAGAGAAGACTGCCTTCATGACCGAGAGATCGTGCTACTGCTACAAGGTGATGCCGTTTGGGCTGAAGAACGCGGGGGCCACGTACCAGAGGTTGATGGATCGAGTACTTGCACCGATGGTGGGAAGGAATGTGCAAGCGTACGTGGATGATATGGTCGTGACCTCGCCAGAGAAAAGCAAGCACGTTGCGGACTTGGAAGAGTTGTTCACTACGATCGCCAAGTTTAGGTTGAAGCTGAATCCTGAGAAGTGCATCTTTGGCGTGGAGGCTGGAAAGTTCCTGGGATTTCTCTTAACTGAAAGAGGAATAGAGGCCAACCCGGATAAGTGTGCCGCCATCTTGGCGATGAGGAGCCTGGCCACTGTGAAGGAAGTACAACAGCTTACAGGTCGGATGGCCGCCCTGTCCCGCTTCGTGTCAGCTAGCGGAGAGAAGGGCCATCCATATTTCCAGTGCTTAAGGCGGAATAACAAGTTTGCCTGGACGAAGGAGTGTGAAGAAGCCTTCGTCAGGCTCAAGGAGTATCTGGCGAGCCCGCCGGTTTTGTGCAAACCGCTGGTGGGAACCCCTCTCAGGTTGTATTTTGCTGTAACTGAGAGAGCGGTGAGTGCGGTGCTCGCCCAGGACCAAGATTAGGCTCAAAAGCCTATTTATTTTGTTAGTAAGGTGCTGCAGGGCCCCGAAACGAGATACCAGGCCCTGGAGAAGGCCGCACTGGCAGTAGTCTTTTCGGCGAGGAGGTTGCGCCACTATTTCCATAGCTTCACGATACTGGTGATGACCGAATTGCCCATCCAGAAGGTCTTGAAGAAGCCCGATGTTGCGGGAAGGATGGTGAAGTGGGCAGTGGAGCTGTTGGAGTTTGATATTAAGTATGAGCCCTGAGGTCCGATCAAGGGGCAGATCTTCGCAGATTTCGTGGTCGAGCTCTCGTCTGAAGCAGCACGAGTTGAAGGGGATGACTTCCGTTGGGTGCTTTCAGTGGACGGATCGTCGAACCAGCAAGGTAGCGGTGTTGGAGTCATCTTGGAGGGACCCAAAGACGTGCTGATTGAACAATCTTTGAGGTTTGCCTTCAGGGCCAGCAACAATCAAGTAGAATATGAGGCGCTGATCGCCGGAATTTTGCTGATGGCAAAGAGTGACTCGCTGCTAGTCACGGGGCAAGTAACAGGCGAGTTCCAGGCCAAGGATCCACAAATGGCGGCTTACCTGGAGTATGTACAGGAATTGAAGAGTTCCTTTGCCTCCTTTGAAGTGGTGCATGTGCCCAGAGAGCAGAATGCCCGAGCTGACTTGCCAGCTAAGCTCGCCAGTTCAGGCAAGGGGGGTAGGCAGAGGACGGTGATTCAAGAAACTCTGAAGACGCCGAGAGCATTTGTAGCAGATCACATGGTTCTTCAGATAAGCAAGTCGACGGATAAAGCGGCGAGGAGTCACAGATCCCTGACTCAAGAGACTTTGAGGTCGCCAAGGATAAGAGCATGCCGGGGAGAAAAGGTGAACATGACGCAGGTCTGCGCTACCCATGAGCCAGACACCTGGGTAACACAGTACAAGCGATGCCTGGCGGATGGCCTTCTCCCGCTGGATCCGACGGAGGCTAGGAAGATAAAGAAGAATTCTAGCAAGTTTACAATGATTGACGGCGAGTTGTACAGGTTTGGGTTCACTCACCCACTCCTGGAGTGTGTGCACGGGGAAAAATGTACAAGAATTATGGCAGAGCTCCATGAAGGGATATGCGGAAGCCACGTCGGGGGTCGAGCTCTGGCCGCGAGGACTCTCCGTGCAGGTTACTACTGGCCAACAATGAGAGAAGACTGCAAGAAATATGCGCAGTTTTGCAAGCAATGCCAGCAGCACGCCGATTGGCATAAGGCGCCTCCCGAGGAGTTGAAGTCGATTTATAGCCCTTGGTCGTTCCATACATGGGGAATCGACATCCTGGGACCATTCCCGCTGGCGATCAGGCAAATGAAGTACTTGGTGGTGGCGATTGAATACCAAGTGGATCGAAGCAGAACCAGTGGCCCAAATCACCGCACACAAGATCGAAGGTTTCGTGTGGAAGAACATTGTGTGCCGGTTTGGTGTGCCCAAGCGCCTGGTGTCGGACAATGGGACTCAGTTTGCAAGTCACTTGTTGAAGAAGCTGTGCGAAGAGGTGGGAATTCAACAAGTGTTTGCATCCGTTGAGCACCCTCAGACGAATGGCCAAGTAGAGTCAGCCAATCGGGTGCTGCTAAGAGGTTTAAAGAGAAGGCTAGAGAAAGCCAAAGGAGGTTGGGCTGAGGAGGTACCCCGTATAGTCTGGGCGTACCACACCACCGAGCAGTCAGGAACCCATGAGACCCCGTTCAGCCTAGTCTATGGATGCGACGCAATGATTCCAGTGGAGATCCAGGAGAGCTCGCCGAGATTCCAGAACTTCGTAGAGGAAGACTCGAATGAGGAGAGAAGGTTGAACCTGGACCTGCTGGATGAGGTCAGGGAAGAGGCGAGACTAAAAGCTGAGGCGGTGAAGAGAAGGATTGAACGAAGATATAACTCGAAGGTGATGCCGAGACAGTTCAGAGAAGGCGACCTGGTGATGAGGAAGGCCCACCAGTACGAGATGGAGAATAAGCTGTCGCCTAAGTGGACGGGACTGTTCAGGATAATCGAGGCGCTCGGGAACGGCGCCTACCGCTTAGAGACATTGGAAGGAGGGGCGATTCCTCGCACTTGGAACGCCACGCACCTCAAGTTATATTACAGTTAAGAACTTTGTAAGTAAAACAAATACGAAGAGCTTTACAATGTTTCTGTTAAAACAGTTTGAAGGGGGCACTCTTTTTTCCCTAAGGAGGGTTTTTAATGAGGTCACCCAATAAAGAAGAGTTTTCGAAGCATAAAGTTGTTTTAGATTGCATGCTTGTTGTTTTCCGAAAGTTTTGAAGAAAGACCTTGTCACTTATATGTGATTTAAGGCAAGTTAAAGATATATTGCATGCTTTCTGAAAAGTTTCTAAGTCCCCATCGTCTTTCGGCGATTGGCGGCATCAGTTAAAGTTAAAGTCCTCATCGTCTTTCCGCGATCGGAGGCACCAGTTAAAAGACCTCAACGCCCTCGCGCGTTCTGAGGCGAGATAAAGACCTCCTCGCCGTCGAGCGAGTGCAGGCGAGGAAGAGTAAAAAGTCCTCAGTGCTTCCAGAGGAGAGAAGATGTAGCCTTTGGGGCAATGTAGAGGCACCAGTGAAAAGTCCTCAGTGTTTATGGGGGAGAGAAGATGTAACCCCTGGGGCAATGTAGAGGCACCAGCAAAAAGTCCTCAGTGTTTCTGGGGGAGAGGAGATGTAACCCCTGGGGCAATGTAGAGGCACGAGATAAAGACCTTCTCGCCGATGAGCGAGCTCAGGCGAGTTAAAGACCTTCTCGCCGATGAGCGAGTTCAGGCGAGTTAAAGACCTTCTCGCCGATGAGCGAGTTCAGGCAAGATAAAATCCTTCTCGTCTCGAACGAGTTCAGGTATGATGTAAAGGGCGGAAGAAGTTTGGAGGGTGGCTAAGGTAGGTTCCAAGAGAACGCCTAGCCACCCGGTCTCTTGTTCTGAAGCTCAGGGAGGCAGAGAAGGATCCGAAAGGCGCCTCTACCCCCAGATAAAGGAACAATGGCCAAGTTGTGAAGCCAGGAGGAAGCTGATATCGCCAAGAGTCTTTGGCGACCAGGAGAAATTCAAGCAATGGCGAGAAGGTCAAGACCCGTTTTGATAAGGCAGATCAGATGAGCGGTGTCTTAAGCCATTAGTTAAGTTGAAGTTCGTTATTTGAAGAGCGATTTCACGCTAAGGTTCATTACCTTGAGGTTACAAGTTGTTAGAGTGTTTTTATTCGGAAGTCGGTGGTTCGAAGCAGCTAAGTATACAATTGCGCTTACAAAGTTACTAAGTTAATTTCTTTGAAGTAAATTATACAAGGAGAGATAAAGCAGACAAAGAAGTTATAAGAAGAAGTACAAAGACTTTATCATAAAGTAAACACCAGTTCAGAATACATGTACAAGAAAAGAGAAAGTTTATTACAAGGTAGGTATATCTAAAGGAGAGAGCATAAGAATCGTGGATGAAGGGAAGCAATCAGTCTTCAGAAGGAACAACCTTCCCGTCCACCACCTCGTTGTTGAGAGACACCATGGAAAGATCCAAGTCGGGGTACAGGCAGGCGAATTGTTCCCGGGCAGCCTCGAATCCAGCAGCAAGAATCTGGGCGGAGCTCAGCTCAAGTTCTTCAATCTGTTTCTTTAGCCCCTCGTTCTGCTGCTTCAGCTTTTCAGTTTGTTTCCTGAGTTCTTCAATTGTTTCCCGAGCTTGTAGAAGGTCTTCAGTAACCTTCTTGGATTCCGCCTGCACCTGGGCTAGCTCTGCGGCGATCTTCCCGTTCTCTTCGTTGGCTTCGACGAGCTTGGCCACGGTGTCGTCTCTCTCCTTCTCCACTTTGCCCAAAAAGACCTCCCGATCGGCTGACCTTTTCTCGAGGTTCTTTACCATGGCGGCGTCTGCTTTGATCAACGCCTCCAGGTCAGCCACTCTTGACCCCTCTTTGACCATAACTCTAGTGGTTGCCTTAATTTGACATTTTGGTGGCCTTTCAATGAATTGGTGTCGGGGCCTCTTCCATTAGGGGGGTGAATGGTTTAAAGAGGGTTTTCGAAAACATTTAAGTCTAGAATGAAATCACTTCGAGAAATACTTGAATCAGAATTCAGTTTGCCAAAACACAAAGCAAATAAGCACAGCACCAGAAAAACAATTGATTGTTTCGCAGAAACAATCGGTTGTTCATACCAGTTCACAAAATATAAAACTGAAATTAACGAGTTTAAGGATAGAGAGAATGCACACAGATGTTTATACTGGTTCACTCTTAACCAATAGCTACATCCAGTCTTCCCAGAAACCACTGGGAATCCACTAAGCAATCAACCCTAGATTACTTACACCACCACCAAAGAAGTGACCTTGATCCCCTCAAGACACACACTTCCTTTGGCTTCAGCACAACACCACTAAGAATGCTGATCTTGACAACCTCAAGAACACACAACACTTCTCAGCTATACACACGGAGTTTCTTTCAAATTACAGAGGATTACACTTGTTACAGAACAAATCTGAAATCAATACAAGATGAAAAATCCTATATCACACTCTTTTTGATCCAGCAATCTCAAAGTAATCTCTAACTCTTTCAAAAGCAAAATCAGTGAAAAAATCAAATCTGTTTTTATTTGATTAAGACTTAGTTGTTTGTTACACAAACTTACCAAACTATTTATTGCTTTCAAAGGCTGGTCAAAGCATTTAAAACTGGAGCATATAAAATCATTTAATGCTCAGTCAAAGCAAAAAACAGTTTTTTTTATGGTCCCAAACAAACAATTGGTTGTTTTCACGATTCAATCGGTTGTTTTGGTTTGACAAAAAGTCAACCATTAAAAACAGTTTTCAACCTTTCTAAAAACACCTAAGTTTAAAACAATCAGTTGTTTCGACAAAACAACAGGTTGTTTTTCACTTAGTTTGAAAAACTCATTTTAATTAAAAGGTTTGAGAGTGCTTATGCTTTGGATTCAATCAAGAGTGGATTTATACATAAAATCTACCCCAGATCCTATCTAAAGACAGCTCAGCAACAACAAGCACATCCTGCCTTTAATCAACCTTCAAAGGGTTGGATTCTTCAAAGCTTGAACACACTTGATTCAACAATATCGACAATGGCAACGCGCGGAGGACACACGGGCAGGGCGGAGCCACGGTGAAGAAGCTCCGTAGGTGTGCCGCGAAGACAACCCACGGCGTGGGGCTGGGCAGTTGTGACGATGCACGACAGCTGCGGTGCGAGGCAAGGTAGGGCGACGATGACGAGCCACGACAGGTTCAGACTAAGCGGAGAGAGGACGTTGTCCAAGCGGCGACCGGTGTGGCGGGCTCAAGGACAGCGACACAAAACCCTTTGGAAAAGTGAAAAACAATGAAAAGAAGAAGTGAAGAATAGAGAAGATGCGCTGGAGCATAAATTTGAAATCTAAGGAGAAACAAAGACGGAGGAACCGTCGTGATATGTCCCACTTATAAAGACGGTTCCAGTAGGAACCGTCGTGATATGTCCACGTTTCAAGTTTTAAAGACGGTTAGGAACCGTCGTGATATATCTAACTTATTTACAAAATTGCCACCGTGTTTTTTACAACGATGGTTATTTCTAAATCATCTTTGTTTGGAGTCGTTAATGAAGTTTTTTGTACTAGTGATGTCATTCTCATCCAACTTGGTGATCAACTTGAGATACTTTTATTCAAATTATTTTCTCCATAAAATAGTTTGTATGTTTTATACATAGTTGATTTTCTTTTTTTGTAGGTATCTTCTTATTGTGAGAACAATGTGTAACTAGTTTCCCTTTCCCTTTCGGACGAGTTTTGAGGTTGTAACAAATTACTTTTTTTATTATAGTGTTTCTTCCAGCATCTTAATAAATTTCTCCTTATACTCAATTTTTTTTTGAAAATACTGTTTTACCCATTTTAAAAATGACTTATGGATTGTTCTTTTCGAAATGTTTTTGAAACATACTTTCCGGAACACATTTTATGAATTTTGGATTTATTTTTCTGGAAGTCCTAAAAATATGTTATGGAAATAATATTCCATAATGATTTTTTGTCTTTTAGATTTCTTATTATGGAAACATCTTTTGCTTACAGAACACCCTATTCCAGAATCACCCAAAACTGTCAAGGGTAATTTTGATATTTCAAAGAATGTAGGGGTGTAAGAAGAAACACTCTTGTTATTATTGGACTGTTGTTTTGTTATTTGTTGGACTAGATGACTGGGTTGTACATTAGTAACATGTTCTTTTTGTATAAGGGTTGAAGCACACCTCTTAATTGTGTTAGTTTTTAACATCAATCAATTGTAGATCTTAACCAATGGGATGTATAAGAGTCACATCCATCGAGTTATTATTGGCAACAATAAGGTGCAAAGGATATCTCTCATTGGCATTCATGGACCTTCACTGGACAGATTAATCAGCCTTAGCACGAAGTTTGTTGATGAAAAACACCCAAAGCAATATCGTGAGATGACTTTTAAAGAATTTGTGGAAGTGAACGGGGATGATGAGGTTGATCTGAAATCATCACTTGAGCAAGCAAGATTAGTGTGAAATTTGCATTTAAATTCTCACATACCAAATATTAGTGCAAAATACACGCATATCATTATATCATGCTTCACTTAATTTGTTATAATAGAGTGTGGATAATTTACGTCTAGTTCTAGCTTGTAATATGTGTCTTCCCATCCATGATATTGTTGTTGCCAAACATATACACCATTAGACTCATGATGCAAGGTTTGCATTTTAGAGGAGAGTTCCTCTTCCCAAAAGGGTCATTTACAATAGCATCTCAATTTCCTCTATCAATTCATTCAACAAAGATTTTCATTCCAACATTCCATAATTGATAATTAAGTCCACAAAACAAAGGTGATATGTTTATTGAAGAACCCTCCCCAAAGGGTAGTTTTTCAGCCATCTTAAAAAGGTTTTAAGATCGAAATTTGAGTAACTTTCACGAACTCGGCTCATGATCCCAATTGTTAGAATTAGAGGCCTTAAACAAGAGGGGGGTGAATTGTTTTTAAAAGATTTTTGCGAAGATTGAAGGTAGAGCGAAGGATTATGAAGAATCAATCAATTAGAAAACTGTTCAGCCAAAAAGAAAACAATTTTTAGTTTGATTCTAGAAAATCAACCGGTTGCTTTTGCGAAACAGTCAATTGTTTATACCAACAATATAGAAAGTCAAAGCTAAAGCAGTTTAAAGAGTGTAAGGATAGAGAGATTTACACAAGATGTTTATAATGGTTTACTCTTAACCAAGAGCTACTTCCAATCCCCAGCTAACCACTCAGAATTCACTATGTAATCAAACATAGATTACACAACACACACCAAGAGTGATGATCTTGAATGCTTCAAGAACACACACCACTCTTTGGCAAACCACACAGTTTTCGGAATAACCCTCTGAAATTGCACCACACTAATACACACAGAATTACAATGTCAAAGAAAGAAGGGAACAAAATACACATCTGTCTACTTTTTATGAGTTGGTTGGAACAATGGGGTTCCAAGAAGGTGATATTGGATCTATTCATTTGCGTTTATTTCCTTTCTTGTTAGCTAGTAAATCTAAAGAATGACTCAAGTCGTATCCAAATCAGAGCCTCACTAGTTGGAAAGATGTAGAGAAGAAGTTCTTACAAAGATTTTTTCAACTCTCTTATTACATCAAAGCCAAGTCTGATATTTCTACGTTAAGACAAGGACGGGATGAACCATTTTGCGAAGCTTTGGAGATATTTAAGGTGATGTTGAGAAGATGTCCAAATCACGGATTTAAGGATATTGCACAGTTGAACATCTTTTACAATGGGTTCAAACCAGATACAAAGATGATTTTGGATGCAGCAGCTGATGGTACAATGATGATTGTCGATCTTGAACAAGCAACAAAAGTTATTGATGCATTAGTTTCAATCGATTATCAATCTCAATATGATAGACAATCTGTTCAGAAGAAAGGGTTGCTTGAGCTTACTACTTCAGATGCAATTCTGGCTTAGAATAAAATTTTGACACAACGGATTGAGGCATTGACTACACAAATGTCTAAATTGTCGCAACAATTACATCTGTTGTTGTCTTCTCAAAGTCAAACTCAACCAATGAGGTGTGATTTTTGTGGAGGAGACCATCCTAATAGTCATTGTTCTTATCAAAATAATCCATTTGAAGCAAAAGTCAACTATATGAGTAATAAAGGAAGGCAAGGTGGTTTCTCCAACAACAACAATTATCAGAATAATGTCTCAAGATTGGAGAAGCAATCATAACTAAGGTTTTGGGTAAAAATAAGATGTTGGTCCATCCAACAGACAAGCCCCTTATCAGCAACAACCACTCTATCCTTCAATTCACGAGAGAACAAGTAAATTGGAGGATACCTTAGAGACATCCATGCAAGCCTCATTGTTCAATCAGAGGAATACAAAAGTTTAAATCAGAAGTCATCCGTTTTTCATCGGCTTGCTCAGGCAATGTGTGTCGCATTCGCTGGCCGACCAAAATGTTCATTTGTTTTCGCGGTTTTTCGTGGGATTGTTGGCCCACGTAAATCCGACACTTAGGCGTCAATTTTTGCCTATTCCCGTTCGTTTTTGGCCGACGAAACATCATGTTTTTCTTGTAGTGAAATTGATACAAGGATTAAGCAGGGATGAGGAAGAACACCAAAAAAATTAGGAAATAAAGAGATGGAAAAGTGACCACAGATGGAATAAAAACAACCTTTAAGAATAAAGAAAAGGCAAGAGCCAAGAATATACACACTTCTCTCTCCTAGTCTCGTGGGATATATAATATCTCTTGAAAAATCATTTGTCATAATCAACAGCTATTCTGAACATACTGAAAAGGCATAAAAAAAAATGTTCAATCCAATTCTCACAAAAGAGAAAAAGAAACAGATCCTTCTAGATGTAATCATTTAACCAAGTGGGCCTAGATACCCTTCTAATTGGCTTTGTAGTTGTGAGTCCAGTATCAGTAGAAGCTTATTTTGTGTTTGTAACATTAATCCTTAGCTCTCACTCCACCACATTTTGTTTCTCCATCAGTATGAGTATCAGTGATAAAACTGCAAGCCAAAACTAGTGTCAATGTGATCCATATCTAAATCTCTTGAACCGGTTCACTCTCAGGGGAATGCTTGGCCATTATTCCTAGTAAAGGTTTTATGACAAACAGTAGTGCAAAAATGCTAATCAAATGCGGCTATTTTACATTTACAAATGCGGCTATAGAGCTGCATTTGATCAGCACGCAGTCGTAAATCAGAGAAATACAAATGCAGCTATAGAGCCGCATTTGTAAATGCGATTTTACGAATGCGGTAATTTGAGATAGCTGCATTTGTATATTCTTCTAAATGAGCTGGGGTTTTAGGGGTTTTAGATTTACGAATGTGCCTTGGTAAATAGCCGCATTCATAAATCAAAAAGCAAGATTTAGAAATGCGGCTTTGGTAAATAACCACATTTGTAAATAGTGTTTTTTTTTTAAAGTTTAATCCGTATTGTCCCTAAACCATATAAATTAACCTGCATAATGATCAAACCTAGCCAGACAAATACAAAAATATAGAGATAAATTGAGATAATCAAAATGTACATTTACAATAGTAATCAAACATAATAAAACCTACACTATTGATTAACTATGGTAGAGTTATAAAAATTTATGAAATATGTGGACCAAGAATCTCTGACATATGAAATGCCTTCCGAATTCATTGGTGTTTCGTCCGTGAATAACTGCATTGCAAAGTATAGTTGACATAAATTAGTTTATATATATATATATATATGTTCAAGAATTATAAAAATGATTTAACATATCATGTTATTATCTCTTTCCAACCAGTTTTAACACCTAGTCTTATAATGGTAATCATCCATTGCATAATGTAATAGCCACACTCATAGCTTCCTGGTTATTTATTACACTATAATTCAATAAAAAGTAATATGTTAGTATATTGATAAACAATGATAGAGAAAGAAAAAAATTACAAACCTTTATTCTTATCCAGTTCAAATTATTTGAACTGGATCGACCTTTTAGGATGTTATATCCACGCCATGAACTGGTTAATACAAAAAATCTCGTTAGTAGATGGTTAATTAGTAACATATACAAAGTTAAGTTTATAATGTACTTATGTATGAATAATATCCTTAAATTTTGTGGGAATCTTCTTGTGTAGGGAACAAAACCACACAGCAGTCTTATCAACCATTGATAAGACAAGTAACTGCCAATGATGCCTATATCATCCATGAAAAGAGTTGTAAATATTTAAAACATGAAATAATAATAATTGATGACATATAATTAAACTTACTCATTAATATAAGGGCATAAATAAATTTGTTTTCCCTCTTTTTCCAGGGTGTTAGTGATGTATGCTTGAGTCTCAGATGACTTTGGTCCAACGGGATTAGTATATGCAGGATCTAAGAATCCATACATATTTTCCTTCCCTTCAGTGATACAGACTTTATGCAAAAACCTACAAGTTTTTAGTTAAAGCATAATCAATAATAATTTAACATAATGGAGTCTCTACATCGCTTGACATACTTTCATATCCATGCGCTTTTGCAAAAGACTTAGCTCCTACATCACGAATCATGTCTTCCAATCGATCATCATCTACATCATTGTGTACTACTTCATCCGTGGTGGACCCCACGTATTATTCATTTACGGAAACACGTGGTAAATTTAATAATTCACCATGCCATGTCCAAGTTGTATAAGATCGAAGAAACCCATCACATAGCAGGTGCTCCCTCATTATATTAACATCCAGTATCATTCCATTCAAACAATTAACGCACGGACACCTGTTCTTTGCTCCATCATGACCACTATTAATTGCGTTACGTTGTGCAAATTGTATAAATTCTTCTACTCCTCTTTCGTACTCCTCACTTATACGAACAAAATTCATCCAATTTCTATCCATATTATATATTCTGGAATAATTAGAATTTTTATATCAGTGTTCTATTTCACGCGTTTGCCGAGGGTCGAACACCCTCAAACTCAATACCAAAACGTATTATTGCTAAATATAACATATAAACTAACAACTAACTACTAAATAATATAAATTTTAATATAAATTACATAATACATAAGAAAACATACGAATTCAAATTATAAATTATAATAATATAAATTTTGAAAAATACAAATTATAATACATAAAAAACATACAAATTCGAAATATAATAAATACTAAATAATATAAAATTTAAAATACACAATAAATTATAATACATAAAACAAAATCCAAAAAATGCAAAAAAAAATTAAAAAATGTATAAACCAACCTTGTGGGTACGTTGTTGGTGAAGAGTGGAAGGGGAGAAAGAGGAAACACGACAGCGGCGGCGGAAGCAATGGCGGAGCGGCGAGCTAATGGAACAATATAGCTTCAAATGCAGAGTGAAACCTATTAAAAATGAAAGCACAATGGAAAGCGAAAGCCATTAATGGAGTTCAATGCAGTTGTGAGGGGCAATGGAAACGAATAACGTACCTTCGAAAATGCAGAAGTTCGCAAATGAGAGAAAATGAAGAAGAGATGAGCGCAGACGGGGAATGAACTACGAAACTGTTGAGTGCGTAAAATTCTTAGGGTAAAAACAATTTACAAATGCGGCTAAATGTGAAAACTGCATTCGTAAATCAAGCTTTTTGATTTACAAATGTGGCTATTTGAATAACCACATTTGTGAATCAAACGCTTAGATTTACAAATGCGGTTATTCAAATAGCCGCATTTGTAAATCAAATTAATTTAAAAAATGCCACCGCATTTTTTACGAATGCGTTTAAGGGCTGAGCCGCATTAAATAAGTAGCGCTCTTTTCTTATTTTTGTACTAGTGAAAGATAGCTAAGAGGACAAAAGCAACAACACAAAGTATGACCCATAAGAAACAAGAGGGGATGAGTTAGAGCCAGAGAGAGTTATTGATGGCATTCTCATGGAGCTCTTCTTGGATGTTGTGAAAAATGGTGCGGAAGCTATGGATTGAAATGGGCAAGATTCTCCTAGGAGTTATGGTGATCTTGAAGGTGCATGATGAGTATGGAAGAAGGGAGGTTCGGCCAGCCCTTTGATAGATGGTGAAGATGAAGATTAGGTCCTAGAAACTAGGCAAAAGCAATGTATGGCACAATGTGGGCAGCATAACGTTACTCTCATTAATCTTGAAAATACAAGTGATGGGCTTCTCCTTTTATAGGCAAAGGAGGCCGTAAATACTAAGCTAAGAGAAGATGAAATGCTACCTAAATGAAATGGAAATTACTCTACATGGAGCACATGGGCACATGGCCGGCCATGTGAGGCAATGTTCTAGAATATGCACAAAATCTAGGGTAAATCACATGTAAGACAAGTTTATGCTTTCTCACACTACACTAACTACTAAGCCACCCTTAATGGGCCTCCATGTAGCATGTATAAGTTCTTCTCCCTCCCATCCGTTGCTTGACCCAATTGTGCGTGAAGATGCTTGGCCATGGACCTAGTGATAGGTCCTAGACGGTCTAGGCTTCCTCCTATACACTCCTTTTGTAGCCGCCCCTCATCTTGTGCTAGACGCTCTCCTCTTGAGTCTAGACACTCCCCACATGGTTCTAGACGGTCTAGACTTGGAACTTGGCTTTCGTAGTGTGGTGAGCTTGGCCCTCCTCCATCATCCCCTCCCCCTTGGAAAGGATTTGTCCTCAAATCCAGCTCGTCCTCGTCATCATTGGTACCTACAAATGGAGAAAGATCAATCACATTAAAAGTATCATGTACTCCATATTCGAGAGGTAGGTCCAGTTTGTATGCATTGTTATTGACTCTCTAGAGGATTTGAAAGGGTCCATCACCTCGGGGACTTAGTTTGGACTTCCTTTGAGTTGGAAATCGATCTTTGCGAAGGTGAAGCCAAACTAAGTCTCCTTCCTCAAAAATTATTTCTTTCTTCCCTTTATTGTTGTATCTTATGTACTTCTCATTTTGTTGTTGTATTTGGAGTTTAATCTTCTCATGCATTTTCTTCACAAAGTCGGCTTTGATTACTCCTTCCTTATGCACAAATTCTTGTGGATTAGGAAGAGGTAACAAATCCATAGGTGTGAGAGGATTAAATCCATATACTACTTCAAAAGGAGAAGCATTAGTAGTCTTGTGGACTACTCGATTGTAAGCAAACTCAATGTGGGAAGATACTCATCCCAAGATTTATGGTTGCCCTTCATGATAGCCCTAAGCATAGTCCCAAGAGATCTATTGACTACTTTGGTTTGGCCATCCGTTTGAGGATGACAAGAAGTTGAAAATTGTAGTCTTGTTCCAAGTTTGCCCCAAAGAGTTTTCCAAAAGTGGCTTATGAACTTGGGATCTCTATCGGATACTATACTTCTAGGGAGACCATGAAGTCTCACCACTTCTCTAAAGAAGAGTCTAGAAATATTTTGAGCATCATCTACCTTGTGGCAAGGAATAAAATGGGACATTTTGCTAAAACGGTCCACTACCACAAAGATAGAGTCATGGCCTCTTGCAGTGTTAGGAAGTCCTAAAATAAAATCCATGCTAATGTCTTCCCAAGGAGCATTTGCAATCGGCAAAGGGGTGTAGAGTCCATGAGGCATTGTTCTAGACTTGGCTTTTAAACATGATATGCATCCAGAATAATGTCTTTGGACATCTTTTCTCATGTGTGGCCAACAAAATTTTGCTTTCAAAATGTCTAGAGTCTTATCAACTCCAAAATGGCCCATGAGTCCCCCCTCATGTGATTCCTTGACAAGGAGTTTCCTATGTGTACCTTGGGGAATGCAAAGTTTTCCTTCTTTAAAGAGATATCCCTCGGTCACATAGTAAAATCCTTGCGCTCTATGTTGACATTGGGCATAGATGGATGAAAGTTCTTGATCCTCTTGGTAAAGCTCTCTTATGTGATCAAATCCAAGAATTTGGGCACCCAATTTTGAAGAGAGTGTATACCGCCTTGAAAGAGCATCGGCCACTATATTGGTGCTTCCTTTCTTGTATTTGATTACATAAGGAAATTGTTCAAGAAACTCCATCCATTTAGCATGTCTCTTGTTGAGCTTGTGTTGGCCCTTTAAATATTTTAAAGACTCGTGATCACTATGGATGACAAATTCTTTGGACACAAGGTAGTGTTCCCAAGTCTTTAGGGCTCGCACAAGAGCATAGAGCGCTTTGTCAAAGGTGGGATAGTTGAGGGTGGCACCATGGAGTTTTTCACTAAAATATGCAATGGGGTGTCCACCTTGCAACAATACCGCACCTATGCCTACTCTCGATGCATCACATTCTATCTCAAAAGTTTTGGAAAAATTTGGAAGAGCTAGAATTGGTGCATTGGTGAGTTGAGACTTTAGCCTTTGGAAGGCTTGTCATGCTTATCATTCCAACAGAATGCAACATCTTTTTTTACAAGTTCATTCAAAGGAGAAGCTAGACTTGAAAAATTAGGCACAAACCTTTTATAGAAAAGCTAGCTAACCCATGAAAACTCCTTACATCACTTACATTTTGTGGAGTGGGCGACTCTCGGATTGCTTTGATTTTCTCGGGATCTACATGCACCCCCTTTTTGTTGACTATGAAACCTAAGAAAACTACACTATCTACACAAAAGGTACACTTATCCCTATTGGCAAAAAGACTAATTTTCCTAAGCACTAGAAGAACTTCCCTAAGGTGACTTAGATGGTGTTCTAGGGTTTTACTATACACTAGGATATCATCAAAATAAACTACTACATATTTACCTATGCAATCTCTCAAGGTGTGATTCATGAGCCTCATGAATGTACTTGGGGCATTAGTGAGCCCAAAGGGCATCACCAACCACATATATGATCCAAATTTGGTCTTAAAAGCGGTTTTCCACTCATCACCCTCTTTGATTCGAATTTGGTGATATCCACTTTTAAGGTGAATTTTGAAGAATATGGTTGACCCACGTAATTCATCAAGCATATCATTAAGCCTTGGGATTGGATGCCTATACATGATGGTGATGTTGTTGATTGCTCGACAATCACAACACATGCGCCATTTTCCATCCTTTTTGGGCACCATCAAGACAGGTACAGCACAAGGGCTTAGGCTCTTTTGAACCCAACCCTTCTCCAACAAGTCTTGAACTTGTGATTCTATCTCTTTGGTTTCCTCGGGGTTTGTTCTATAAGCGGGCCTATTTGGTAGGCTTGCCCCCGGAATGAAGTCAATTTGATGTTCTATACCTCTAATGGGAGGGAGTCCAATGGGTCCCTCATTAGAGAATATATCTTTAAATTCACTTAAAAGTTTTTCTATTGGAGGAGGTAGATTCATAAGTTCACTACTTGTGGCAGTGCATGTAAGTGTTCCTTTACAAAAGACAAGGCTTGGTTGTTCAACAAGAAGCAAATTTTCCAAAACGTTTTCAAAAGGCTTTTCTTGTTGAGCAACCTTGTGGGAAGCTCTTCTCCCATGCCTTCCTATCCCTAAGGATTTTCTCTTTTTCTAGCGCTCTTTTTTTTTTATTTTCCTCATCCCTCTTATGTTTCATTTGTATTTGGTCTTTCACCACTTGAGAATGTGGTAAAGGACTAAGTACAAATTTCTTAAGCTTGTGGGTGAAGGAAATCTCGTTAGTGAGACCATCATGCAAGGTTTTCTTGTCAAATTGCCATGGTCTCCCTAATAAGATGTGGCAAGCTTCCATAGGCACTACATCACATAAAACTTTGTCCTTGTAGTTCCCTATGGAAAACTTGATTTCCACGTGCTTGTCTACACTTAGTTCCCCATTTTCATTAAGCCATTGAAGTTTGTAAGGTTTTGGGTGAGGAACTACTTGTAGATTAAGCTTTTCCACCATTCTAGCACTACAACAATTACAACTAGATCCACTATCCACAATGAGGGAAAATATGTTTTCTAAAACATTGCATCTTGTATGGAATATGTTCTCTCTGTGTGTTTCGATGGATGTGCTAGGGTGATTGTTGAGGGTTCTCCTAATCATAAGCAATTCTCACTCTAGTGGAGCTACCCTCTCATCCTCTCCCCCCTCGTCTCTCTCACTAGGCTCATCCTCGCCACTAGTGTATTCATCTACACCCTTGAGAAACAAAGTCCTTTGGTTTGGACATTGTGCTTGCACATGCCCTCTACCATAGAACTTGAAACACTTAACATCTCTAGCTCGGATGGGTGGGGTCGAGGTTTCTTTGGTTAAGGGCTTGGTAGGTTCTTTTTGTTTTTCTTTTGATGTACTACCCTCCCTTCTAAACTCTTTCTTGGGATAAAAGCTAGAGTAGGAACTCACCCTTTGACTTGAAGTTTTGCGCAAGATTTGTTGTTCAACTTTAATGCAAAGTTGAACCAAGTCATTCAAGTCTTGGTAAGGTAGGAGTTCTACCCTATCTCTTATCTCAAGTGATAGGCCACTAAGGAACCTAGCTATGGTGGTGTCCTCCTCTTCCCTAATGGATGCTCTCATCATGTAGAGCTCCATTTTCTGCCTATACTCTTCCACACTCATGTTCTTTTGTTGGAGTCTTTGGAGCTTGTCCATCAACTCCCTATGGTAGTAGGAAGGTATGTGGCGACGTCTTAGGGCTCCCCTAAGGTCATTCCAATATGCAATGGGAGGTTCCCTATGAAGACGTCTTTCTCTTTCGAGAGAGGTCCACCAATACATGGCGTTCCCTTGGAAACTAAGGGCGGCTTGGGGTACCTTACGTTCTTCACTCACCCTATGGCAAGCAAAGAGTTGTTCTACTTTCATCTCCCAATCTAGGTTGATTTCTACATTTTCTTTACCATGGAAGTGAGGTAGGTCTACTCTAACCTCCCTTGGCCCCTCTTGTTCCCTTTGCCTATTTCTTCTAGGGGGTGGTTGGTAATAGTCATTGATTCTAAGGCTCCCCTCCCCTAGAGACTCATTACTCTTAGATGCATGAGTATGAGATTTCTTTGATTTTTGTGATTTTTGTGATTTCTCTTCTTGGGCTTTAGCCAACTCATTAATTTTAGTCTCATTCTCCAATTGTCTAAAAGAAATCATTTGCACAGGTTGTGAAACTTCTTTCAAAAGAGTTTTTATAGGTTTTACTTCACTTTCAATAGACTTTTGAGAGTGAGGAGAAGAAGACATGGCTAAAGTTTTGTGTATACAAGTATTTTACCTTGAGAAAATTTAGGAAAGTCAAAGAAGGTAGTGTTCCAGGTAAGGGAGGTGAGTCACAAAGGATTACTTAAGTACCAAGCCTTTGCCTTAGCCAAAAACTATCCCTCAATGTCTTCACACAAAGCTTTCTCTTAGTAAACTACTTAGAACACAATTAAGTTGAGAAATCAGATTTTAATGCAAGAAAACAATGCAAGCTAACTAATGAACCAAGCAAGACGAATTAACTAAAGCTTAAACAAAGCAATACAAGTGAAAAGCGTAGCTAATTAAGCAAGGAAAAGTAATTAAAACAATTAACAATTGCTAATTAGAAAACTCTACACTAGTCGGCCCTAGGTGAGGCTTCTTGGACACTTGGAGCCCTTGAAGACACACTCACCGTCTAATCACGTAATTAAAGAAGTAATTAACACAAGTTAAGTTGCAAATAAAATTAAGAAAACTCGCTTTGTAGATCCTTTTTTTGCTATTGGCACTTCCTTGGTTGTCTTTTCTTGTTGGGCCCTCCAAGTGTTTGTGGTGTTTTGAGAAGTATTTGTTTCTACCTTTGCTCTTGTTCCCCTTAGAATTAAGGACTTAATTCTCCAATTCCAGCACCTATCAAGAAGACTAGACCTTACTCAAGTCAAATTTCCACTCAAATAAGCACCAATTGAGAATAAATTCCAGCACCAACTTTAGAGGTCAAAGAATGAAAGCAAGAAACAATTTAATTGGAAAAACAGTACCACATAAATGGAGTTAGATTGTGACAACTAGAAAGAGTTCCAAGAATATTAGACAAGCAAATAAAGGTACTCAAATAAAGGTAGGCACACAAAATGAATCCTAAGAATAGCACTAGAATAGATTTCAAAATAAAAAAACAGCACCACTGAAAAATTGTTGTGGGCCAGAGAACGTGATTTTCCTCGATTTATGCTGAGCTGCCCCCTTAAGATTTGATTCTGAAAATTTATATTCCAAATATTCAAGATCGTAACTAAAATCTAGCGTTGGTTTCACTCCAAACGCATGAACCATTTTTTTTAATAAATTTTTCAAATTCAGTGTTCAGTTACGCCAACTGTAGCGCCCAGATTTGCACACTGTTTTAAAAATATTTATCATTTTTTTTCTATTGACTCTTTTGAGCTGATTCTTTTTTTGTATTTTCTGTAACACCTCAATCTTGCATAATCCAGAGAATCAAAAATTTCCTATGTAGGGAAATAATTTTATGAAGCAAAACAGCTAGCACAGAGTATGTAAAACAGTGAATTCTGTAAAAACTGGAAAAAAAAACAGCAAGAGACCAAAAGATAAACACAATGAAATTAATGAAAAGGAATTTGTGTAGATCTAAACACAAATATGAACTCAAACTAAAAAATAAAAGGCACCAAAAGATCAAAACACAGCAGATTCAAAACAAGTATTTAGACCAAAATCAAGAAACAAATAAGCCAAACAAAGTACTACTTATGATTTGATGACATTTTGGAAAAAACATGACTAGACAAAACACATATGGATTCAGAACTAAAAGACTCAAAGAGCATAAAATGAACCAAATAAACTTGCAATAAATACTCAAATACCTAAAATAAAAACAGCCACTCAAAGGTGTATGGAATCCTACCAAAAATTGCACAAGGATTGCTCAAGATCAATTAAGCAAAGTGCACCGATTGGATTTTCGAAATAGCACACCAAATCAAAGTAAAAAATTAAAAACAGCAAGACAAGTATGAAAACAAGATGAATAACATGAAATAAAGAAGAACTCAAAATGAAAAAGACTAAGAACTACTCATCTTTGAAGAACCTATGCTCATGATACCAAATGATGGCAAATTCATGGAGCTCTTCTCCGAATCATGTGAAAATGGGTGCGGAACCTATGGATGGTAATGTGCAAGATCCTCCTAGGAGCTATGGTGATCTTGAAGGTGCATGATGTGTATGGGAAGAGGGAGGTTCGGGCAGCCCTATGGTAGGTGATGAAGATGAAGATTAGATCCTAGAAACTAGGGAAAAGCAAAGTATGGCACAATGTTGGCAGCATAACTTTACTCTCATTAATCTTGAAAAATACAAGAGATTGCTTCTCCTTTTATAAGCCAAGGAGGTCATAAATCCTAAGCTAAGAGAAGATGAAATGCTTCTCAAATGAAATGGAAATGACTCCACATGGAGCACATGGGCACATGACCGGCCATGTGAAGCAAAGTTCTAGAATGTGCACAAAATCTAGGGTAAATCATGTGTAAGACAAGTTTATGCTTTCTAACACCACCCTAACTACTAAACCACCCCTAATGGGCCTCCATGTAACATATACAAGGTCTTATCTCTTCCATCCGTGGCTAGATCCGTTTGGGCGTGAATGTGCTTAGCCATTGACCTTGTAATAGGTCCTAGACGGTCTAGGCCTCCTAGACGCTCCATGTGTAGCCTCCCCTCATCATGTCCTAGACGCTCCCTTCTTAAGTCTAGACGCTCATCACGATCTAGTCTTGGGTCTTGGCTTCCATGGTGAGGTGTGCTTGGCCCTCCTCCATCAACAATTTGAAATTAGTTAAACAATCATATTGCAACTGATATAGCTACGTAAGAGTTGAGTGAAGAGAAAAACGTGATTTCTTTTTTTTTGAAAAGGAAAGAATAAAATTAACTTAAGAGGGGTGTTCCAACCTTATAAAAAACCAACAACCACATAAAAACATTCAATGCACTGTTAAGGTTGGTGCATAAATAAGCATTATGAAGAGAAAAACGTGATATAGGGTAATTATAATGATAGAAAGTAGAGAGTGATAACATCAATAGTTAAAGCAAGTAATATAATATTAGATTGAATATAATTAACGTGGAATATGATTCTTTTCTTTCTTCACGACTTCTTCCCCATTGTCGAAATTTTCCACTAAAAAATCTGACACCTTAAACCCTTGGTCCCTAGGGTTTGCATTATAATCACTAGGGAGAATGGAAAATGTCGAGTGACTATATGAAAAAACAAGGATAGTAAGAATGAGAGAAAAGAAAATATCAGAGAAAGAAGATACTAAAAAAGAAGAATGTGAGAAAAAAAAGATGTGTAAAGAGAGATATAGATTTATTAATATTTTAGAAAAAAAATGATAAAAATAGGAAAATGAAAATGTTTTCTTTTACATATTACATTAAAATCAATTATTCACATCTATTATAACTTATTGGTGAATTGGTATAGTATATAGATTAATTAATAATTATGATGTTGATGATATGCGTGGATTCATTGTAGTTGTGCTACAATAGTAATGGATGTAATATGTGATTTTATATTTACAGTTTTTGGTTAAGCCATATAATTTATAGTATGTAATAAATTTTGCGATTGCATAGATAGTATGTAATATTTCTTTTATTTAAAATTTATCATATTTCTCAATTTTTATCATTTATGTTTTGATTTAGTATTGATGCAATTTCAACTTTATTTATTGATAATAACTTTTTGTTTTTTTTGAAGCGGTTTCTTTGTTGATAATAACTTTTTGTTTTTTTTGAACTAGATGTTGATGCATCTTATCCAAAATTCAAGATAGAATATACATATATTCTGTGTGGGACTTTCTGATTGTGTCTATTCTTTTTTACTTTTTGTGCTAAGATTACTCCTATCAGAAGCAGTTTGAGTTTAAGTAACACATTATTCTTCTTTACCTTCCAAATACACGTAAATTTTTTGTTGTTTATTAATGATAGGCACTTCATAGGTTCTTGGTACCATATTCAGTCATATACTATTTCTCTCTCAACTACGTATTAATAGTGAAGGTTACTTTTTTTATCACTTTCGTATCTTCTTCATACACTAAATTTGTACAACTTCTTTATACACTTTCTCTACTCTTATTCTTCTACTTATTCTAATGTTCTTGTTGACACATGTTCTTTTTTAAACTTTCGTGATAAGTTTGCTTTATTTTTATCAAATAATTCCATTTAGATATGGATAAGTCTTGGATTATAACATGTCTCGAAATACATATCAGGATTGAATAAATTTTTGGACCTTGCATTTGCTAATAAGAGCGTTGAGGGTAAGATAATTTGTCCACGTCCGAAATTCAATCTCAAAAAATGGCAAACTCGAGAAGTAACATTTGAGCACTTGATTCTTCATCTTTTTCCAAAAGGTTATACATTTTGATGTGGTCATGTCTAGATCTTTTTAGTCATTTTCTATTAGGTTCTGGTTAATTTGTTGAGTTTGTTGGAACTCTAGTTGGGTAGGTGTTATGTACTTTGGTCTTGGTATTTTTTTTTTATAAGAGTTTCTCATTTCATTTTATTTATTCTTATTGATAAAAAAAATACAGGACTAATAAATATTAATTATAATAATTAAACTTAATTAAGTATTAAGTTTATTAAAAATTTAGATATTTTTAAGTCAGATTTTATTAAAAAAAATCATTACGTTCCTAAATTAAATAATTTTTTTAATAAGAGCTTAATTAAAATTACACAAATTTGAAAAAGACTCTAAACATAATTATCTTTATTTCTTTTATGCGGAGACTAATGAACAATAATAATGTAAGGCAGTATACATCACTTTAATTAATGGTAAAGTCAAATGTGGAAACTATAAAACTTTTTTGGACACTGACTAATATAACAAAAATGTAAAATATTTTTTTAGTAAGTTACGTATTGGATTTTATCTGGATATTTGAGATATTTTTTTATTTATTTGAATATATGTATTTTGGAGAATTTATGTTGGAAAGTCACATACAATTTATGTTTTAGTCACATACAAATTGCTTTCTTATCATAAGAAATACTAAAAAAACACGGAACACATTTAATGGTATAGTTGAGAAGTTGATATTAAATGCTAATATGACAATCACCGTAGGGGTAGAGGAAATATATAGCTGCATTGCTTATGCATCTGAGACATGATATAAGTTACTACCAAAGTATAGCTTCTCTTTCACTCTCAATCTTTGATTATAATGGCTGAAATAAGTTCCTTTGCATCCCAAATTCAGTCTTCTGAACCTATTTTCTCCAATGCTAATTTCTCAGAGCTTGCAGTGGTAGAACATCTTCATCATGCTGATCTTTACTTAGCCTGTGATGATGAAGTACCCACTATTGATTACTCTCTTCTCTTCTCTAATAGCCCTAATCAGCAACTGCATGCCCTTCAATGCCTCCGTCATGCTTGCCTAGAATATGGCTTCTTCTATGTAAACTGTCTTTCCTCTTATTGTGTCCTACATTATTTTCAACATATTTCAATAATTATATCAAAGTTTCAGGTCAATCCAGTGCTTCTTTTGTTTTCAACAATTACAATAGGATTCATTAACTCAAACTCGTATAAGATCAAGCATAAAACATATAAAAAGAATATATACTGATGAGGAAGTGGTACGAAATTATTTTCAAAAATATAAAAAAACAATTTTATAATTTTTGTTCCTGTCGGATGACCAAATACGTCTTCGTGCGTCTATGTCACTCTCACGTCCAGAATCCCTGCGCTCGCACGTGCCTTTCCTTTGATGAATGTCTGAAAACACAAAGACAAAGGGCGCCCTAGAGGCTGTTTGCACTTCGACGCTCAAGTCAATCTTAGGGCTAGGAAACACCAAACCTATATCCTATGTAATTGTGTGTGTTAAGCGGCGCAAATGAATAGTGTACCTTGCTAAGTTTGTTGCTTTCCTTTATATAGACTGAAACTAGGGTTTCCACTTTACCCAAAATGGGCTTTCTGAGCGGGTGGGCCCAGCACTATCGTTTTTTTTATCGGCAATAAAAAATAAATAAAATGGAACCACTTAAGGGGTGGTTCAACCCTTATACACATAAAACTCAACACCCAACCCGCTAAAGGCCACCAAAACTAACTAAACAAAGGCATACCCTTACTAAACCTAAAAATAACTTCAGGAAACTAACCTCATACAGACCAATGGTTCCAAACACCAATCAGAAAAGGAGAATGAAATACCCCGGGACTTTGTAGAGACCCAGTACCAAACTTTAACTTGTACCAAAGCAAAAACTTCAGACGCATCAGCCACCCCTCCTTTGAAAATTATGCGATTCCTGTGACTCCAGATTTCACTAACCACCCCTACCCAGATTGTGTTCCAAACAATACGAATCGACTCCGAAGGTATATTCAACCTAAATTGATCGAAGTTAAACCTCGTCTCAATGTGGGACACAAACAGAACCCCAAGCCACCCGTAGCATAAACTCCAAACTCACCAAGCGAAACTGCACCCAAAGAACAAATGACTACAAGACTCTTCCTCCTTCCGACACAAAACACACCTCAAGCTTTCTATCTGCACCCCTCTTCTACTTAGATTTACCTTAGTAGCAAGCTTGTTTTCCAACACCCTCCAAGCCATAAGCACTGCAGAAGGAACTGCCTTGCACCTCCATAACTTACTAAAAACCGACGAAGTATCCACCTCATTATCCTTCCTGACAAGGTTGTATGCAGAACTAACTGTAAAAGTTTGGAGACCCCCCTCCTTCCAAATCCAACTATCAACCTCTCCTGGGGCAGCCACAGCCCCAAGCAGAAGTTGAATCATCTGATCCGCCATCGGATTCTCCCATTCGAAGAACGGTCTTCTCCAAGCTAGTTGCCAAACCCATCTTCCATTAGACCAAAAACCACACTCCAACAATTTTGCGTTTTTGTTAGAGCTAATCGAAAACAGTCTTGGAAAAACGTTCTTCAGCGCCTCGCCCTTCAGCCAGCTATCCTTCTAGAAGTAAATATCCTTCCCGTCGCCTACTTTCCACTCAAAACTGTCTTCGAAACTTCTCCCCCAACCCTCCGAAGACCAAACCTCTTTCAAATCTTTCCACCAAAGAGAACAACTCCTACCTTTACCTTCCTCTCCCAGAAATCTCCACCCACCATACTTAGAAATGATAACTTCCTTCCAAAGGCCACCCTCGGCCGAACCCAACCTCCAAATCCACTTTCCCAACAAAGCCAAGTTGAACAGCTTTGGATCTATAATACCTAACCCCCCGAACTCGCGAGGCTTACAAGCCAAATTCCAGGAAGCCCAAGCGATCTTCCTTCCGTCTGCACCCCAACCCCAGAGAAAATTTCTTTGTAACTTAACCAACTTCCTAGCCACCCCAGAAGGCAATTTGAAAAGCGACATAAAGAATAACGGAATAGACGAAAGCACAGACCTAATCAGGCATATCCTCCCAGCCATCGACAAGCATCTTCCCTTCCACCTACTTAATCTGGCTTGAACTTTCTCAATCACCCCATTCCAAAAAGCACTACGCTTATGACTCCATCCAACTGGCATTCCCAAGTATATGAACGGAGATGCCATCGTATCACAATTAAGAATCGCTGCAAAACGCTTAAGCGTGACCTGATCCATCCCAGTCCCTCCAATCCTACTCTTCGCAAAATTAACCCTCAATCCAGAAGAGAGCTCGAAACACTACAAAATCGCCTTGATACTAAATACACTTTTGGTATTTTCTTCACAGAAGAACAGGGTGTCGTCCGCATATTGTAACATATTTACCTTTATCCTTTCTGACTTCCACACTGTCAATCAACTTCTTTTCTTCTGCTACCCTTGTCACCCCAACTAACCCTGCGACGTTTGCTGAAGTCAGGCGACTTGCGGTGGCCCATATCGCTGACGAGAATGAAGTCGCCGAGAAGAGAGGCAGCGTGGCTCCCGCCAGGCCACGCGCCCAGACCATGATCCAGCCGCAGAGGGTGCTGGAAACGGCGGCGGCGGCCAGAAAAGACCAGAGGACTCGCCATCCTTACGACAGGAGAAACAAGGGAAGAAGCCAAGCGCGCCAGCAACCAGCACGCCGGGAATACAATCGCCCGCCTAAGCACAAATTTGTCATGGGACTAGCGGACCTGATCGCCATCCCTAACATATCTGCTAGGTTGAAGGCGCCTGAGAAGGTGGGCGACAAGGTGCTGGGGTCAAAGCCGGATGCCTGGTGTGAGTTCCACCAATGTTTCGGCCACGCTTTAGACTCGTGTTTGTCTTTAGGATACCAGCTCGACGATCTGGTTAAGAGCGGGTTCCTAAATGACTATCTGCTGGACAGGAGAACCGGGGGAGCGTCGAGCTCCCAGCTAGTAGGTGGAGAAGCCCAGCAACACGAGATGCCTATCCACGGGGAGATCCACACCATTGCAGGGGGTTTCTCAGGTGGTGGATGCACCGCATCGCAGAGGAAAAAGTACGCGCGATCGGTGATGACAATGGACATGTTTGAAGATCACTCGCCGGAAGTGGACATTACGTTCACAAAGCAGGATCTTCGGGACGTTGTGCCTCATGACAACGATCCCATAGTTATTTCATTGGTTACAGCGGGAAGGAAGGTCCACAGGGTTCTGGTGGACCAAGGAAGCTCGGCAGACGTGATGTTCTGGCCGACTTTCACGCAGCTGGAATTGCCCCTTGACCAACTAAGGCCCTATGGAGGGTGCTTATATGGGTTCGCTGGCGACCAGGTGGAGGTCAGGGGATACATTGAGCTGAGAACCACGTTTACAGATGAGGCTGGGTCGAGGACGGAGAAAATCAAGTACCTCATAGTAAACGCTCCTTCAGCATATAACATCTTGTTGGGAAGGCCCACGCTTAACAGGATAGGCGCCATTCCATCGACTCGGCACATGAAAGTAAAGTTGCCATCCATGGAAGGGGTGGTGATCACGATTAAGTCTGATCAGAAAGAAGCGAAAAGGTGCTATGAGAATAGCCTGAAAAACAAAAGATCAGTGAGTTATGTAACAACCACCCCACCTCCCGGTGTGAAGTCCAGACCGCCGGTATCAGAGGAGGCTGCCGGAAGGGATGTAGAGATGGTAGACGCTGAGCTGGGGGAGAGGAATGCTGGCCTGGAGGAGGAAGAGGCGCGAAATCGCCCCGAGGAAGCAAGGGAACAGGGAATCGCCAGGGCGGTGATCGCCAGAGAATCCAGGCCTAAACCTGTCGAGCAGTGGCTCGAAAAGGAGATCGGGGGAAAAATCTTCAAGCTGGGAAGATCTCTGGAGGTCGATCTCCAGGACCAGATCGCCAAGGTGATTGAGCGGCATCTGGACGCGTTTGCATGGTCCGCTTCGGACATGCCCAGGATTGATCCCGACTTCTTGTGCCATCATCTGGCGATTGACAACATGGTGAGACCGGTGCGACAGAGAAGAAGAAAGTTCAACGAGGAGAGGAGGCAGGCGATTAGAGACGAAACACAGAAACTCCTCGCTGCAGGCCACATCAGGGAAGTCCAGTACCCTTAATGGTTGGCAAATGTCGTGCTGGTGAAGAAGAGTAACGGGAAATGGCGCATGTGCGTCGACTTCACCGACCTGAACAAAGCTTGCCCAAAGGATTCGTATCCTTTGCCAAGCATTGATGCCCTGGTTGATAGCGCTGCAGGGTGCAAGCTGCTGAGTTTCCTGGATGCCTTCTCGGGATATAATCAGATCAAGATGCATCCCATGGATGAAGAGAAAACAGCCTTCGTGACGGAGAGATCGTGCTACTGCTATAAGGTGATGCCGTTCGGGCTGAAGAATGTGGGGGCCACGTACCAGAGGCTGATGGATCGAGTACTTGCACCAATGCTGGGAAGGAACGTGCAAGCCTACGTCGATGACATGGTCGTGACCTCGCAGGAAAAGAGCAAGCACATCGCAGACTTGGAGGAATTGTTCACGACGATCGCCAAGTTCAAGTTAAAACTCAACCCGGAGAAATGCATTTTCGGCGTGGAGGCTGGAAAGTTTTTGGGTTTCCTCTTGACTGAAAGAGGAATAGAAGCCAACCCAGACAAGTGTGCCGCCATCTTGGCGATGAGGAGCCCAGCTACGGTGAAAGAAGTCCAGCAGCTAACAGGTCGGATGGCAGCCCTATCTCGCTTCGTGTCAGCTAGCGGAGAAAAGGGGCATCCCTATTTTCAATGTCTGCGGCGCAATAATAAGTTTGTTTGGATGAAAGAGTGCGAGGAAGCTTTCGTCAAACTGAAGGAATATCTGGCGAGCCCGCCGGTTCTGTGCAAACCGCTGGTGGGGACCCCTCTTAGGTTGTATTTTGCTGTCACTGAGAGGGCGGTGAGTGCGGTGCTCGCCCAGGATCAAGATCAGGCTCAGAAGCCTATTTATTTTGTGAGCAAGGTGTTGCAGGGCCCAGAAACGAGATATCAGGCCCTGGAGAAGGCTGCGCTGGCTATGGTGTTTTCGGCGAGGAGGTTGCGCCACTACTTCCACAGTTTCACAATACTGGTGATGACTGACCTGCCCATCCAGAAGGTCTTGAAGAAACCCGACGTTGCGGGAAGGATGGTGAAGTGGGCGGTAGAGTTGTCAGAGTTTGATATTAAGTATGAGCCTCGAGGCCCGATCAAGGGGCAAATCTTTGCAGATTTCGTGGTTGAACTCTCATCAGAGGCGACGCGGGTTGAAGGAGACGATTTCCGTTGGGTACTCTCGGTGGATGGATCGTCGAACCAGCAGGGTAGCGGTGCTGGAGTCATATTGGAAGGGCCCAACGGCGTGCTGATTGAACAATCTTTGAGGTTCGCCTTCAAAGCCAGCAACAATCAAGCAGAGTATGAGGCGCTGATCGCCGGGATTTTGCTGGCCAAGGAAATGGGAGCTAGGGTGTTGATGGCAAAGAGTGACTCGCTGCTAGTCACGGGGCAAGTAATAGGCGAGTTCCAGGCTAAAGATCCACAAATGGCGGCTTACTTGGCGTATGTGCAGGAATTGAAGAGTTCCTTTGCCTCCTTTGAAGTAGTACATGTGCCCAGAGAGCAGAATGCCCGAGCTGACTTGCTTGCTAAGCTCGCCAGCTCAGGCAAGGGGGGTAGGCAGAGGACGGTGATCCAAGAAACTCTGAAGACGCCAAGGGCATTTGTAGCAGATCACCTGGTCCTTCAGATAAGCAAGTCGACGGAGAGAGCAGCGAGAAGCCATAAGTTTTTGACACAAGAAACTCTGAGATCGCCGAGAATTAGAGCATGTCGAGGGGAGAAGGTGGACGTGATGCAGGTCTGCGCCGCCCATGAGCCAGACAATTGGATAACACAGTACAAGCGGTGCCTGGCAGATGGCCTCCTCCCGCTGGATCCGGCAGAGGCTAGGAAGGTAAAGAAAAATTCCAGCAAGTACACATTGATTGATGGCGATCTGTACAGGTTTGGGTTCACTCACCCACTCCTGGAATGTATACACGGCGAGAAGTGCACGAGAATCATGGCAGAGCTCCACGAAGGTATATGCGGAAGCCACGTCGGGGGTCGAGCTCTGGCCGCGAGGACTCTCCGTGCAGGCTACTACTGGCCATCCATGAGAGAAGATTGCAAGAAATATGCCCAATGTTGTAAACAATGGCAGCAACACGCCGATTGGCATAAAGCACCTCCCGAGGAGTTGAAGTCGATCTATAGCCCTTGGCCGTTTCATACTTGGGGAATCGACGTCCTGGGACCTTTCCCGCTGGCGATCAGGCAGATGAAGTACTTGGTAGTGGCGATTGAGTATTTCACCAAGTGGATTGAAGCAGAACCAGTGGCCCAGATCACCGCACACAAGATCGAAGGTTTTGTATGGAAGAACATCGTGTGCCGGTTTGGAGTGCCTAAACGCCTGGTGTCAGATAATGGGACGCAGTTTGCAAGCCACCTGTTGAAGAAGCTTTGTGAAGGGGTTGGAATTCAACAAGTGTTTGCATCCGTCGAGCACCCTCAGACAAATGCTCAGGTGGAGTCAGCTAATCGGGTGTTGTTGAGAGGTTTGAAGAGAAGGCTTGAGAAAGCCAAGGGAAGTTGGGCTGAGGAGGTGCCGTATAGTCTGGGCGTACCACACCACCGAGCAGTCAGGAACCCATGAGACCCCGTTTAGCTTGGTCTATGGGTGTGACGCCATGATTCCGGTGGAGATCCAGGAGAGTTCGCCGAGATTCCAGAACTTCGTAGAGGAAGACTCGAATGAAGAGAGAAGGCTGAACCTGGATCTGCTGGATGAGGTCAGGGAAGAGGCGAGGCTGAAGGCTGAGGCGGTGAAGAGGAGGATCGAGCGAAGATACAACTCAAAGGTGATGCCAAGGCAGTTTAGAGAAGGCGATCTGGTGATGAGGAAGGCCCACCAGTACATTGTTTTTCTTGCATTGAAAAAAAAAAGTTTTGATTTCTCAACTTAATTGTGTTTCAAGTGGTTTACTAAGAGAAAGCTTTGTGTGAAGACATTGAGGGATAGTTTTTGGCTAAGGCAAAGGCTTGGTATTAACAAAGCTAGACGGTTTTAACAAATCTTAAAAACAACCACACATACAAAGCGTTACTAATTAAGCAAAAGAAAAGGCAATTACAAACAATTAACAATTGCTAATTAAGATCTCTGGATATTTCGTTGTTCCTTTCGCTTCCCTTCGTTCTCTTGTGGGTAGGGCGCTCCTAGGGTTCTTCCATTTTCCCCTTTTCTTCTCCCCAACCCCTTTTCTCTGAACCCTTTCTTTCTCTTTTGATCTTCAGCATTGGCATTGATGGCGAAAACCAAGACCACCGCGCCTTCCCCGCTCCCTAAGTCTTATTATAAGGGCGAATATGACTGGGCCCCCGACGAACTTCTGGACGAATGTTCCCTCCTGAACTCCGTTGAGGACGTGGAGGCCCACAGGGGGGACCCTGCTCTCTATAACTTCAATGTTTTCCACCAAAGTCATGACTCCCAAGTCCTGGTAAGCCGGGTGCGACCTGGGATGCCCGTTTGCGCGGACTCACGGGATACTGGGGGATGCCCTTTCTTCTTCCTCTATCAAATGGTGCTCAAAAGGGTGGGCCTGCGTCTGCCCCTCACTCCCTTCGAAAAAGAGCTACTGACAGAGATAAACACTGCTCCCGCTCAACTCCATCCCAACAGTTGGGCTTTCGTGAGGGGGTTCCAAATTCTCTGCGGCTATCTAGGTGTTCCCTCCTCTGTGGACGTTTTTCTTCACTTCTTCGAGGTAAAGAAGCAAGGGAAGAGCCTTTGGATGAGCTTTTCTGGGATCTCCGGGCGCATCATCCTTACGCTCTTCCAGAATTCGTTCAAAGGATGGAAGGGGAAGAATCGTATGTGATGGCGGGTACCTTCGAGGAGGGGTTCCAAGAGGCCCTAACCCAGGCGTCCTGCGAGAATCCTGGCGTCAACCTGTCGAACTGCGACCCCACACACCACGTTGTTGACGGGAAGGTCGTGCCCATGGACTTGAACGACTGAACCGCTGCCTCTCATCCGCCACCTTCCTCTTCAAGCTCAACTCTTCATTCTTTACCTTCGTTTTTTGATTTTATCTGTCAAAACTTGTAATTCTTTGAACTATCTGTACTCTTGTCACTGATTTAGGATGCTCGTATGGTTGCATTTATTTCTTTGCCACATACGATTCTGTCTATGCGATCTCATTCTCTTTTCCCTCCACACGCTTCGACTATTTTATCCGTGTTCTGCCCATTTCTTTCACTTCGTTGGGCGGTTTGGTATGATCGGGAAAGGTTGCGCGCCAACCCTCACGCCCATGGAGAGGCTCACTTAGTGACGCCGTATCGTCCTCGGGACGTCTCTGATACCGAAAGGTCTTTTCTTTGATCTCTAACGCTCGGCGCCCACGCCTAAGGAGAGGCCTGCTAGAGCAGCACCGTATCGTCCCGGGTGTCTAAAACGCCGAGTGCTGTGGGGGGTCTGTTCCCTCCATGGTCTTTCCTTCCCATAGGTATCGGGGAACACCCTGCCAGTGACTCGCTGGCGCTCGGCGGTCTCGCCTCCCTCCACAGTCTTTCCTACCTGTGGGTATCGGGGAGGCGACACCAGTCGGTATTTGGGTTGGCGACGCCCGCGACATCTCGCGCTGTCGTCACCCTTTACGTCCTTCCTGGCAACACCTCGGGCGTTACCTTTACCTCGACATTGACCTTAACTCTTGCCTTGGTCAACGCCTGATAACAGCGAAGAGCCCAAGGCTTTGTCTGTGCCATCCACGTGGCGCTCCTTGTATAGCTGATGGGACCTTCTGTCATTCGACTTGATCCACGTGGCGCTACTTGTATGGTTTGTGGGACATTCGGTCATTTCATTAAGTCCTGACTCCTGCTATGCCCCTAACTCATTTTCGACGGCGGATCGTACCACTGGATATTCTGTTGATGGGACATTTTCTGATTTAAACCAGTGGTGCCAGCGTCATCCTTTCATCTTCTGCCACGTGTATCAATCGTGCGGTGCATCCATTCACGTCGTTTGGCGCTCTAACCGCTTTATTTAACTCTTCAAGCTCTGAAACTATCTTCATCATTTTCTCACTCTTCATAACCTACTTGCGTTCTTTCTTCTTGCACCCTTTCTTCTTACACCCTTTCTTCTTGCACCCTTTCTTCTCTGTCGAAGGGTTGTTCTAACCTTCGCTCCCCTCGCTCAACTCTTGCATTTCTAGCCATCCTGATCTTGTTAAAGAATGTCTTCTCACGATGCTTCCTCCAGGGTCCGTCCCAAAGACTTGTACCCTTGGGCCTCGAGCGAACTTCTTGATGAGTGTTCATGCTTGCTCTCCACCAGGGCCGTACGGGAACACAAAAGGGAGTTGTGTTCTTACGACCACCGGGCCTTCGCGAGGAGGCACGATGACGACATCGCTGTGCTCCCTTGCACTCTGGGGGAGCCAGTGTGTGGAGACGAACGGGCGAACGACGGGGTCCCTTTCTTTTACTTTTACCAGGTGGTGTTCAAGACCATCGGGGTGCGCTTACCCTTCTCCTGGTTCGAGAAGGAACTGCTGGCGGAGATCAACGTTGCTCCGGCCCAGTTATACCCCAACAGCTGGGCCTTTGTCAAGGCCTTCGATGTCCTCTTCGGGTTTCTGGGTTGTGCACCCTCGGTCAACCTCTTTCTTCACTTTTTTGAGGTGAAGAGACAGAGACACAACCTCTGGGTAACTCTCAGCAATGTACCCGGAAGAGTTCTCTTCACGCCCTTCCAAAGCTCGTTCACGGGGTGGAAAGGCCGGTTCTTCAAGATCTGCTGTACTGATCTTGTTCCCGACGCCCTTGATGGGTTTCCGTTGTACTGGGTGAGAGAGGAAAAGGTCCTCAAAGCCAAACCCCTCAAGAATCTGGCTCCAAGTGATCAAATAGCTTGCCGGATTCTTGCTGAGGCGGGAGGTTTTGACTCTGCTACGGTGATCAGCTTGGAGTCCAACGCTAGGACTCTTGAGAAGTACATATGTAAGAACCACTGCCTTAGGCGACTTCGGCCTTCGTTACTTTCTAACTGTGCCTGTCTTCCTTCACGGTGTCTCTAATACATCTTTTCCCTTTGTGCAGGTTCGAAAATAAGCCAAGAAAAGAGGGCACGACTTACTCGAGCGCTGCGGGCTGGGAAAGGGGCTTCGCCTTCCTCCAGTGATGACTCTGATGAGCGCTGAGAAGTGGGTTGTTTGTGTTTTTGCATGATTTGTAGCGTTTGCTCCGTTTGTACTGAACATTGCTTGTAACAACCACTTTTCAATATCATAATTCTTTGCAACGCCACTTTACTTTGCATATGCTTCATATACCGCGCGCTTTCCTTTCGTCTCGTTCTGCCAACGATGCATGCTTTTACTTGGGCGACGCCTTCTTTCTGGGCGACACCAAGACCTAGGCGACGCCTTCTTCCTTGGCGACACCATGGCCCAGGCGGCGCATCACATTACTTCTAACAAGGAAAGATAAAGGCTGAAAACCAAGGCACCTCTTTTTCTCAACTGGTTTTTCCATTTATTAGGGTGACCTCATTAAAAAACCCCCGAAAGGGAAAAAGAGCGTCCCCTTCAACTAAATTGTTACATTCTGCTTACATAAGTCAATTGAAATAAAATTTTAAGTTGGCCGCATTCCAACTGCGCGGGATAGGGCCTCCATCTAAAGTCTCCAGGTTGTACGAACCGTTGCCCTTAGCCTCAGTAACTCTGAAGGGCCCGGTCCACTTGGGAGACAACTTATTCTCCAACTCGTATGGGTGAGCTTTCCTCATCACTAGGTCGCCCACCTGAAACTGTCGTGGCTTTACTTTAGAGCTATATTGCCGCTCCACTCTTCTCTTCATCGCTTCAGCTTTTATTCTAGCTTCTTCCCTGGCCTCTTCTAGTAGATCCAGGTTTACCCGCCTCTCCTCATTAGATTCCTCCACCACAAAGCTTTGAAAACGCGGTGAGCTTTCGTGTATTTCTACTGGAATCATCCCGTCCGACCCGTACACCAAACTGAAAGGCGTCTCCATAGTAGAGGATTGGGGCGTGGTGTGGTATGCCCATATAATCCTTGGCACCTCTTCCGCCCACGCCCCTTTGGCCTTCTCTAACCTTCTTTTTAACCCCCTCAGAAGGACTCTGTTTGCTGACTCTACTTGTCCATTGGTCTGGGGGTGTTCAACCGACGCGAACACTTGCTTGATTCCCACTTCAGCGCACAGATTTCTCAACTGCTGACTGGCGAACTGGGTGAAACCGTGCCTGAACAGCACCCCATCCACCAAAGTATATCTTGCGGCATTTCTTTTGATTTTCTTACCCTCTTTAGGGTCCACTGGAAGAGCCCCATCCGCCAGGTATCGTTTATAGGGCGTCATCCAGGTGTCTCCCTTGGACAAGACACAGACCTGCATCTGCTCTTCCTCAGACACACCCGCGTATATACTGATGCGGGGCGCCCTCTGCGTATCTTGGGTCAAAGAGGAGTGACTCCTCGGCCTTCCCCTTGATGCATAAATCTGGAGCACATCCACCCTGTTGTCTTCCACGAATCGACGCGGAGCTTTGAGAGTATCCTGGATCACTGTCCTCTGTCTACCCCCCTTGCCTGAGCTGGCCAGCTTTGCGAGCAAGTCAGCTCTGGCATTCTGCTCCCTCGGGACGTGTATCAACTCAAGAGCGTTGAACGCCCCTCTCAACAACTGGACGTATTTTAGATACGCCGCCATCTGTGGGTCCTTCGCCTGGAACTCACCCGACACCTGCCCCGTAATCAACTGGGAGTCGCTCTTCACTAGGAGGTTCTGTGCGCCCATCTCCTTGGCCAAGAGCATTCCTGCAATCAGGGCTTCATATTCTGCTTGATTGTTACTTGCCTTGAAGGCAAAACGCAAGGCCTGCTCGATCAGTATGCCGTCGGGTCCTTCCAGCACTATTCCCGCACCACTCCCTTGTTGGTTTGAGGAGCCATCAACCGAGAGCAGCCACTGTGAACTCGCTTCCACCTCTTGCTCACCTCCGGGCGAAAGTTCTGCTACAAAATCCGCGTACACCTGTCCTTTGATGGATCCTCTAGGCTCGTACTGTATGTCGAATTCTGACAGTTCCACTGTCCAGTGTACCATTCTTCCTGCCACATCGGGCTTCTGCAGCACCTTCTGTATAGGGAGGTTGGTCATTACCACCACCGTAAAACTGTGGAAGTAATGACGGAGCCTCCTAGCCGAGAACACTACTGCCAGCGCCGCCTTCTCCAGTGCTTGGTACCTTGTCTCAGCTCCCTGTAAGGCCTTGCTTACAAAGTAGATGGGCTTCTGACTCTGGTCCTGCTCTTGGACCAACACAGAACTGATGGCCCGCTCCGTTACAGTAAAATACAACCGGAGGGGCACGCCCGTTACCGGCTTGCAGAGAACTGGAGGCGTCGCCAGGTAATCCTTCAGCTTAACGAAAGCCGCTTCGCATTCCTCAGTCCATGCAAAGCGATTGTTTCTCTTGAGGCACTGGAAGTACGGGTGCCCCTTTTCTCCTCCGGCGGAAACAAACCTCGAGAGCGCCGCCATCCGCCCTGTCAACTGTTGAACCTCCTTTACCGATGTCGGACTCCGCATGGCGATAATAGCCGCACATTTGTCGGGGTTCGCCTCTATCCCCCTCTCGGTGAGCAGAAAACCCAAGAATTTACCGGCCTCTACCCCGAAAACACACTTCTCGGGGTTCAACTTGAGGCGGTATTTGGATATTGTGTTGAACAACTCCTCCAAGTCTGCCATGTGCTGCATCCTGTTCTGCGACGCCACCACCATGTCGTCTACATAAGCGTATACGTTCCTCCCAAGCATTGGCGCCAGGACCTTGTCCATTAACCTCTGGTACGTGGCGCCCGCATTTTTGAGCCCGAAGGGCATCACCTTATAGCAATAACTACATGTTTCAGTCATGAACGCAGTCTTGCTCTCGTCTCTTGGGTGCATCTTGATTTGGTTATACCCTGAGAAGGCGTCCAGGAAGCTTAACACCTTGCTGCCAGACGCGCTGTCTACTAGGGCGTCGATGCTGGGCAACGGATAGGAATCCTTTGGGCACGCCTTGTTCAGGTCCGTGCAGTCAACGTACATTCTCCACTTTCCGCTCGCCTTTTTCACCAGGACGACGTTGGCGAGCCACTCAGGGTACTGAATCTCCCTAATGTGGCCAGCACTCAGCAGCTTCTGCGTTTCGTCTTTCACCACCTGTTATCGCTCCTCATTGAACTTCCTCCTTCTCTGACGCACGGGGCGGACCGTGGCGTCCATGCTGAGGTGGTGACACAGGAAATCGGGGTCGATGCCCGGCATATCCGAGGCGGACCATGCGAAGGCATCCAGGTAGCGAGAAATCACTTCTGCCACCCCTTCCTGTTCTTCTGGACTTAGCGAACTTCCTAACTTGAAAGCTTTGCCGCCAATCTCCCTTTCTATGGTGTTAGCTGCAGGTTGCTCCCTACTATCATCTTCGACGGGCGTCGCTTCTTCTATGGGCGCCGCTTCTTCGGGGGGCACCGCCTCTTCTACGGGCGCCTCCTCCATTGGCACATCTGCTTCGGGCATCGCCCTCTCTGCTATGGCCTCTTCAGGCGTCAGCCCAGCGAGCGTCGCCTCAATCATCGTTGCGTCCGCGCTCGGCGGACGTTCGTACACTATGAATACGCCTCTCTTCGTCTTCAGGCTGTTTTTGTAGCATTTCCTCGCCTCCTCCTGGTCTGATCTGATGACTATCACCCGGCCGCTGAGGTCTGGTAGCTTCATCTTCATGTGACGGGTGGAGGACACTGCGCTTAAACGGTTTAACGTCGGTCTGCCCAGCAAAATATTGTAGGCAGAATTAGCGTTCACGACGAGGTACCGGATACTCTCGGTGCGGGAGGCCTCTCCGTCTGTGAACGTAGTCCTCAACTCCAGGTACCCCCGGACTTCTACCTGGTTATCCCCGAACCCATACAAACATCCTGTATAGGGACTCAGCAGATCGGGGGACAACCGTATCTTGTTAAAGGTCGACAGAAACATGACGTCTGCCGAACTTCCTTGATCAACAAGCACTCTGTGAACCTTCCTTCCGGCCGTGACAACAGAGATGACAACGTGATCGTTGTCGTGGGGTACCACATCTCGGAGGTCTCGTCGTGTGAACACGATATCTGACTCCCATGGCTCCCCCGAGAGCCTCTCTTCAACTGAATTTACCCCCCTCGCGTATTTCTTCCGCTGGGAGGCGGTGGGCCCTCCGCCGGAGAAACCTCCAGCAATGGTATGGACCTCGCCAAGCACTGGCATCTCGTGCGCTGGCTCATCTGCCGGCGGCGGCAAGGTGGCGGTCGTTGGGGAATCTGCGACATAATCTTTCAAAAACCCAGTCCTCACCAGCTCATCTAGCTGGTAGCCCAACGACAGGCAATTATCAATTTGGTGCCCGAAAGCCTCGTGGAATTCGCACCAAGAGTCTTTACGGGGCCCTAACACCTTGTCGGTCTTCGCCGGTCGCCTCAGCCTCTCAGCTATGTTGGGCACGACGATCAAATCCTTCAACTCAACCACGAAGTTGTACCTCGCAGGTCTTGCTCTTTCTCTGGCGGGGCATTCGCCTCCTGCTGGGCCCCGAGGCTGGGGCTTTCTGGCCTCGTAGGGGCGTCTCGCCTCCGGCTTCTTTCTCCCCGTCGTGGTCTCATTGACTCTGACGGGTTGAACTCGCGTGGGTCCCCTCGGGCGTGAGGGTACGGTGCTGGTGCGCTTCACACATACCTCCCCTTCCGAAGCAATGTGCTCTACCGCCCTACGCCGTAATTCAGCGAAGGTCCTAGGGCGATTGCGGATAATAGATTCTCCAAAGGGGCCGGGGCATACGCCTTTCACAAATGCGTACACGATCATAGGCTCCTCTGTTGTACCAACCTTCACGACTTGGGCCCCGAAGCGATTGATATACTCCTTCAGGGTCTCCCCCTGATACTGCTTCACATCAAACAGGTCGTAGGAGACCGGCGGCGGGGCCTTGTTGGCTAAGTATTGTTCTCTGAATAACCGCGACAATTGGCGGAAAGATGTGATATGGCCCTCGGGGAGGCTAATGAACCAGTCCATAGCCATCCCGGTCAGGTTGCTCATGAAGAGCTTGCACTTGGCCGCATCAGAACCGCCTATCAGGACCATCTGTGTGTGAAATGCAGCAAGGTGCGTCTCTGGGTCCTCCATCCCAGTGAAGATTACCTTGGGTCCCGCGAACGTGTTCGGGATCGCTGCATCTAGGATCTCCTGCGAGAAAGGAGTGGAAAACTCCCTTGGTGGGGAATGGTTCTCCGTCTCGTCCTGTCCAGGCCGCCTCCGATCGTTTCTCAGGCCCTAGCGCAACTCCTCATTCACACGGTGGAGCTCTTCGTTGCGCTCATGCGAGGCGTCAAGGTCTGCCTGCATGCGTTCCTGCTCCATCTTCGAATCCGCCATGTCCTGCTGCAGCCCCCTCATTATTTCTAGGACCTGCTGCATGGATAGGTCTGCTGGGGCTGCGCGCGTTGCTCTTCGTCTGCTGGGGGCCATTGTCACTCCAACCTCCTTCAACGTTACTGTAACTTGGTAAATTTTTCTCGAACTTGTGATGGGACTGATGTTTTATATCGGCCCCACGGTGGGCGCCAAATGTTCCGTCCGGTTGACCGGGACGTCTTCGTGCACGACCTCAACCGTCAGCTAGGGACTCCTTCCCACCGGTTATCTGTGGATTCCTGCAAAAAAGAGGACAAAGAGGCGCCCTAGCGGCCGTGTGCACTCCGACGCTCAAGTCAGCCAGCAAGAAACACCAAAAAACTGTCCACCCACGTATCTGAGCACCGCGTATGGCACTCTGAAGGTTGTAAAAGAAATGTGTATATGTGTGTGTGTTGTCTCCTTCAGGCAAAAATATTCTCCAGTCACTTGTACGTAACCTTCAAACACGGGCAAGCAACCAAAGAGTTTCTCGTAAATTTGCCAAAGGTTCCAACCCTTTTTCCGACATTCTCAGCGCTATTTAAACTGTCCCCAGCATTTAAAGCGCCTTAAAGCGCCTTTAATCTCAAACGTAACGCACTCATTAAAGCGCTTAATTACGAAACGTAGCGCATTTAAGACGTTGAAACGCTTGGGAGCCATAATAGTACCTGAATGCTCGAAAGGGAAACTGTATTGAATGTCTTTAATTACCTGGCACCTGACTAGAGGGTGTTTCTATTCCGGTATGGCTGTCGTACACGTGGAGGGCCTCACGACGCCATGACCCCATCTGGGGGCGTTTCTGCCCATCTGGGGACGTTTCTACATGTGGGTCCTCCTGCTTGGGAGTGCTACTGCGCTAGGGGTGGCTTTTTGGGTGCCAACTCATGCCCCCAAGTATCTAGCCACTTACTCTGAGAGCGTATCTGCCTTCCTCTCACACCCTGCACCCGGTTATCCTGGGCGTGACCTTCCTCTTGGGTCGTATCTGTCCCGAAGGCGTCTCTGGGGCGGCAGGGGTACTTCGCGAGTCAGGCTGCCCTTCACTGGTACTATCACTATGGCCTTGAAGCCACCTTTTCCTTCTCTTTATCACTTTCCCGAGACATCGAGACCTGAGGCTTTCCCACGACGTCGCTCCCTCCATGGTCTTTCCTACCCATGGGTATCGGGGAACCACACCGTGATTGCTTTGTTTTTACACTGTTTGATCTGGCGACGCCTTCACCTAGGCGACGCCTTCACCTAGGCGACGCCTTCACCTAGGTGACACCTTGCGTTGACTTTGACTCTTCAGCCGTTGACTTTCACCTTAACTTAGTCAACGCCCCGATACGGGACGGTACAGATTCTGAAATTTGATATGCAAGATTTTCAAGATCTTAGCTAAAATCTGGCTTTGGAATCACTCAAAACGCATGCACCAATTTTTTTTAATAATTTTTGCAATTTTGGTGTGCAGTTACGCCAGCTGTAGCGCCTCAGATTTGCACACTGATTTTAAAAGATTTATCATTTTTTTTCTGTTGCTTCTTTTGTACTAATTCTTTTTTTGTCCTTTCTATAACACTTCAAACTTGCAAATTCCAGAGAATCAAAATTTTCCTATGAGTGAAACTATTTTTCTGGATCAAAACAGTCAGCACAGAAAATCTGAAACAGGGGATTCTGAAAACTGGAAACAAAAACAGCAAGATACCAAAGTTTAGACACAATGGAAATTTGTGAAATAGAATTGTGTAGGATCTAAACACAATATGAACTCAAACTAAAATTAAAAAGGCACCAAAAGATCAAAGAACAGCAGATTCAAAGCAATTAAAGATACCCAAAATCAAGAATCAATCAAGCCAAATAAAGGACTACTAAGAATTGTTGACAATGTGGATGAACATGACTTGACAAAACATATAAGATTCAGAAATTAAAGACTCAAAAGCATAATATGAACCAAATAATGAAAGCAATAAAGACTCAAAAGCCTAAAAGAAAATGGCAACTCAAAGGTGTATGGAATCCTATCACAATTTGCACAAGAACTTGTTCAAGATCAATTGAACAAGAGTGCTTCGGTTGGATCTTCCACAAAGCACACCATACAAATTAAAATGTAAAAAACAGCAAGACAATTATGGAAAATAAGATGAACAACATGAAAGTAAAGAAGAACTAAAAATGAAAGACCAAAAGCAACTCATCTTGAAGAACCATAGCTCATGATACCAAATGATGGCATTTCATGAAGGTCTTCTTGAATCATGTAAGAAAAAGTGGTGCGGAAGCTATAAAGGTGTGTGAGCAAGATCCTCCTAAGAGTGGTGTTGATCTTGAAGGTGCATGAAGTGTATGAAGCTAGGGAGGTTCGGCCAACCCAAGGAGAGGTGAAGGAGATGAAGTTTAGAGCCTAGAATTCTAGGGAGAAGCAAAGCTTGGCACAAAATGGCAGCATAACTTTACTCACAATAAACTTGAAAATACAAGGTGTAGGCTCCTCCTTTTATAGGCTAAGGAGGACCATAATGCAACGCTAATGCTAGCCAAATGAAATGTAAATGTGAAGCACATGGGTGCACATGGCACATGGGGAGGGGTGTGTCTAGTTTTTATGCTCACCCCCTCCATGGGCTTTCTAGACCGGCCTTGGTAAATTTAGAGGTTTTTTTAGAAACTCTAAGTTTACCTAGGTTGGTGTTTTAGGTGCCAAAATTAATTCTAAGAAAATTACAAATAAAGTTCCTATGCTAATTTTGACAAGAAATTAAAGTCTACTCTACACTAGAGTTTATGTCATTTGAACATGTAAAAGAACGTCTTCTTGGATCCTCTTGGCCATAACTCTATGGTTGGCCCAAATCTACCCTTTGGTAGGCTTGCATGTGGGCTTGTGCTTGGGCCTCTTCCATCACAAGCCCCCCAGTCTTAAGCCGAAGACTTGTCTTCAGCGTAAAGACTAAGGCCTCGCCCACGCCGTCCACGTGCCACCCTGATGACGTGTTACTCCCTGCTGACTCAACAATTCTCGAATTATTGGCGTGACACTCTCTGAACCATAGGAGCGCTCTTAATGACTGATTGGACATCCTCTGAAACGGGGAAAATAACACCTTTTGGGACCACCCTTGATCGTGCGCCACGTAGCCCATCGTACGGCCAGCCTCTAGAGACCCTTGCGTTTCCCCTGGGCGATTGATCCTTTGACACGTGGCACGATCTCACGGCTCCTAGTTAGCGCCTCTTGGGTTGCAAATGTAACGTTCAAGTTACCCCCAAACCCCGCGCTCACCCCACTGTTACATTCATTCCCTCTGCGTCTCTGCACTGTTCATCGCCTTCAACCCCTTTTCTCTGCAATTGCTGTTCTCTCCCTCCTGTGCTCTTCTTCCGCCTTCACTCTGACATCAAAGGTATGATTTTCGCATATCCACGACTCTTCCCTTTCGCCGCATTGCATGATTTATTGAACTGCCTGGGACTGTTGACATTTATGTATTACTGCGTTCTTCCGCTTCTCCTTCCTTCTCTGTTCCCTTCTCTTTCTTTCTGGGTTTCCTCGCGTGGGTGGTGTTTCCTGGGGTTCACCCCTTTTTCTGTCTTGGCATCACTTTTTAAAAACCTTTTTCCTTCTTCTTTCTCCAGCTATTTATTCACACCATGACGCGCACAAATGCGGAGTCTGATTCCTCCCCCAAGACCCCCAAGTCCAACTACAAAGCCTATTACCCATGGGCCCCCGACGAGCTCTTGAACGAGTGTACCAGCCTGACTACCTTCCAGGACCTGGAAGCTCGTCGTGGGGATCCCCACCTGTATAACTTTAACGCTTTCTGCCGCACTCATGACGCTCACATATCCGTCCGTCCCGGCAGGCCTGGGGAACCTGTCTGCGTGGACGACAGACTTAAAAAGGGGAACCCTTTCTTCTTTATGTACCAGACGGTGTTTAAACGCGTAGGGGTGTGTCTCCCATTAACCCCCTTTGAAAGGGAACTCCTCACCGAAATTAATACCGCCCCCGCCCAGCTCCACCCCAACAGTTGGGCATTTGTAAGGGGTTTTCAAATTCTCTGCGGGTATCTGGGCATCCTTCCCTCCGTAGACGTTTTCCTGCATTTCTTTGAAGTGAAGAAGCAGGGGAAAAGCTTCTGGGTAAGCTTTTCCGGGATCGCGGGCAGGATCCTCCTCTCCCTCTTCCAAAACTCTTACAAAAACTGGAAGGGGAAATTCTTTAGAGTGTGCAGCGCCAAACACGACCCCACGACCTTGGACGGCTTCCCCCTTTATTGGACGGAGCGCCCTAAGCTCCTTAGGGCCAAAGCCCTGGAAGAGCTATCTCCTGCTGACAGGGAGGTAAGCAAAGCCTTGGCTGGGCTGGGAATCGTTTTTGATACATTGAAGCTTGTTGCTAGCGAATACAATGCTCACGCCCTGACAACATACTTTGGTAAGGAGACTCTCCCCTCATCCCTTTTGCTGTGAACACCTTGCTACCGGATGCTTGTTCTCACAGCCTCTTCCCCCTGTTTTCCATGGTGCCATGTCGCTTGCATCTCACACATCTATGCGCTTTGTAATTTTGTATAGTTGCTTTGGCCTTGATTTCTAGTGCTTGGTCTATTTTGATGTAGGATCGGTTATAGACGCCTCCAAAAGGATGATGCTGGCGAAAGCGATGAAGGAGGCTCGTGCTGCCAAAGCGGGCGCCTCCTCCGCCCCTACTGCTGATCTGATCCCCCCACCAACTCTGCCACCGCCACCACCGATCACCACCGAAACCCCCCTAGGCTCAACTCCATCCTCTCCACCAACTGCTTCAACGCCCAACTCGCCTCCACCCCTCGCCGCAGTCCCATTAGCTGTGGCCTCATCGCCAGCTCCAACCCCCCTTGACAAAGGGAAGAGGGTGTTGGAGATTCTCTCCGATGACGAAGACTCTGATGGTGGGCTAGTCTTCAAGAGGAGGAAATCTGCGCGGGTTCCCCTTCTGCTAGAGTCGTCGCCCCAGGGAGGGAACTCCTTCATGGATAATCCTCCAAGTGCGACCTCACTTCCCCCCACAACCGTCCAAGAGGAAGGGGGCGAAGGCGCCGAATCTGCCCCGCCTCCGCCACCGGCAGAAGTCTCAACTTCCCCTGCTCCCGTCGCTGCCGCCCCCGATCTCATCGCCATCCCTCCTCCAATCATGCATCTGATGAGGGGCTTCAGTGGCGGAACTATGCCAGAGGGCACCGACAGGAAGGAGGGCATGCCTTTCTACTTGGGGGCCTTCCTGGCGGTGGCCCTTGAATGGCGCGCCCAGGCCAGAAATGCTGTTCTACAGGCTCAAACCCTCCAGGCCTTGGAAACAAGAGTAACTGCCCTGGAGGAGGAAAAGAAAACCCTGGAATGCCAAAACGAGGCCTACCAAAGCACTCTGAAGCAGGCTCAAGAGGCCAAGGAAAAGGCTGAAAAGCAACTGGCAGAGGCGATGGGGTTCTAGGCTGACTTTTATACTCGGGAAGTCGCCCTCCAAGTTCAGTTAACGGGCCTTCAAGACTCAGTCGAAGCTGACGCAAAAGTTCAAAAAGGACTTGAAGGCGGACGAGATGGAGCGGATGGAGGGGGAAATGGCTACCCAGGCCAAAGCTATGGGCCTTCTCCAGGTTGACTACGACAAACTACAGGTCGAGGTCAGTCGACTTCGTGTGGAAAAGGAGGCTTTGGAGAAGCAGGTAGCTTCTGGGACGCCGCCGTTGAGGAGCTAGAGAAGGACAAAAAGGCCCTCATCCAGGACATGGCGGCACTTTCGAGGAGGGATTCCAGGAAGCTCTGGCCCAAGCAGTCTGCGTGAACCCGGGGATCGACATTTCCAGCTGCGATTCCACTCACCACTTTGTTGATGGAAAGGTCGTGCCTCTGGAGATAGACGACTGAGCCGTCACCCTCGATCATCAGCCCATCCTTTTATACTTGTTTTAACCTTCTTTGTATAAACTTGTAATTCTTTGAATCGTCTGCACTCTTGCTACAACTCTGGGATTTTGTATGATTACCTTCCTGTCCTCGCGACACAGACTTCTGCATGTGTGATCTTATCCTCATTCTTTGCCTTCGCGTGCTTCGGTTGTTTTGTTTGGATTATACCCGTTTCTTTCACCTCGTTGGGCGACCTTGTATGCCCGAGAAAGGTCACGTGCCAATGCCCACGCCCATGGAGAGGCTCACCTAGTGGAGCCGCATCGTCCACGGGGTGTCTCTAACACCGAAACGGTCATTTCCTTGATCCTTAACGCCTGGCGCCCATGCCTAAGGAGAGGCCTGCTACAGCAGCGCCGTATCGTCCCCGGGTGTCTAAAACGCCGAGTGCTCTGGGGGGGGTCGTTCCCTCCATGGTCTTTCCTTCCCATAGGTATCGGGGAGCACCCTGCCAGCGATTCGCTGGCGCTTGGCGGTCTCGTCTCCCTCCACAGTCTTTCCTACCTGTGGGTATCGGGGAGGCAACGCCAGTAACTAACTTTGCCCTCTTCGATTTCGTCTCCCTCCACAATCTTTCCTACCTGTGGGTATCGGGGAGGCGACGCCAGTAACTAACTTTGCCCTCTTCGATTTCGTCTCCCTCCACAGTCTTTCCTACCTGTGGGTATCGGGGAGGCGACCCTGCTAATATTTTGGTTGGCGACGCCCACGACGTCTCACGCTGGCGTCGCCCTTTGCGTCCTTTCGGGCGACGCCTCGGGCGTCTCATGCTGGTGTCGCCTTGGGCGTTATCTTTACCTTGACATTGACTTTGACCTTGGCCTTGGTCGACGCCTGAGGACAGCGAAGAGCTCAAGGTTTTGCCCGTGCCATCCACGTGGCGCTTCTTGTATGGCTGATGGGACGTTCAGTCATTCGACTTGATCCACGTGGCGCTTCTTGTATGGCTGATGGGACGTTCAGTCATTCGACTTGATCCACGTGGGCCTTCTTGTATGGCTGATGGGACGTTCAGTCATTCGACTTGATCCTGACTCCTACTGTGCCCCTGACCCACTTTCGACGGTGCATCGTACCACCGGGCATTCTGTCGATACGACGTGTTCTGAGTTTAACCAGGGATGCCAGGGCCATCCTTCCATCTTCTGCCACGTGGCTCGATCGTGCGGTGCATCCATTCACGTCGTTTAATGCTCTAACTGCACTACTTCTACTTGCGTCGTTTGGCGCTCTAACCGCTTTATTTAACTCTTCAAACTCTGAAACTGTTCTCATCATTCCTGCACTCTTCGTAACCTACTTACACTCTCTCTTCTTGCACCTTTTCCTCTCTTGCACCCTTTCTCCTCTTGCACCCTTTCTCCTCTCGCGAAGGGTTCTTCCAACGTTCGCTCCCACCATCGTTCGACTCTTGCGTTACCGGCGATTCTTCTGGCGGCGCCTTGTGCCAGTTGGCGTGCTTTTGGCATTGCCTGCAGCGCTAGGCGTGTCATGCGCAGTCCTCTTTTACTGTTGGCCAGAAGAAACCTGCGCGTATCACCTTGGAGGCTAAAGACCTTCCCCCTACGTGGCTCCCGCAAATGCCTTCGTGGAGCTCCGCCATTATCTTGGTACACTCGTCGCCACTTACACACGTTAGGATAGGGTGTGCGAACCCGTGTCTGAACAACGCCCCATCCACCAGAGTATATCTTGCGGCATTTCTTTTGACCTTCTTACCCTCTTCCGGCTCCACTGGGAGAGTCCCATCCGCCAGGTACCGTTTGTATGGCGTCATCCAGGTGTCTCCCTCAGCTAGGACACATACCTGCATTTGCCTTTTTTCTTCAGGCATGTCCGCGTATGTGCTGATGCGGGGCGTCTTCAGCGTATCTTGGGTTAGAGAACGATGATTCCTTGGACTCTCTCTTGATGTACAGATCTGGAGGACATTCACCCTGTTATCTTCCACGAACTTACGCGGAGCTTTGAGCGTCTCCTGGATCATTGTCCTCTGCCTACCCCCCTTGCCTGAGTTGGCCAGCTTGGCAAGCAGTTCGGCTCTGGCATTCTGCTCCCTTGGGACATGTATCAGCTCAAGAGCGTTAAATGCTCCCTTCAATAGTTGGACATATCTTAAATACGCCGCCATCTGTGGGTCCTTCGCCTGGAACTCACCCGACACCTGCCCCGTAATAAGCTAGGAATCGCTTTTCACCAGGAGGTTCTGCGCGCCCATCTCCTTGGCCAGGAGCATTCCTGCTATCAGGGCTTCATATTTTGCTTGATTGTTACTTGCCTTGAAGGCGAAGCGCAGGGCCTGCTCAATCAGCACGCCGTTGGGTCCCTCCAAGACTATTCCTGCACCACTCCCTTGCTGGTTGGAAGAGCCATCAACCGAGAGCAACCACTGCGAGTCTACCTCCACCTCCGGTTCCCCTCCAGGCGATAGTTCTGCTACAAAATCTGCATACACTTGCCCTTTGATGGATCCTCGAGGCTCGTATTGGATGTCGAATTCTTACAGCTCCACCGCCCAGCGTACCATTCTCCCAGCCAGGTCAGGCTTCTGCAGCACCTTCTGTATAGGGAGGTTTGTCATCACTACCACCGTAAAGCTGTGGAAGTAATGACGGAGCCTCCTGGCCAAAAATACCACCGCCAGCGCTGCCTTCTCCAACGCCTGGTATCTGGTTTCCGCGCCTTGTAAGGCCTTGCTTACAAAATAAATGGGTTTTTGAATCTGGTCCTGCTCCTGGACCAGCACCGAGCTGATGGCTCGTTCCGTTACTGCGAAGTACAGCCGGAGGGGCACGCCTGTTCCTGGTTTGCAGAGGACCGGTGGCGTCGCCAGGTATTCCTTCAACTTAACGAAAGCCGCTTCGCATTCGTCAGTCCATGCGAAACGACTATTTCTCTTGAGGCACTGAAAATATGGGTGCCCCTTCTCTCCCCCGGCAGAGACAAACCTCGAGAGTGCGGCCATTTGCCCCGTCAGCTGCTGCACTTCCTTCACCGACGTCGGGCTTCTCATGGCGATGATCGCTGCGCATTTGTCGGGGTTCGCTTCTATCCCCCTCTCTGTGAGCATAAAACCCAAGAACTTACCGCCCTCTACCCCGAAGACACACTTCTCAGGGTTTAACTTGAGGCGGTACTTGGATATTGTGACGAACAACTCCTCCAGGTCCGCCATATGCTGTGCCCTATTCTGCGACGCCACCACCATGTCGTCTACATAGGCGTACACATTCCTCCCGAGCATGGACGCCAAGACCTTGTCCATTAACCTTTGGTATGTGGCGCCCGTGTTTTTCATCCCAAAAGGCATCACCTTATAGCAGTAACTGCAAGTCTCAGTCATGAATGCAGTTTTATTCTCATCTCTCGGGTGCTTCTTGATCTGGTTGTACCCTGAGAAGGCGTCCAGGAAACTCAGCACCTTGCTGCCGGATGCACTATCCACCAAGGCGTAGATGTTGGGCAGCGGGTACGAGTCCTTTGGGCACGCCTTATTCAAGTCCGTGAAGTCCACGCACATCCTCCACTTTCCATTTGCCTTTTTCACCAAGACGACATTGGCCAGCCACTCAGGGTATTGAATCTCCCTGATGTGGCCAGCACTCAACAGCTTCTGCGTTTCGTCCTTCACCACCTGCTGTCGCTCCTCATTGAACTTTCTCCTTCTCTGACGTACGGGGCGGACCGTGGCGTCCATGCTGAGGTGGTGACACAGGAAATCAGGGTCGATATAGGGCATGTCCGAGGCGGACCATGCGAAGGCATCCAGGTGGCGCGAAATCACTTCTGCCACCCCTTCCTGTTCTTCCGGGCTCAGCAAACTTCCTAACTTGAATGTCTTGCCGCCAATCTCCCTCTCTACGGCGTTGGCAGCCGATGGTTCCCTGCTATCATCCTCGACGGGTGCCGCCTCTTCCACGGGCGCCGCGTCGTCAGGGCCTTCCTCCATGTGTGCATCTGTTTCTGACGTCGCCCTCACTAGGCGTCGGCGCAGCGGGCGTCGCTTCAATCATCGTCGTATCTGCACACGACGGTCGTTCGTACACCATGAACACGCCTCTCTTCGTTTTCAGGCTGTTCTCATAGCATTTTCTTGCTTCCTCCTGATCTGACTTGATGACTATCACCTTGCCACTGAGGTCTGGAAGCTTCATCTTCATGTGGCGTGTGGAGGCCACTGCGTTCAACCGGTTCAACGCCGGCCTGCCCAACAAAATGCTGTAAGCAGAGCTGGCGTTCACGACCAAGTACCGGATACTTTCGGTACGCGAGGCTTTTCTGTCCGTGAACGTAGTCCTCAATTCCAGGTAGCCTCGGACTTCCACCTGGTTGTCCGCAAACCCATACAAGCACCCTGTGTAGGGCCTCAGTAGGTCGGGGGATAATCGCAACTTATTGAATGTCGACCAGAACATGACGTCTGCTGAACTCCCCTGGTCGACAAGTACTCTGTGCACCTTTCTTCCCGCCGTGACAACTGAGATGACCACGGGGTCATTGTCGTGCGGCACCACGTCTCTGAGGTCCCCTCTCGTGAATACGATGTCTGACACCCACGGCGCAGCCGAGAGTCTTTCTTCGATCGAGTTAACCCCCCTCGCGTATTTCTTCCGCTGGGAGGCGGTGGGACCTCCGCCGGAAAATCCTCCAGCTATGGTATGGACCTCGCCGAGAACCGGCGTCTCGTGTTCTTGTTCTTCCACTGGCGGCGGCAAAGTGGCGGTCGTTGGGGATTCCGCAACATAATCCTTCAAAAACCCGGTTCTCACCAGCTCATCCAGCTGGTATCCCAACGAAAGGTAGTTATCAATGTGGTGACCGAAAGCCTCGTGGAACTCGCACCAAGAGTCCTTCCGAGGCCCCAACACCTTATCGGACTTCGCTGGTCGCCTCAATCTCTCAGCTATATTGGGCACGGCGATCAGGTCCTTCAATTCCACCACAAAATTGTATCTTGCCGGCCTCGTTCTTTCTCTGGCCGGGCGATCGCCTCCTGCTGAACCCCGGGGCTGGGGCTTTCTGGCCTCGTAGGGGCGTCTCCCCTCGGGCTTCTTCCTTCTCGTCGTGGTCTCATTGACCCTAGCGGGTTGAGCTCGCATCGGTCCCCTCGGGCGTGAGGGTACGACGCTGGTGCGCTTCACGCACACCTCTCCCTCAGAAGCGATATGCTCTACCGCACGACGCCGTAGTTCTGCAAAAGTCCTAGGGCGGTTGCGAATGATGGATTCTCCGAAAGGACCGGGGCATACGCCTTTCACGAACGCGTACACAATCGTGGGCTCCTCCGTCGTGCCCACTTTCACCACTTGGGACCCGAACCGGTTGATATACTCCTTCAAACTTTCCCCTTGGTATTGCTTCACATCAAACAGATCGTAAGATACCGGCGGCGGGGCCCTATTCGCAAGATATTGCTCTCTAAACAACTAGGACAGCTGTTGGAAAGAGGTGATATGGCCGCTAGGAAGGCTGATAAAACAATCCATGGCCATTCCTGTCAAAGTACTCATGAAGAGCTTGCACCTTGCGGCTTCAGAGTCGCCCACTAACACCATTTGTGTGTGGAACGCTGTGAGATGCGCCTCAGGGTCCTCCATCCCACTGAAAATCGCCTTAGGTCCCGCGAAGGTGTTGGGAATCGGCGCGTCCAGGATCTCCTGCGAGAAGGGAGTAGAGAACTCCCTTGGTGGAGTGAGATGCTCCACCTCTTCGCTCTCGCGCTGCACCCGATTGTTCCTCAGACTCCGACGTAACTCCTCATTCACGCGACGGAGCTCGTCGTTTCTCACATGCGAGGCATCGAGATCCGCCTGCATGCGTTCTTGCTCTATTTTCGAATCCGCCATATCGTCCTGCAGCCCCCGCATTATCTCCAGGACCTGCTGCATGGACATTTCTTCTTCCGCAACGCGTGCGGTACCTCGTCTAGTGGTGGTCATTCTTCACTGTTTCCTCAAATGCGATCGTGACTTGATAGACCTTTCGAACTTGCGATGGGACCAATGTTTTATATCTGCCCCACAGTGGGCGCCAAATGTTCCGTCCGGCTGACTGGGACGTCTTCGTGCGCGACCTCAACCGTCAGCTAGGGACTCCTTCCCATTGGTTACCTTTGGATTCCTGCAAAAAGAGGACAAAAAGGGCGCCCTAGCGGCCGTTTGCACTCCGACGCTCAAGTCAGCCAGCAAGAAACACCAAAATTGTGCACCTCCGTATCTGAGCACCGCGTATGGCACTCTGAAGGTGGTAAAAAGAACTGTGTATTGCGTGTATATTCTCGCTCTGGCAAACAACCTCTATTCCAGTCCCTTGTGCGTAGCCTCACGACTTCGAGCAAGCAACTGGAGTGTATTCTGGGAAAATTTGCCAAAACTTCCAACCCTGTTCCCAACATTCTCAGCGCTATTTAAACTACCCAAGCATTTAAAGCGCCTTAAAGCGCTTTTAATCACACACGTAACGCGCTCAATTAAGGCGTCTAATTAGGAAACGTAGCGCATTTAAGACGTTGAAACGCTTGGGAGCCATTATAGTACCTGAACGCTCAAAACAGAAACTGTATTGAATGACTTTAATTACCTGGTACCTGACTAAAGGGTGTTTCTATTCTGACTTGGCTGTCGTACACGTGGAGGGCCTCACGACGCTATGACCCCATCTGGGGGCGTTTCTACGTGTGAGTCCTCCTGCCTGGGAGTGCTACTGCGCAAGGGGTGACTTTTTGGGTGCCAACTCATGCCCCCAATCATCTAGTCACTCACTCTGAGAGCGTATCTGCCTTCCTCTCGTACCCTGCACCCGTTTACCCTGGGCGTGACCTTCCTCTTGAGTCATATCTGTCCCAAAGGCGTCTCTGGGCCGCAGGGATACTTCATGAGTCAGGCTGCCCTACACTGGTGTTGTTACTATGGCCTTGAAGCCACCTTTCTCTTCTCTTTATCACTCTCCCGGATCATCGGGACTTGAGGCCTTTCCACGGCGTCGCTCCCTCCATGGTCTTTCCTACCCATGGGTATCGGGGAACCACACTGTGATTGCCTTGCTTTAGTAATGTTTGATTTGGCGACGCCCTGGTTGGGCGACGCCTTCACCTAGGCAACGCCTTGCCTTGGCGACGCCTCTTCTTGACGACGTTGGCACATGGCGTCTCTTTACCTAGGCAACGCCTTGTGTTGACTTTGACTCCTGGTGTTGACTTTGACCTTGACTTAGTCAACGCCCGGATACGGGACGGTACAGTAGTCAACGACGCCCGAGGACTGGTCGGTACAATTTCAAATTGAAATAGCTAGGAATAGTAAGAAAACATAATAAAGTATAAGAGTATTGTGAGACAAAAACAAACATTCCAATTTTCAATTGGGATATAGTTTTAGCTAAGAATAAACATGAATTTAGTTCAAATATGTCATAAGACAAAAATAATCATAAATAACATTAAATAAATATAGAGGTAATGAAAAAAAAAATTAAGTTTAAAAATGTTCAATGAATGACAAAAACGAAGTTAAGCATGTTAGGTTTCATACAAAAGAGATTAAGCATATAATAAAATCGAAACTTTAAAATGTGCAAACAATTTTGCTTTTAGATTCCGAAAAACATGTTTCTACTTTTAGCATTGCGATTAAGGAAATTGTTGTTTGACTTTTGAAACATGAAAAGTGCAGGAAATATAAAAGTCAGGTTGCATAAATAAAACATTTGAACAGAAAGTACAACATTTTTTAAATTCCTAGCATGATCTGAAACCTTATTATGCAAATAAATGGAATTTTAGGCAGGTTTGTTTAGGACATTTGCAAAAGAGGATTCTTCTTTAGCTAAAAAAATAACCCTTGCTTTGAAATTTTTGAAATAATACACAGATTGCCATAATACACAGATGCAGAACATAGACAAAAAAAGATGGAAACCCTAACCGAGAAATCTTACCAATTTCATATAACCATACACTCTTGCTTTTCCATGCGGACGAAAGAAGGAAAAAAAATTTCCTTAGTGCTTGATATACTGGGGAATCAGTTTGAAAACATGAAAATCAAGAAACAAAGCTATAAAAGTAGCAATGTCGTTCACAGATTACTGAAAACGTAAAGAAATCAAAGAGGAGAAAAAGTGAGATAGAAAGCGCAGAGATCAACATTATTTTTTTCTTTCTTTTGCTTTCTTTTTGTTTGTTTTTACTTTCCCTTTCCCAATTTTAATGGGTTTGTATAAGGGTTGGGACACCCCTAAAGTGCTCCATTATTTTATTTAATTCTTTGTTGAAAAAAAAAATCAGGTAATAAAAACAAAAGAACCAAATGAAAGAAAGTTGGTAGAAGTATAAAATCATATCTGTACAAAATGATATTTGAAAAAATGATAACATTTTAATACTTCCTTTGCAAAACATGAAAATGAAGATACAAACCTATGAAAGTAGCGGTGACGTTGATAGATTACTGAAAAAGGCAGAGAAATCAAAGAAGAGAAAAACTTTGATACAAAGATCACAAAACAACATTAATGACATAAGCCAAGAAGGTAATAGAAACAAACAATTCAATGCAACGCACGCGGGTAAAGGTTTAAAATCGTATCTAAGTTTGTTGAAAGTAGAAAATGGGAATGTCAGATCCAAAAATTTTAGAGAAAGTGTTTTGAACGAAATGTGATATGTGTGTAAAAATGAAAATTTTATCAACACATCCTTTGCAAACATGAAAATGAAGAAAAAAACCTATATTTGACTTGAATACATTAAAAATACAAACTTTCTTAACACTTTCTTTGGAAAAATACAAAAGATGAAACCTTTATCCCCTTTCAGCCTCATTGTTAACCACACACTTCCTGTGGTCCTACCTTGACTATTAAGAACACAAACCAAACCAAAAATAAAGGTCTTATGGTGTAGAGGATGAACATAAAACAAGTTCTTTATCCAACAAAAAGGATCACTTTCATTCAATGGTCTGTTTTGACGATATAAAAAAGGAGAATGAATGAACTTTACATGGAGCTTAAAAAAGCACAATAAATGAAATATTGCAGGAAACCACAATGAGTAAACTATTGGATGAGTTGAAAAACCAAAATGACTGAAAAATTACATTTATTTAATGATATTTGATATTTATAAATTTTCAATTAACTTTTATAAATTAAAATAACTTTTATTTGTGTTTGTATTTATTTAGGATTTTGAGTCAAACTTGAATCAAATGCTAAATAATAGTAATAATGGACATTTTATATGAATAAAAAAGGTAATTAATGATGTTGAAATTTTAAATTTTGAAAATCTGAAAAATTAAATATTTTGATAGTTTTAATAATAATAATATTGGAATTGGAAATAAGTGTGCAGCAGAAGTCAGAAAAAGAAGATATAAATACGAAAAGTAATTAATGATCTTGGAATTGTAAATTTTGAAAATATGAAAGAATAAATATTAATAATTAATAATAATATTAAATTTTTATGAAGTTTAACTTGTTTATGCCAACACATTATTATAAAAAAATAACACACATTTCATGTCTCTTTTCAAAGTAAACTATAAAGTAACATAATGAAAAACAAAAACAAAATAACATTCCATAATAATTTTAATATGAAATTACATAATTTGACCATGTATGTAAACCCTAAACTTGATATCTTCTTGTAAAGTAAACAAAATTAATTTTTTCTAGTTGACATTACAACAATTTGCAAAGTACATAACTCTATAATAGAAATTGAATCTCTTTAATCAGAACATTGTTATTGGAAAATAAAATTCAGAAGAAGACAATCTTGAATTTTCATAACACTAACAACACCATCATATGTATTGGGGTTACTCCACCATCAAAGATCAATTTGTCTCCTTCACAAAGTGCATGGATCTGACAAAATTTCCTCCATCCACAACCAAATTTAACAGAAGCTTTCAGAGGTGGCCTTCTCGGAATTTTGCAATTTACTTCACTATTATGTCGATGAAGGACAACATACTTTAACCAGTTGTTCCGTCCGGTTGACCGGGACGTCTTCGTGCGCGGCCTCAACCGTCAGCTAGGGACTCCTTCCCACTGGTTGCCTGTGGATTCCTGCAAAAAAAAGAGGACAAAGAGGCGCCCTAGCGGCCGTATGCACTCCGACGCTCAAGTCAGCCAGCAAGAAACACCAAAATTGTCCACCTACGTCTCTGAGCACCGCATATGGCACTCTGAAGGTGGTAAAAGAACTGTGTATATGTGTGTGTGTTGTCTCTTTCAGGCAAAAATATTCCCCAGTCACTTGTACGTAACCTTGAAGCACGAGCAAGCAACTAGAGAGTTCTCTGGTAAATTTGCCAAAAGTTCCAACCCTTTTTCCAACATTCTCCGCGCTATTTAAACTACCCCAGCATTTAAAGCGCCTTCAAGCGCTTTTAATCACAAACGTAACGCACTCATTAAAGCGTTTAATTAGAAAACGTAGCGCATTTAAGACGTTGAAACGCTTGGGAGCCATTATAGTACCTGAATGCTCGAAAGGGAAACTGTATTGAATGACTTTTAATTACCTGGCACCTGACTAAAGGGTGTTTCCATTCTGACATGGCTGTTGTACACGTGGAGGGCCTCACGACGCCGTGACCCTATCTGGGGGCGTTTCTGCCCATCTGGGGACGTTTCTACGTGTGAGTCCTCCTGCTTGGGAGTGCTACTGCGCTAGGGGTGACTTTTTGGGTGCCAACTCATGCCCCCAAGTATCTAGCCACTTACTTTGAGAGCGTATCTGCCTTCCTTTTGTACTCTGCACCCGGTTGCCCTGGGCGTGACTTTCCTCTTGAGTCGTATCTGCCCCACAGGCGTCTCTGGGGCGGGAGGAGCACTTCACGAGTCAGGCTGCCCTACACTGGTACTATTATTATGGCCTTGAAGCCACCTTTTCCTTCTCTTTATCACTGCCCCGGGTTATCAGGACCTGAGGACTTCCCGCGGCGTCGCTCCCTCCATGGTCTTTCCTACCCATGGGTATCGGGGAACCACACTGTGATTGCCTTGTTTTTACACTGTTTGATCTGGCGACGCCCTAGTTGGGCGACGCCTCCATCTGGGCGACGCCTTGCCTTGGCGACGCTTCCTCTTGGCGATGCTGGCACTTGGCGTCTCTCCACCTAGGCGACGCCTTGCGTTGACTTTGACTCTCCAGCCGTTGACTTTGACCTTGACTTAGTCAACGCCCGGATACGGGACGGTACACCAGTTTTCCTGAATGTAATTGGCAAAAGCAAAATGAAGATCCTAAAAACAAATAAACACATGTATAAATACAGTAATGAAGTAATGTGAAGTAAGAAAAGAAGTCGATTCTTCCTTAAACAAAGTAAACTTCAAAGAGTTATTTCCAACATAATCAAAATAAGGGACATAATAAGTAGCCATTCCACTACCGATTGCTGCACATACTGAAATATATATGGAAAAAAGGTATAAAAAAGTTAAAAAAAAAGTTTAACAACAAAAAGGAGATATCTTTGAGAGGAAGTTCAAACCCTAAGTAGCCAAAAAAAAATCTCCATTAACGATTAAATCAGCAAAAAAAACACTACAAAAAACGTGTATAATGCGGCGGTTATTTTCGCAAAAATTGACGTTTTTAACCGTCGCATTATACGTTTGTGGCGGTATCGCGTACCGCCAAAATTCTTGCCACCACAAAGTTTAATGTGGCGGTCAATTGAGAACCGTTGTAGCAAACGTCATATTATGCATTTTATAAAGTGGTGGTTTTAAGCGTGTAATTGACGTCAGTTATAAATGTCGTAATTTTAAAACTGGGTAAACCAATTCTAACGTAAATAGTGATAGTTTTAACCGCCACTTAATACAGTATAGTATGACATTTATAATATACTTTATAACTGTCATAATTCGAATATTAAATATTTAATTTTATTTTTAATATTTATAATAATTTATTTAATTCTATTTTATAATTTGATTTCATAATATTATTTAATTTCATATTATAATTAAATTTCATAATATAATTAAATTGTAACATAAAGTAATTTCATAATATAATTAAAATTGCTAAACATAATAATAAAAAGATCACTTCATTTATTCATTGATAACAAAATTAATAATGTCAAACTAATCCAAACAACAAGTAAATTAAATTGTCAAAATATAAATTATTTCACTTTCTAAACATATTACAACTAAACTCTCAATCTTAATTTGTCTTATTGCCTCCACTTGATCCATAATATTCTGACTTGATAATGCAGCACCACTTCCAACATTCGGTGCCTGGAATAAATTAAAATATGCTTAGAGTTAATTAATAATTTTTGAAAAATAAATGAAAATAATATTATATTATGAAATTCAAGGTATAATATGAGAGAAAAAATTATATGAAGGCAATAAAATTAAATTAAGGCAGCTAATAAAAATCAACAATTATAATTTTAGGATTTACCTTTAGATTCATGAGAACTGCAAGTGTCTAAATAATAAAACAATAACCAAATTAATAGATCAATAATATAGATATTTAAATAGAAAGAGTTTGAACATCACACTTTTAACACCACACTTTTAATTTTGTTCCTAAAACTAAATCTTGTATGCCATGGAAGAAACAATACTTTATGCATAATAAATTGTAATATTCACCAATGACATAAAATTAGCACTGTTAATAGTTTTAGAGTAGGAATTAAAAAAGAAGCTCAAAAGAGGAAACATGTGAAAGGCAAGGGCTGTTGGATGGTTGATCGATCATGACTTCCTCTGGCTCTGTCATATCCACTATTGTATAATACTTATTTTAAAAACATTAGTAGACATTGAGATATGAATTTATGTAACAATCAAGTCAACACAGAGTTTATTACTATGAATGTGGAGTGAATTCCAAATTTAACTGAAACATGTTAAAAGGTAGTACTAGTTGTGATGGCATTGAGCTCTTCTCTTTTGTGATTTTTGGGTGGTGGCGGAAGCTTGGACAGATTGGTGGTGGATCAAATATCAATTGGTACTTGTTGAGTGGGAATTGACTTGAGGGGAGTCTAGCTTTGCTTAATAGGTGCTGGATTGAAGAATTTAATTACCTATTTCCAAGAGGATCAAAGGCAACGGGCAGCAACAAACACATACTAAATACACCACACACCTTGGAAGGCCCAACAAAGAAGAAACAACAAAGGGAGTGCAATTAGAAAAACAACAAAGGGAGTGCCATTTAATTTCTTTGCAATTTAACTCTTGTTAATTACTTGTTAATCACGCAATTAGACGGTGAGTGTGTCTTCAAGGGCTCCAAGTGTCCAAGAAGCCTCACCTAGGGCCGACTAGCTTAAACTTTCAAGCTTAGCATTTGTTAATTGCTTTAATTACGCCATTTGCTTTTGATTAACTTCGCTTAATTGTTTTTGTTTGGTCTTGTTTAAAGCTTTGATAATTTGCTAGATAGCTTGCATTGTTTTTGTTGCATAAAAAAATTGATTTCTACATCCTCATTGTGTTTTAAGTGATTTACCTAAAGAAAGATTTGTGTGAAGATCTTGAGGGATAGTTTTTGGCTAAGGCAAAGACTTGGTATTTAAGTAGTCCACCGTGACTCACCTCTCTTACCTAGAAAACTACCTTCATTAACTTTCCTCATCCTTCTTAAAGTAAAACATTTCTAAACACAAAGTTTTAGTCATGTCTTCTCACTCCTCCAAATCTCTTAAAAGTGATGTGAAATCCTTGAAATCTCTTTTAAAACAACTTTCCAAAGATATTCAATCAATTTCATCTAAACAATTGGAGAATGAGACCAAAACTAATGAATTGACTAAAGCAAAGGATGAGAAGTCTCACATTTCAAAAAAATTACCTTCTCATGCATCTATCTCTAAAGATCATGATTCTTTTGGGGAGGGAAGCCTTAGAATAAAAGATTATTATCAAGCACCCCCTAGAAGACATAGAAGAGATAGAAGAGAACAAGAAAGCCCAAGAGAGGCTAGGGTAGACCTATCCCATTTCCATGGAAAAGAAAATGTAGAAGCTTGCTTAGATTGGGAAATGAGGGTAGAAAAATTGTTTGCTTCCCATAAAGTAAAGAAGGAAAGAAAGATACAAAAGAAAAGAGAGGAAGACGAAAGGGAAGCTAAAGAAAAAGAAAAAGAAAAACCAAGTGAGGGGTGGTGTGAATCTAGAAAGAATGAGGAATATCTTATAACACCCCTTACAAGCATATTAAAAATAGAAAATCAAGAGAAAACCCTTGAAAAACAAAAGGCGTGGGAAAAGAGTGTTCCTTCCCACAAGGTCGTTCAACAAGAAAGAAAATTTGAAAATATCTTTGAAAACATGCTTCTTGTTGAACAACCTAGCCTTACCTTTTGTGAAGAAACACTTGCAAGCATAGTCACAAAAGAAGAAACCTTAAAAGAGGCTTGCATAGATAAATATGTATTAGTTTACTTTGAATATATGAGGTATCACCCACAAGTGAAGGTCAAGTTATCTATAGGCAACTACCAAGACGGTTTTTTATGTAAGGTAGTCCCTAGCGTCAGGATTACACTCTTTTGTAAGATTTATCTTTTTTTTCTATTTCTTTTTTTCAACTAATTCTTTTTTTCTTCTTTTGCTAACACCTCAATCTAGTGAAATCCAGAGGCTCAGAATTTTCTTATGATGTATTAATTTTCATAAAGCAAAACAGCCAAAACAGATTTGTGAAAACAGGGGATTCTGAAATCTGGAATAAAAAACAGAATGATATACCAACAAAAACACAATGGAATTTGTGTGGATCTAACATACAAATATGAATTCAAACTAAAAGAAAAATGCACCAAAGGATCAAAACAATATAGATTTCAGATCAAGCATTCAAACAAAAAAAACAAGAAACAAATAAATCAAGAAGAGTACTACTAGGATTTGTTGACAAATATGGAAACACATGACTTAGACAAAACTTATGGATTCATAAAATGAAAATACTCAAGAACATCAAATGAAATTTCAAGCAAGACTCAAATACCTAAAAATAAAAAACAGTAACACAAAGATATCAAGAATCCTACTCAAAATTTAAAATAGATGTTCAAGCACAATTTTGAACAAAACCCACCGATTGAAATGAATAAACAAGCATTCAAATCATATTAAAACACAAAAACAGCAAGAAAACTTGGAATAAAGATGAACAACTTCGAGAAAGAAGAACTCAAAAAGAAAAATGCAAAGAGATACTCATCTTTGAAGAACCATAGCTCTAGATACCAAATGATGGCATTCCTATGAGCTCTTCTTTGCGTTTTGGTGATGAACTTGCGGAAGCTAGTGGAGGAGATGAAGCAAGGCCTTCCTAGGAAGTATGGGTGCCTTGAAGGTGCATGAGAGTGGAGAATTGGGGAGGTTCGGCCAGCCCCTTTGAAGGTGATGAAGTGAAGATTAAAACCTAGATGCTAGGCAAAGAGTAGTGTATGGCACAAATTTGGCAGCATAACAATACTCTATTCAATCTTCAAATACATGAGGTTGGCTCCTCCTTTTATAGGCTAAGGAGGACCTGAAATGATGACCTAAATGATGAGCAAATGCAAACCAAATGAAATGCAAAAGAATAGCACATGGAGGCACATGGAGCACATGGCACATGGGTGCACATGGACGTCCTAGATTAGTGGAGAGCTTCTAGAAACCGTAGCTAATCTAGGTTAACTCCTCCTTAATCTTAATTTGCAGAATTTAATTACAGTTTCATAAGGCTATGCTATTTACACCACAATTAAGACTAAGCTACACTTGATGGGCTTCTTGGGCATGTTTCCATTTTATTCGTAACGCCCTTGCTCTTGGCCTAGACGCTCCTTTTAGGTTGCCTTCATGAAATGGTTGTCCTAGACGCTCCTTTGTGGTCCTAGACGCTCCTTTTTGGGTTGCCTTCATGCAATGGTTGTCCTAAATGCTCCTTTTGGGTTGCCTTCATGCAATGGTTGTCCTAGACGCTCTTGTATGTGCCCTTTATGAAAGGTGGTGTTGGGGCCTCTTCGATCAAGTTGTATCAATGCAAATGCCAAAGGGGGTCGTTTGACATGAAGAGCATTCTCTCATGTCATTTTGTAAAACTGAGTATCCATTATTTAGTAATGACTTAACTTAAAAAGAGAGAAAAAAAAAGTGAGAATACACATCCATTCTTCCTTAAGGGATGCTTGAATTATATTTTCCTCTCCTAATTTTAAGAAGTACACTCCCCTTTCCCATGATATAAATTATGTCACACTTTAGTACATCTTAATGTAAATGAACTTCTTAGTAAATAAATTAATTAGATAACTGTTTCCTTTCACTAGTGCAGAAATGTAAAACAACGACCCTTTATTTAGTGCGGCTTTGCGCTTAAACGCATTTGTAAAAAACGCGGTGGCATTTTTGAAATTAAATTGTTTTACAAATGCGGTTGTAGGGTAAGACCGCATTTGTAAATCAATTCAAATGATTTACAAAGGCGGTCTTTAATATGACCGCATTTGTAAATTAATTCAGAATGATTTACAAATGCGGTCATAGTAAAAACCGCATTTGTAAATCATTCTGAATTGATTTACAAATGCGGTCATACTAAAGACCGCATTTGTAAATCATTTAAATTGATTTACAAATGCGGTCTTACCCTACAACCGCATTTGTAAAACAATTTTACCCTAAAAATTTGAAGCGCGCCACTAGTTTCACTTTCACTTTCACTTTCCTCTTCTCCGCTCTTCGTTTCAACGTTTTGCGCTCAGTTCAGTTTCTTCTCTCTGCGTTTTGTAAGTTTCAGTTTCACTCATTCGTTTTCATTTTCGTTTTCGGTTTCGCATCATTCATTATTCACTTCGTTGCCATTGTCATTTTTGTTTCCTTACTTCGTTTGTGGCACTTAGGTTACTATTCCATTGGTGTTCGCTGCTGTTTTCCTACTCCGCCACAACCACAGCTTCTGCCGCCGCCTTCGCCTTTGTCTTCCACTCCGATCACCATCAAGCTTCTTCACAACGGAAAGGTTGGTTTTGTATTTAATATTTATTTAATATTTTGAATTTTTATTTTTTTGTATTATAATATATATTTAATTAATAACTAATACAACTTGGAATTTATAACTAATAACTAATAATTTATATATTTCTGTGTATTTTGAATTTTTGTTTATTATAATTTATATTCGCGGTGGTTTTCATACGTGCCATCACAACGAACTCCCGTTCGTTCGTTCTCCATTCTTCGTCCACAATCGAGTCGTTCTCTGTAACCTTTGTTCATCCTTTTTCCTTTTTCCTTTGCAGTTCCCGCGATGGCACGTATGAAAACCACCGCGAATCCTCCTCCTTCATCACGAAACCCTCCACCCCAAGCGCATAACTTACCACGAGCATCTGGTGCTCCTTCTTCCCAGGCTGAGAGGCCTGCAACCTTTCACCCCAATCTCGCTCAGGCAACTCCACCAGTCGCCGGAGGAGCCTCCGTTGCCACACAAGACTAAAAAGAAGCTTTATCCGTGGGCCACCTCAGCTCTGTTGAAAGAAACCTCTTCCATAAACACAACGTTGGGCGTGCACCGACTAAGGAAAGGGGACCCATCTGATCTTTCATTCCATAAGGAGCATGACAGCAAAATGGCCGTGCTGCCCTGCCACCCGGATGAACCAATCTGTGCTAACGATAAAGTGAGCAACGGCGAGTTGTTCTGCTTTCTCTACGCGACGTTCTTCAAGAAGGTGAAGCTCCGACTTCCCTTCACTCGCTTCGAGAGGGAATTACTAACTGAGCTCGACATCGCCCCCGCCCAGCTTCACCCCAACTGCTGGGCGTTCGTAAGGGCGTTCCAGATCATGTGCGCACACCTGGGACTGCCAGCTTCGGTTGACGTTTTCCTCCTCCTCTTTGAAGCTAAGAATCCAGGAGACCGCCTCTGGATTAGCCTGAACGGGATCGCTGGGAGGTCAATCCTCTCCATCTTCCAGCAATCTTACAAAGATTGGAAAGGAAAATTCGTGAAGGTGTGCGCCAACGACCAAGATCCTTCCCTGCTCGACAGCTTCCCCTTGTACTGGGTACACAAGGGGAACAAGACGCCAAAGAGAGCTTTAGGAGGCCCAGAAGTCCCGACAACATGGGCGAGCTAGACAAAGATCTATGCCTTTTCTGGAAGAAAGTAGCAGCCGCCAACATCACCTTTCCCACCTCCGCAATAGTCTCCTTCGAGTTCCTCGAGGACCAACTCGAAGCTCACATAGGTTAGCACTTACCTCGACATTTAGGTTTTCGTTTTGTGTTGGAACTGATTGCGCATTGCGCATCTCTGTTATCTACCATCGGGCATCCTACTTGTTGCGCACTGGACTTGGTTTTTAATTCATGCGCCATTTGTTTGCATTATTCGCACACGTACTCGTATATTTTGCTTTTTCTTTTGTGCTCACTTGTATATTTTTACCCTGTGCAGGCCTCATGTTGGGCAAAGGCAAATTAGCTGAACTGAGGGTGCTCGCCCGAACTCATAAGTTGGCGACGGGTTCCCAAACCGTGCCCAACTCGGTGGTGGAGATCGCCGCTGCCCAGGGCAGATCGCCTCCTCAAGGCCCAGCTCCTCCAGAGACACTGCCCGCCCCTCAACGAAAAAAGCTCATCTTAAGGAAACCAAAGAGGAAAACTCCTCAAGTGGTTCAAGAAGATGAGGATGAGGATGATGAGGCGACTGAGGACGGCCTTGTCACCAAAAGGAAAAGGGTGGCACCTTCTTCACCACCTGCTCTCCCAACACCAACACCGCCCTCTCCCCCAACTCCAACACCGCCGGTCCAAGCAACACCCTTGGCAGTCGCGCTTCCTGCGGTTGAAGGCAACGAGCCCAACTTCATGGAAAACCCTCCTAGTGCCTCCACGCCGTTCGTATCTGTTGGAGAGGGTCCTCCTTCAACCGTCTCAATTGCTGAAGCCGCACCAGGTGGGGATGAAGGCGCTCACAACTCACCGATACTCATAACCGAGTCCCCCACTTCACCACCACGCCAGGAAGCCCCCCTTGCTCAACCAATTCAAGAGGGTGGTGGTGAGAGTCAGCACCAGGCTCCTTCAGCACCTCCACTAACAGCAGCTGCAAGCCTTCCCCCCTTGGTCAAAGAAGTCTGGGGGCCTTTCACAGCTAAGCTAAAGATGATGGCAGAGGACCTTCCCTCAATCATAACAAAGGCTGTGAAGAGCTCCAACAAAAAGCTTAAGGACGAGATCTCCACACTCCAGGAGGAGAATCGCCTGATAAGGATCGAGGCGGAAAAGTTGTCTTACAACCTGATGATGGCAGAGATCGATCACTCAAGGGTGGAGGACGCCATGAGTGCCGAGTTGAGGGTTGCGCGCAAGGAGGCCTCCGATCTGCGCCAGAAACTGCACCTCCTAGCTCAAGAGAAAATCGAGCTGGAGAGCAAGCTGGTTCCCTATAGGCTAAAGGTGGCCAACTTGGAGGCATCGATGAAAGCGGATGCAGCCAAGGTAGAGAACCTTGAAAAGAGGTCGGCTGATCGGGAGGTTCTCCTTGGAAAGGTCGAGAAGGAGAGGGACGACGCTGTGGACGAGCTCGCCAAGGCTCGAGAGGAAAACGAGAAAATTGCTGCAGAGCTGGCCCAGGCGCGGGACGAAGGCAAGAAGGTTGCTGACGACCTTGCTCAGGCTCGTGGGAAAACTGAAGAACTGAAGAAATGAGCTGACGATCTGAAGCAGCAAACCGAGGGGCTCAAACAACAAAACGAAGAGCTCGAACTAAGCTCCGCCCAAGTCCTTGCCGCTGGATTCGACGCCGCCCTGGAGCAAGTCGCCTGCCAGTACCCCGAGCTCGACCTCTCCATGGTGTCGATATGTAATGAAGTGGTGGATGGAAAGATCGTGCCTTCTGAAGATTAGTCGTCTCCCTCCATCACTTATTCCCTGGGAATTAATGCTTGTTCCTTTTTGCACAAACTTTACCTGTAATAACTTTTCTTTTCTTCTTATGCATTCGAACTGATACCACCTTTATTATAACTTCTCCCGCTTCTGCACATGGTCTCTCTGTTTACTTTGCTTTTCCTTGTAGAAACCGCTTAAACAAATTAACTTAGCGATTCTGCGAGCTCAATCGTTTACTTACTGCTTCAAACTCGAGCAAACTATCAACTCTCAAACGATGGCATTTTAATAACTTGTGAACTTGAGGCAACGAACTTCAGCGTGAAACTACTTACTAAACAGCAAGTTTCAATCCAACTGATAGTTTAAGATATAGTTCACCTGATCTGCTCCATCGAAATGGGCCCTTATCACCATAGGGTCCCGACGATGTAAGCTTCCTTTTGCCTTCATAACTTGGCTATTGTTCCCTTATCTGGGGGTAGAGGCGCCTTTCGGATCCTTCTCTACCTCCCTGAGTTTCAGAACAATAAGCCGGATAGCTAGGCGTTCTCTTTGAACCTACCTTAGCCATCCTTTAAACTTCTTCCACCTTCCACACCATACCTGAACTCGTTCGAGACGAGAAGGATTTTATCTTGCCTGAACTCGCTCGACGGCAAGAAGGTCTTTATCTTGCCTGAACTCGCTCGACGGCGAGAAGGTCTTTATCTGGCGCCTCTACTTTGCCCAGGGATTACATCTCCTCTTCCCTGGATGCACTGAGGACTTTTAACTTGTTCTCGCCTGCACTCGCACAAAGTCGAGGAGGACTTTAATCTCTTTCTCGCCTCAGGACGCGCGAGGGCGTTGAGGTCTTTTAAACGTTGCTGGTGCCTCCGATCGTCGAAAGACGATGAGGACTTTTAACTTTAACTGATGCCGCCAATCGCCGAAAAGCGATGGGGACTTTAAAACTTTTAGAAAGCATGTAGCATAACTTCAAACTTGCCTTAAATCACATACGAGTGACAAGGTCTTTTTCTAAAACTTTCGAAACAACAAGCATGCAATCTTAGAAACTATAAACTTTGAAAACTCTTCTTTATTGGGTGGCCTCATTAAAAACCCTCCTTAGGGAAAAAAGAGTGCCCCCTTCAAACTGTTTTAACACAAAGCTTGCAAATCTCTTCGTGTTTGTTTTTACTTACAAAGCTTCAACTGTAATATAACTTGAGGTGTGTGGTGTTCCAAGTGCGAGGAATCGCCCCTCCTTCCAACGTTTCTAAGCGGTAGGCGCCGTTCCCGAGCGCCTCGATTATTCTGAACGGTCCCGTCCACTTAGGCGACAACTTGTTTTCCATCTCGTACTGGTGGGCCTTCCTCATCACCAGGTCGCCTTCTTTAAACTGCCTCGGCATCACCTTCGAGTTATACCTTCGTTCAATCCTCCTTTTCACTGCCTCGGCTTTTACTCTCGCCTCCTCCCTGACCTCATCCAGCAAATCCAGATTCAACCTTCTTTCCTCATTCGAGTCTTCCGCTACAAAGTTCTGGAATCTCGGCGAGCTCTCCTGGATTTCCACTGGAATCATTGCGTCGCATCCATAGACCAGGCTAAACGGGGTCTCATGGGTTCCTGACTGCTCGGTGGTGTGGTACGCCCAAACTATGCGGGGTACCTCCTCAGCCCACGATCCCTTGGCTTTCTCCAGCCTTCTCTTCAAGCCTCTTAGCAACACCCGGTTGGCGGACTCTACTTGGCCATTTGTCTGAGGGTGCTCGACGGATGCAAATACTTGTTGAATTCCCACCTCTTCGCACAGCTTCTTCAACAGGTGACTTGCAAACTGAGTCCCGTTGTCTGACACCAGGCGCTTAGGCACACCAAACCGGCACACGATGTTCTTCCACACAAAGCTCTCGATCATGTGTGCGGTGATCAGGGCTACTGGTTCTGCTTCGATCCACTTGGTGAAATATTCAATTGCCACCACCGAGTACTTCATCTGCCTGATCGCCAATGGTCCTAGGATGTCGATTCCCCACGTATGAAACGGCCAAGGGCTGTAAATCGACTTTAACTCTTCTGGAGGCGCTTTGTGCCAATCGGCGTGCTGCTGACATTGCTTGCAACACTGTGCATACTTCTTGCAGTCCTCCCTCATTGTTGGCCAGTAGTAACCTGCACGCAGGGTTCTTACGGCCAGAGCTCGAACCCCGACGTGACTTCCGCATATTCCTTCATGGAGCTCGGCCATAATTCTTGTACACTTCTCTCCGTGCACACATTCCAGGAGTGGGTGTGTGAACCCAAACCTATACAACTCGCCATCAATCATTGTGAACTTGCTGGAGTTCTTCTTTATCTTCCTAGCCTCCGTCGGATCTAGCGGGAGAAGGCCATCTGCCAGGCATCGCTGGTATTGTGTTATCCATGTGTCTGGCTCATGCGTAGCGCAGACCTGCGTCATGTTCACCCTCTTCCCCCGACATGCTCTTATTCTCAGCGATCTCAAGGTTTCCTGAGTCAAAGACCTCTTATTTGAAGGACCATGTGGTCTGCCACAAATGCTCTAGGCGTCTTCAGAGTTTCTTGGATCACCGTCCTCTGTCTACCCCCCTTGCCCGAACTGGCGAGCTTAGCTAGCAAGTCTGCTCGGGCATTCTGCTCTCTGGGCACATGCACCACTTCAAAGGAGACAAAGGAAACCTTCAATTCCTACACGTACGCTAAGTAAGTCGCCATTTGTGGATCCTTGGCCTGGAACTCGCCTGTTACTTGTCCCGTGACCAACAACGAGTCACTCTTAGCCATCAGCACCCTAGCTCCCATCTCCTTGGCCAACAAGATTCCGGCGATCAACGCCTCATATTCTGCTTGATTGTTGCTGGCTTTGAAGGCAAACCTCAGGGACTGTTCAATCAGCACACCGTTGGGCCCTTCCAGGATGACCCCAGCACCGCTACCCTGCTGGTTCGACGATCCGTCCACCGAGAGCACCCAACGAAAACCATCCCCTTCAACTCGTGCTGCCTCCGACGAGAGCTCGACCACGAAATCGGCGAAAACTTGCCCCTTGATCGGTCCTCGGGGCTCATACTTGATGTCGAACTCCGACAGCTCCACTGCCCATTTCACCATCCTCCCAGCTACATCAGGCTTCTTCAGGACTTTCTGGATGGGCAAGTCGGTCATCACCAGTATTGTAAAACTGTGAAAATAGTGGCCAACCTCCTCGTCGAAAACACCACAGCCAGTGCAGCTTTCTCCAAGGCCTGATACCTCACCTCCGGGCCTTGCAACACCTTGCTGACGAAATAAATAGGCTTCTGAGCCTGGTCTTGGTCTTGGGCGAGCACCGCACTCACCGCCCTCTTAGTCACAGCAAAATACAACCTGAGAGGGGTTCCCACCAACGGTTTGCACAAAACCGGCGGGCTCGCCAGGTACTCTTTAAGCTTGACGAAGGCCTCTTCACACTCCTTCGTCCAGGCAAACTTATTGTTTCGCCTTAAACACTGGAAGTACGAATGGCCTTTCTCTCCGCTGGCCGACACGAAACGAGACAGGGCGGCCATCCGGCCTGTAAGCTGCTGCACCTCCTTCACGATAGCCGGACTCCTCATCGCCAAGATGGCAGCACACTTATCAGGATTTGCCTCTATTCCTCTTTCAGTTAAGAGGAATCCCAAGAACTTCCCTGCCTCCACGCCAAAAATGCACTTCTCGGGGTTCAGCTTCAACCTGAACTTGGCGATTGTGGTGAACAACTCCTCCAGGTCCGCAACGTGCTTGCTCGTTTCCGGCGAGGTCACGACCTTATCATCCACATACGCTTGCACATTCCTTCCCAGCATTGGTGCAAGTACCCTATCCATCACTTTGTAGTAGTAGCACGATCTCTCGGTCATGAAGGCGGTCTTCTCTTCGTCCATAGGATGCATTTTTATCTGGTTGTACCCCGAGAAGGCGTCCAGGAAACTCAGCAACTTACACCCTGCACATGCGCCACTTTCCATTGCTTTTCTTCACCAGCACGACATTGGCCAACCACTCAGGGTACTGAACTTCCCTGATATGGCCTGCGGCGAGGAGCTTCTGTGTTTCATCCCTGATCGCCTGCCTCCTCTCCTCGTTAAACTTCCTTCTTCTCTGCCGCACTGGTCTGACCTGGTTGTCCATTGCTAGGCGATGGCACAAGAAGTCGGGGTCGATTCCCGACATGTCTGAACCAAACCATGCGAAAGCATCCAGATGCCGCTCTATCACATTGGCGATCTGGTCTTGGAGTTCAGCCTCCAAAGATCTTCCCAGCTTGAAGACTTTTCCCCCGATCTCCCTCTCGAGCCACTCCTCGACGGGTTTGGGTCGGGTTTCCCTAGCGATCACCGCCTTGTCGATTCCCTGCTCCCTCGCTTCCTCTGGGCGGTTCCTCACCTCTTCTTCCCGATCGGCGTTCTCCTCCCTTGCTTCAGCATCTACCATGACGACATCGCTACCGGCGGTCGCCTCCACCACCGTCGACCTGGGCTTCATACCGGGAGGCAGGGTGGTAGTGATGTAACTTACTGACCTCTTATTTTTCAGGCTATTCTCATAGCACTTCTTCGCTTCCTTCTGGTCAGATTTGATGGTGATCACCACCCCCTCCATAGACGGCAACTTCACCTTCATGTGCCTGGTCGAGGGCACAACTCCTATTCTGTTGAGTGTTGGTCTTCCCAACAGAATGTTATATGCTGAGGGAGCATTCACGACGAGGTACTTCATTTTCTCCGTCGTCGAGCCCGCCTCATCTGTGAATGTAGTTCTTAACTCGATGTACCCCCTAACCTCCACCTGATCACCAGCGAAACCGTATAAGCACCCTCTATAGGGCCTCAGCTGGTCAAGGGGTAGTTGCAGTTGTGTGAAAGTCGGCCAGAACATCACATCTGCCGAGCTTTCTTGGTCCACCAGTACCCTGTGGACCTTCCTCCCCGCTGTGACAAGCGAGATAACTATGGGATCGTTGTCATGAGGCACAACGTCCCTGAGATCTTCTCTTGTGAACGTGATGTCCACATCTGGCGAGTGGTCCTCGAACATGTCCACCGTCATCACAGACCTTACATACTTCTTCCTCTGTGATGCGGTGCATCCACCACCCGAGAAACCTCCATGAGTGGGCATCTCGTGCTGCTGAGCCTCACCACCCGCTGGCTGGGAGCTCGACGCGCCCCCCGTCCTCCTGTCCAGCAGGTAATCATTCCGGAAACCGCTCTTGACCAGGTCGTCGAGCTGGTATCCCAGTGCCAAACATGAATCGACGGTGTGACCAAAACCCTGGTGGAATTCGCACCAGGCGTCTGGTTTTGGTCCTAACACCTTGTCGCCCACTTTCTCAGGTGCCTTGAGCCTGGCTGCTATATTGGGGATGGCGATCAGGTCCGCCAACCCCATGACAAACTTATGCTTTGGCGGGTGATTGTACTCCCTGGGGCGCCCTGGGCCCCTGCCCTTGTTTTTCTTTGGATCATAAGGATGGCGAGTCCTTTGATCCCTCTTGGCCGCCGCTGTCTCCAGCACCCTCTGTGGATGAATCCTGGTCTGGGCGCGTGGCCTAGCAGGGGCCACGCTTCCTCTTTTCTCGGCGACCTCACTTTCGTCGGCGATGTGGGCCACCGCAAGTCACCTAACCTCAGCAAACGTGGCGGGGTGAGCCCTGATCAGTGCCTTACAGAAAGGTCCCGGCAGCACGCCCTTTTTGAAGGCGTATACCAGCATCTCCTCGTCTTTCGCAGGCGAGCGGACCATCTGTGCTCCAAAACGATGCAGATAGTCCCTCAGGGACTCTCCCTGGTATTGCCTTATGTCGAACAGGTCGTAAGACACCCTAGGTGGCGCCTTGTTCACAATGTACTGCTCGACGAAAATCTTCGAAAACTGCTGGAAATTGGTTATGTGACCTGTAGGCAGGCTCACAAACCATTCCAGCGCTGTTCCTTGGTGCGTGCTCACAAACATTTTGCAATACAGAGCATCCGAGCCTCCTGACAGCATCATCTGCGTGTGGAACGTGGTGAGATGAGCCTCAGGATCCTCCACACCGGTGAAAGCAGCCTTCACGGGTACCACGCTTGCAGGGATAGGCGTGTTTGTAATCGCCTGAGCAAATGGCATAGGGAAAACGCGAGGTGGCGACGACGGTGCGACCTCTTCAGCGACTGGGCGGCCTCTCTGCTCCTGAAGAGCTTGGCGCAACTCCTCAGTCACTTTGCTGAGCTCTTCATTCCTGGCCTGAGAAGCGACTAGGTCCTCATGCATCTTTGCCTGCTCTATGCGCGAGGCCTCCACATTCGCCTGTAGTGCACGCATGATCTCCATCATCTGCGCCATGGTCATGGCTCCTTCAGCAGCATTTGACACAACTGGACTTGAACGGTTGCTTCTCATCTTTCTCATGAAAACTCAGCAAACCAAAGTTCGACGAACAAAATCTCCTTTAGCAACGATCGATCCAACGAACAACCGGCTAGAAGCCCTCAAACTCCCTAAGGCCTTCGCAAACACAACTACAACAGCACGCTGATAGATTCGGACATCGAAACCTTCACAGAAACTTGCAACTTCACCTTAGATCCTCCACTTCTTCAACAAGCCCCCGATTCCCTAACCAGAAACGCAATCAAACATAAACACTCCGAACGGCCGATTGAACACCGCGCGAACGGCAAGAAACTCCAAGAAAAACGATCGAAAGCTTGAATGAACGGTGGAAAACCTCACTCCACCGATTAAAACTCGAACAACGGTAGAAACCTCGAATTCACCGAACAAGACTAAAATGAACGGTGAAAAACACGAGTTTACCGAACAACAGCTTGAACGAACGGCGGAAAATGGTTGCACCAGCACACAACCACACAGAAACTACTGAAACATCAAGAACTCACGCTGTGGATGGGGACACGTTTTACACGGCCCCACGGTGGGCGCCTGATGATCCTGCCTGTTGACCAGAACGCAAGAGCCTTGCCTCGTCAAATCTGGATCGACTTTGCACCGTGCTAGCTTCCGTCCTTCGCCTTGATTCACCTCAAGAACCTGCAAAAGACAGAACGGCGCCGCTGCGGCCGATCACGCTCCAACGCCCAAGTCAGTGACTGAACCACCAAAATACTAAGAGAAAACTAAGAACTTCAGGAACCGTGCAATATTCTCTCTCAGCGTACTCAAGTTCTCGCAAGCGTGAAAGAAGTATTCTAAAACGCGCGTACCTCAGAAGTTTGTTAGGATCCCTTATATACCTGTGCGCTTTCTCTCTCCTGACAGTTACACATCTAGACACGTGGCTCGCATCCAGTTGTACACGTGTCACCATCTGGAGCATCCTTGACTTGAACGTCACCTCTTACTCTTCAGGTTGTTCGACTAAGTTACTTATTCAGGAAGCAACTCAGCGTGTAGCTTCCTTGGAGCGCGATGTCTTCTTCGTGGCGAGTACGGGTGTCTTCATACACACCTTCCCTGTGGTCTCGCTGGCCGCCATTATACTCTACTTTACTTACTTCACTATGCATGCTCGGGTAAGCTGTTCCCCGACCTCAACCTCTGGCCAGCTGAGAAACAACTATCTGACGACTTCATCCTTTGCTCCGAAAGCCTGGAACAAGCTTTCCTGATCCTTTGGCGATGTCCTCCTCTCGGCGATCTCCGATCGCCTTGTCACCTGAGTTCACACCCGGCGACTACAACACAAACTTCGTGATCGCCGGTTTAGGTATGCTAGAAATCGGGGCACGCCAACTTAACGACTAGCGATCACACGAACCCCCCGACGTCCTACCCTTCTGCCAGCCAGGCATCCCGTTCAACACGCCTATACTATTGCTTGCGGCCACGTCATCAATTCCGACTACCTGGGCGGTACAATATATAATTTAATAAATTAGTTACGGAAACAATTAATGTATATATTATTATATATAAATTTGTATTATATAATTTGTATTTTCTTAAATTTATATTATATATATTTAGTTAGTTGTTAATTACATTTTAATAAAAGTTTTATGTTATGTTAGTTATTGTTACTTTTAGAATAGAATTATCGTGTTTGGATTGAGTCCGGGGGTGTTCGACCCTCGACAAATGTGTGAGATAGAATAGAATACTAATTATTAGAAAATCCTAACTATTCCAGAATATATAATGGATCGAGGTTGGATTAATGTTGTTCGTATAAGTGATGAATACGAAAGGGGAGTAGAGGAATTTATATAATTTGCGCAGCGTAACGCGATTATTAGTGGTCATGATGGAACAAAGATCAGGTGTCCGTGCGTTAACTATTTGAATGGAAGGATACTGGATGTGAATATCATGAGGGAACACCTGCTATGTGATGGGTTTCTTCGATCTTATACAACTTGGACATGGCATGGTGAATTATTAAATTTACCACGTGTTTCCGTAACTGAAGAATATGTGGGTTCTAACATGGATGAAGCAGTACACGATGATGGAGATGATGATCGATTGGAGGACATGATTCGTGATGTGGGAGCTGAGTGTTTTGCAAAAGCGCATGGATATGAAAGTATGTCAAAAGATGCAGAGACTCCTTTGTATCCTGGATCAACTAACTTCACACGGTTGTCGGCGGTGTTAAGATTGATGAATTTGAAGGCAATAAACGGATGGACTGATAAAAGCTTCACAGAATTGCTCCAGCTGTTGAAGGATATGCTTCCACAGGGAAATAGTCTACCTAATCGTAATTACGAGGCCAAAAAGATTCTTTGTCCAATGGGTATGGAGTACAAAAAGATACATGCATGTCCTAATGATTGTATATTATACCGGAAAGATTTTGAATTGTTGAAAAGTTGTCCGAGGTGTGGGTTATCACGTTATAAGTTGAAACAAAAAGATGATGATTCTATTGATGACATGGAAAAGCATGGACCCCCAATGAAGGTTATGTGGTATCTTCCCATCATTCCAAGGATGAAGCGTTTGTTTGCAAACCCAGACGATGCTAAGAATCTTAGATGGCATGCAGATGAGAGGAAATGTGATGGCATGTACCGACATCCAGCTGATTCTATTCAATGGAAGAAATTTGATGATGACTTTCCAGAATTTGGTAAAGAATCAAGAAATATCCTACTTGGTTTAGCTACAGACGGAATGAATCCGTTTGGTAATATGAGTACAAATCACAGTTCATGGCCTGTATTACTAGTTATTTACAACTTACCTCCTGGATTGTGCATGAAGCGAAAATACATGATGTTGTCTATGATGATATCCGGTCCGAAACAACCAGGGAATGATATTGATGTTTATCTAAGTCCCCTAATTGAAGATTTGAAGTTAATGTGGGACCAGGGTGTCGAAGTATTTGACGGATTTGCTAATGAAACTTTCAAGCTTCATGCCATGTTATTTTGCACCATCAATGACTTTCCGGCATATGGTAACTTATCAGGTTATAGTGTTAAGGGTCACAAAGCGTGTCCAATATGCGAACAAGACAATGCTTCTCAACAATTGAAACATGGAAGAAAAACAATATATCTTCGGCATCGGAGGTTTCTTAGAAGTCATCATCCTTACCGGAGGTTGAAAAGAGCCTTTAATGGACACCAAGAGGGTAGTGGTCCACCAACTCCATTAACCGGTGTTGAGGTTTACGAAAAGGTAAATAACATAGACCACACCTTCGGTAAGTCAAAAAAAAAAGCCATCTGTGACAAATATTTGGAAGAAGAAATCAATCTTCTTTGATCTTCCGTACTGGTCGAGGTTAGAAGTCAGACATTGTATAGATGTAATGCATGTTGAGAAGAATGTGTGTGATAACTTAATTGGTAAACTTCTTAACATTAATGGGAAGACGAAGGATGGTCTAAATGCTCGTTTAGATTTGATTGAGATGAACATACGCGACGAGTTGGCACCCATAGAAATGGGTAAGCGTACATATTTGCCCCCATCCTGTTACACAATGTCAAAAGATGAAAAAATTAGTTTTTGTCAATGTCTAAAAGGTGTGAAAGTGCCACAAGGACATTCCTCAAATGTGAAGAGCCTAGTGTCAATGCAAGATTTGAAGTTAATTGGGTTGAAGTCTCATGATTGTCACATCTTGATGCAACAGTTGTTGCCGGTAGCTATCCGTGGGATCTTACCAAAAATTGTTAGACATACCATAACCCGTTTGTGCTCATTCTTCTCTTCCATCTGTTAAAGTCATTGATCCCTCAAAACTAGATGAACTTCAAAATGAAATTATTGTTATCTTGTGTGAATTAGAGATGTTTTTTCCTCTGTCTTTTTTTGACATCATGGTTCATCTAGTTATGCATCTGGTAAGAGAGGTTAGATTGTGTGGACCAGTGTACTTAAGATGGATGTATCCTGTTGAGCGGTATATGAAAATTTTAAAAGGTTATGTGAAAAATCATTATCGTCCAGAGGCTTCAATGATTGAAAGGTACATAGCTGAAGAAAGTATTGAATTTTGTTCAGAGTACATGACAAAAGCAAATCCAATAGGTGTTCCAGCTAATTCATGGCACCACAGGCGTTCTACCAGTAAATGTTTACGTGGTGTGAATATTGTAAGCAAATCTCGATCAGAAGTCTTGCAAGCACATTTGTACATATTGAATAACACAGATGAAGTTGTAACATACATAGAAACTCATAAAGCCATTGTGAAGGCAAATAACCCAAGACAAGCAGAGAAATGGGTCTTGATGGAACATAATAGAACTTTCATGCCTTGGTTTAAAGACGAGGTGTTCAAGGATTCAACGGCATCAGAGACCTTGACCTGGTTGGCTGCTGGATTGAAGTTTGATGTCCTCTCATGTACAGCGTACGAAGTGAATAAT